>NC_060270.1:38958386-39289098 GCF_021613505.1 Equus quagga
TTGAGGAAGATTAGCCCTGAGTTAACATCTGCTGCCAATCCTCCTCTTTTTGCTGAGGAAGACTAGCCCTGAGCTAACATCCGTGCTCATCTTCCTCCACTTTATATGTGGGACGCCTACCACAGCATGGCTTGACAAGCAGTGTGTAGGTCCGCACCTGGGATCCAAACTGGCAGACCCCGGGCCGCTGAAGTGCAGCATGCAAACTTAACCACTGTGCCACTGGGCTGGCCCAATATTTTTTTTTTAATTGAGATATAACTGACATGGCTACATATCTTTTGATTGTCCCTTCATATGTCAATGATATTGTAATATTTTCCATAGGAGGAATAGAAAGGTAATTTAGTTTTCCTCTAGCATAGTAATCAAAACTTACTGTTGTATTATTGACAGTTTAGAAAAGCGTATTTCAGCTTCACAACTTTTTTATTAGTAATGCTAGGCAAATGTTTAGTAGTAGTATTTTCACACCAGGCAAAAGCTTTTTCTTGCCTGCTGCATTTCAAACCTGGTTTCTCCCCACCTCCCTATCTACTTCCGGTGCCAGGTGATGGAGGCCACAGTCACATCAGGGACATCCTCTAGGCCTGCATCCTTGTGTCATCCTGCTCTATGAGCGGGTAAAAAGGCTGGGAGGGGTGATCCCGGAAACCTTGGCTACACTGGGACACTCACAGTAACTTAAGTTATAAGGCACATTCCCATGGATGGTGCTAACATGCTAATGGGAAAAGGCAAGTGAAAAGATAGCAGGCATTTGTGCAAGGTTTCTTGAAGAAGCCATGTCCAGCCCACCCCAACTCCCACCTCAAATACACACACACATACATAAACTTACCATGGCAAGAATTTCAAGCTAGTTGAGAAGGGAAAGAGTTACGGGAAAAAATTATTGAGAGGGCAGGATCTTGGAGTTCTATGTGGAAATTACACTATGTGGAAAGCCATGAACTTCATCTTCATTAAAGTCCTTGCTTTAATGTCATGATTCTAAGACAGCATATATTTATTCTCTTTGGTTTGGAGTTCAGAATTTTGTGGCTTTATATCAGAAGATCCCTAATATAATCTGGAGAAAGATGGAGTTAACTGAATATTTAAAATGCACTCCCAACACCATCTCACTTCATTTCTATCGGCTTTACAGGGCCAGTAAAATGACTGAGTTACGAGTGTTTGCTTGAACTGCATAGAAAAGGCACCAGATCTGAGTAAATCTACACGACAGAGTAAACGGGAGAGAATACCAGAGGTAAGGCTATCCTAGATGCTGAGCGCATTGCTCTTTCCCTGTATCATGTCACCTTTGTATTTTCGTCTCCATCACTTACTTGAGGGCCAACTTACAGCAGAATATTATATATTAACCCATCCAATTCCCTAAGAATTTATTAAGCACCTACTATGAGGTAGGTGCTGTTTTAGGCACGGGGGATTCTGAGATGAATAGGATAGAGTCCTGCCGTCAAGTTTCTTATAATGTAGTGGAGGACGTGTGTAAGTAAATAAATTACAAAATGGTGTCTAATGAGTACAAGAGAATAGTGAAACAGAGGTGGTATGAGAGAGAGACTGATGAAATTGGCAGGGGTCGGGGGGTGAGGAAAGCCTCTAACGAGGAAGTGACGGATGAATTTTATATCTGATGGGGTTGCCAAGAATGCTTGATCAGTCTCATTCCCCCACACCGTAGCCATAGGGGAATCCGTATGGCAGTAGCCCTTTGCTAATGACATGAGCCAGCGTTCACCGAGAAACCTCTACTTCAGACCCCGTCAGGGTGCGACGTTTATGATCTCGTTAAAGCCTCACAACTCTGAGGGTCAGTCCTTTCTATTTCACAGATGAAGGACAGGAAGCTTCGAGAGTGAAACTTGCCAGGGTCACACAGTTGCTATGAGGCAGGAGCAGGACTGTAACGCAGGTGGGTCTGACGCTGGGGCCCAAGCTCTTGACCAAAGAGCATACAGAACGAGCGAGGTTTCCGAGACTGCACTTAGCACTTTAGACATTTCACAGTGCTTCCACCTATTTCGACTCATTTGAACCTCTTAAGCACCCTGGGGATGACACTGGAAGGACATTATTATTCCATTTGAAGACAAGGAAAATGTCACACAGTTCGTGAGAGGTAGAGCTGGGCCAGCACTCAGGCTGTTTGACTTCTACTTTAGTGCTCTATTCACTACAGAATGAATGGAGTCAGCCACACGCATAGAAGCTATTGCTGTGTTTCCCACATCCTCCCTTGTCCCATCCTCCCACCACCAAGTTTCCTACGCTTGCTTTTAAAAATCCAAAGAAGATTTCTCTACAGCCAGGTAGGAATGGGGGAGGAGGAAGGCTCTCTTTGCCTAGTAGGGATGAGAAGGACTTACCTTGTATTCTTTCTCGTAAATTAGCTGAATGAAAGGAAGAATGTAGCCTATTATGTCATGAATCTAACATGTCACTGGAGAAAGGTAAGTGGTGTTAAATGTCTGTTTTAAAGAAGCAGTCAGAGGTGCATCCCATTTAGGTAACCCATCATGTTCACATTTGGGTGAGAACTGATAATGGTGTTACTATTACAGAGTCCCAGTAAACCACAGGTTATTAGCAAATGGATTCAGATGGTCTGTGATCAAAACACATGCTATAAAGTATCTTACCATGTAGGTTGAAAGATTGGCAATACTCACCAGTCAACAAGACGAGACTTGGTTCTACCTTTAGTGGCAGTGTCTTTAAGGGTTTTCATCAGGCAAAATGACCTTGTCCTTGTCAAGCTAGCCTCCTTCAAGGGTCCAAGGTCTCTACTTTGGTACTCCGCTGAGGAATTTCAAATCAAAGCTTTACCAGGAACAAACAAAAAGTTTCTTCATGTGATTTGTACCTCTCACAGGCTTTCAGTGTTTAAATCTCACTATTTTGAAAAATATTACCATATTCTTTCCTTGAGAATTTCATAGGTATTGCTTAATGAGTCTTGCTCTAAGGAATATATGAAAACAAGACATACAAGGGAGGCCCAAACTTAATTCGTCTTTCACTATCATCTGAGGTTGGGATAGAAGCATTTCAGGGATAGGAAAAATATACAGGAAAACTTTAAAGGAGATGTACCTTCTTAGAAAGGCAAATCAAAGCACAAATAAATTCACGATATCTAATATATTGCAAGTGCTCAAGGGGATTCGAAAGCATAGGGACTGTACTAATATAGGAGAAAAACTTTATAATTGTGAATCGTTATCACGTATGTCAGTAATTTGATAGCTCTGTCCCATCCTCACTTCTGATGTGACCCCACGGAGAAAACTTTCTATCTTCCTGACCACTCTTCCGTCACCAGGTGGGTCCTTCTCCATTGACATTCATATTGTCCTATGTATATCACTGTCTCTGCACTCATCACACTGGATTATGATTAGCTGTTAATATTTATTCCCCACTGGACCAAGGGCCTGGGAATGAACCCATCTGATAGTTCCACGCCTATCACAGCTGTGCCTGACACAAAGCAGGTACTGGGTAAATATTTGTGGCATTAATGATCAAATGAATAAGTGAACTTTTGAATCTTAATTCTTAAGTAGAACCCTATTATAGAGATGGGACGATATTTTCTGATAAAGGTTTTTTTTTTTTTAAAGTGAGCGTGGGGAGACCAAGTGCTATCTTTACCACTTGGAGAGTCAGTGCACATCAGTTTATTAACTAATTGCCTTGGGACAATTTGCTATAAAATTTGTTCAACTTTGTTTTATCCAGCATGGACCAGATTTTGGCCACAGAATCATATTGAGGAACGCTGAAGTAATATTGTACTTGAGGTAATGCTGCTTTAAAAGTTAAATAAAAATATGAGGTATTACAAGGCAGATGAGTCCTACACTCTACGCGGTACCAATTTGTAAAGGAGAAAGATTCACGTGGAATGGTCTGCAAAGTCTTCTTGAATGAAAACGGAAGCTGGAAGGACAGATTAAATTTGGCTAGGTGGGAGGTAAGGCAGCACCATGATTTTTCATTTTTTTTCCTCCTCGTCCTGAATACGACACACTCCCATTAATAACAGTGTCTCACTGTGGGATGTGGATTTGAGTTTGGGGAAAGGAGTGGTGAGGAGGCGAAACAAGTGCCCTTCAGTCCATTTTCCACTGAGATTCTGAACCCCTGCCTCCCATGATGCACCTTGAAAAATACTGGGGCTTTAAAGATGGGGCAGTGGTCAGAACTTCCAGGGACTCCATAACTGATAATTTACTTTTATTCTTTTAGACTCTTTTGGAATTAGCCTGACTGAAGAGCTTCCACTGAAGCTGTGAGTTA
Source organism: Equus quagga (assembly GCF_021613505.1). NCBI lineage: Eukaryota > Metazoa > Chordata > Mammalia > Perissodactyla > Equidae > Equus > Equus quagga. The sequence goes on from NC_060270.1 coordinate 38,962,704, forward strand.
AGAGGGATTCACCTCTTTGGGGATTTTAATCAGGCAGTGAGAGAAGAATAGAAATCTCCTTGTCTACCACTTGGTGCAAAATATATTTTCAGTCTGGTCTGGTTTTACTCACAGAATCGCAGGATTTTGGAATTAGATGACGTCTCTGAGACTATCTACGACTCCACTCACTCATTTCATAGATAAAAACACTGAGGCCAGAGACAGCAAGTTATTTCCCCAAGGCCACACTGAGTTAGGTTTGGGACTGGGGACCCTGCCTCTCAGGTTGAAGTCTCTTCCTCCTTTGCGTTAGGGAAGAACTCACCCTGAGTCTGGCCTCATTCTGCAGTGGGGGGAAAAGCTTCACCCGGTTACCGAGGGGACACTGGCTGAAGGATGCTATTAACCGTCTCTATACTTTGCTACTTTCACAAGTGACCACAAGTGCAGGCAATTTCCACTTCCACCATTAACAAAATTGTCCACCTTTTTTTTCATATTTTACCTAAAGCTTGCAGACTTTTAAAAGGGGCCTATTTTCTCTGGGACTGATGGATAGATCTAATGTCCCTGGCTTGAGTTCCTTTTAAACTGTGTTTTGGACCCAAAGTTGTATGCTTTCTAAAAAGTATAACTGCCATGATGGTTCAAACCACCCAATTGCTCAAATTACTCTTTGAAAATATGAATGGGGGGAGACGTTTTATGTTCAAGCTCCAGTTCTTGAACTCTTGCCTCCCTTTCTGTGATTCATCTATATTTTCAGACTCTTAAGAATGATCTAGTTAACTTTCATGTCTTATTAATTTGCAAATTTGACTTTATTGTTTTACTAAATAGTCTTTGTATTAACCTCTGAAGTTCATGTTGAGAAAAATGCTTATATTTCAAATAGATTTTATTTATATTTTGTCAAATAACCGATATGTTTGGAACCTTTTTTGTAGGGGGAGTGTAGTCTAGGAAGTTTCAAAACTGTGTTCCCATTTCTTCAAATTTCTGCTCAGGTTGATAGGTCGAATACGTTTTCAATAAAAGAGAGAAGTGTTTCAGGGCTGGCCTGGTGGTGCAGTGGTTAAGTTTGCACACTCCGCTTCGGCAGCCCGCAGTTTGCAGGTTCGGATCCCGGGCATAGACCTACATACTGCTCATCAAGCCACACTGCGGTGGTATCCCACATACAAAATAGAGGAAGATTGCTGCAGATGTTAGCTCAGCGACCATCTTCTTCAAGCAAAAAGAGGAAGATTGGCAACAGATTTTAGCTCAGGGCCAACCTTCCTCACCAAAAAAAGAGAGAGAGAAGTGTTTCTGAGAGTCCAAAAAGAGAACCTTACAAATGCTTCCCCACTTTTCAATATGAATTATTTACTTTTGATTTTTTTTAAAGCAAGCAGAGACCAGGCCAAGCTTACTTGGAAGTCACTCTGAAAATAAGTGAATGTGGATCTCTCTAACAACAACAAAAAGGCCTTTTCTGGGGGCACTCAAGCACGTCATTCACAGTGAACTGTGTGCTATTCTACAGTGCGGATACCAACATATACGATAGATCATAAGCTCAAAGAGCGAGTAATAACTGTGTGGTGAAATAGTTTATCCCTCCCATTGAAATAGAAATCTCTATGAGTAAAAATTCTAGGGAATAGAAATTATACTTTGCACATAAGCAGATTTGAGATGGGCTTTTACTCTTTTTCTGTTTAGTGTGTGTGTGTGTTGTTTTCATAAACCATATAGAGTTTTCTGGTAATACTGGAAAAGGTCTGTGTATGTGCACGCGTTTGTGTGAATGTGTCGGAAAAATCCTCGCGTAGACCCTTCTCCCTTTGGTAAACACCTCGTTGAAGCGACTTCCTATCGTCTTCTTGATAAGGAAGGAAAACACAACTTCAAGCCAGTGTTAGGGAGGAGCAGTTCGTGCTCTTTAGCAGCACACGCTTACAACTCACTTTAGAATAAAGTGTAGTGCCAACACCTAATTTTTCCAGAACTGCTTGTATTCGGAGTGACTAATTAAAAATCCTCACGCTCTCCCTTCTTTTCCTGTTCAAATCTGCAAGGTTATTTAATTGAAGTCCTATTTTGTGGGTGCAGATGCATGATGTGTTTGAATCATCAAACAGATTTAGTGTGTTTTGATTGTTGTGTGTGCCTCATTGCTATTCCCAGAGTGTCGAGCTGAGCTTATGCTCCTCGGAAGACTCAGACGCCCGAAACAGTAAAAGAGTCCTTTCTTCTCCTCCCGCCCCCTCGCCCCCCATGTTCGTTGAAACTTTGCCAATATCAGATCGCGCTCTGTCTGTTGCTGCATTAAAATGAAGTCATTCCCTCCCACTTGTCGCCCTCCTCCCACCTCCTACCTTCCCTCTCGCTCTCCAGCTCCACGATTTTCTCACTAAGTGGGGGAGCCGCTCTTGCTGTTATGGACCAACTTTTTCCGTTTTATTTTTTTCCCCCGCTTTTCTCTCCTCTCCAGTTTTCTCCCCAGTTCTCCCCCCTTCTCAGAGATGGTTTTTGGATTGGGGGCTGTGAAAGGGAAAGAGAAGGGGCCTGTTTTCCTCTCGAGGTGAAAACAGCCTTGGAACCGGCAGGTGCACAGCCCCCAAGCAGCTGCTGGCGACTTGCAAGCTGAAGCGTCTTACTTGCCCCTCCAAGCCAAGAGCACTTCATATAATCCTCTCATGCAATTCACACTGTAATTGCACAAACCCCAACTGCTAGGGCTCATCTTATTATTATTATTACGATTACGATTGTTATTGTTGTTGTTTTCCACTGATAACAAGATCTTCTGCAAACAGGAACCCGTCATGTTAATTAGTTTTTTGTGTAAGATGAGCTGCTTCTCCAGAAGCAAGATTTTTTTGTCTTGCTCTGAGCCCTGTTCCCCTGCCCCCCTCCAGCCCTTACCCCCTTGAAGGGAGAAGCACATGTGGGACTTTTATGCAGTTCTATAGGGCCTTTTATTGCTCCGGGGGCCTCATCCTCTTCTTAAGAAAGAGGCCGGTGGTGAGGTGCTGGCAATGAAAATTATTTTCCTGAACACCAGCTTGTTTCCTCAAGGTTCTGCTTATTCCTTTGGTAATTACGGGACTAAGGGATCCTTTTTTGGGTTGACCCATGAGTGCTGTAGTCTATGGAACAATCATTTCGTGGTTGTGAGGAAGAAAGGGCCGGGGATGAAAGTATGAGGAGATTCTGTCCTTTAAAATGCCCTTAAGAAATGCCTAGTGAATTAATGAAAACGTTTTTATTGCTGATTTAAAGAAAACCTGATATTTTGAGGGTCAGAAAATATCTAAACTCTTCTGATACCTAAGTCTAATTTTGATCTACAACTTTGACCTGTTTTTTATTGTTTATCAAAATTCAGCAATTCATAACTGCTGGCATGTTTTTTATCATGACCACACACTACCTGTACCTGTACTATTACTGAAATAATATTTCTTTATATGGACTTACCTTTTGAATGTAATTTAATTGCAAGGGAAACTATTTACTATGAAAATATCACTCTTGTAAATAGTAAACAAATGTGATATGCCATAAAGAGAATGTAACTATTAAAGTAAACACGTGAAAACAATGGTTATTAAATTCTTTTGTGTTAGAGGTGTTGTAAAGTGGAGGAAAGGTGTTCAAGATGAGCCCTGAGACTTTGCTGTTACTGTAATCAGGAAGATTGAAAGAGAGCTGAAAAGAATCACTTTCTCACTTACTTTGTGGACCGCTGGCATTCGATGCCATGCCAGTGTACCACCTGTACACGGCTCCTCTCCAGCGGCGTGTCCACATGTGGTGCACGTTCTCCACTTCTGGAAACACCAGCCCTTTGTGTGGCTGGGGGCTCAGGTGGTCCAAAGTCCACCATGGATATTTGGTTCTAGAATGGCTATTTATTTTTTAAGTTGGCTTTTGATGTGTATGAAATATATATTTCTAATAAAAGAGATTAGAAAAAACCTACTCTTTCAGGGGAATTAAAGGTTAGGAGTGAAGTTAGTCAAACATTGAGCGTAAGGAACCGAAGTTCTAAAAGAACATCAAGGGGGAAAACTTGAGAAAAACCAAGTTCCAGGATCCACAGTTAGAGCCAAAAACGGGCGCCCAAATAGGATCCAAAGTCTGGAGAAAGTGGAATGGGCATAAAGTCAAAAGTGAAGTGAGATGGGTGTTCCAGAAAAAAGTAATTATGATTGGAGCTGAGGTGTTTGAGATTTTCCTTTGCTGGTGTGTGACATGAAGGAGCGTCTGGCTGGGTAAAACACTAGTAAGATCAGGGTCGAGGACGATATAGAAGAGCGTTCCTTAATAACTAGTATGAGTTGTAAAACACAACACAGAGAACTGCCCATTTCACCTCCGCACACACACGCACACACTGCAGAGGCACAGGGGTTGGAAAACCTCACAGTTTTTCCTGATCATAAACAAAACATTTTTTAAAGATTTATGTCCCAAACTCTTCCACACCACCAATCGTGACTTCATGATGGAAATCTTCCCAGTTATTCCTACGGTTCTATGCTCTCAAGGGCCTCTCTGCAGCACCCATGTTTTTATTTATTTTCCAGGACAGTAGGGCAAGAAGGTGAGTGTCAATGTCTTTCATTAGGTCTCTGTCTCTTCTGTGGTTGGCTAGTCAATGGCAGTTTCTAATGTTGAGGCAATATATTAAAAAGGAATTTTATTATCGATATACCTGTTTTATGTTGGGCACGGAAGATGATTATATGAATTAGTCTGATAGATACAAAAGAAATCCATTTAACAAATATTTACTGAGGACTTAATATGTAGAAGGCTCTGTGCTCAGGGCTGGGGGTATGGTGGTAAATTAGCCCCTGCTGTCAAGAAATTTATTATTTGGAATAGGACAGACAAGTACATAACCTATTGCAATGATATTTGAAAGAAATTCTGATAAGGGTAAGGGCTGGATTGCCATGGAACATGTGAGCAGGCTCCTAATCTTCCACAGGAAGATGGGCTCTCATATAAGCTTAAGACCAAATAGGAATTAGCTATGTGGAGTCTGAACAGGGAGCTTTGTGGAGAGAAAGAATATTCTAGAAAGAAGAGAACCCCCCAAAGGCCTGGAGGTGAAGGTGAATATGGGGAGTTTGGAGAACTTTCAGTAGTTCAACATGGCTGGAGGTTGGGTGGTGGGTGGAGGGCAAGACTGGAATTGAGGTTGAAGAAGTAAAGAAGGGCCTGGAAGGCTGTGTGAAGGAGTTTAGACTTGATAATGAAACAGAGAGCCACTGAAGGAGTGAAGAGTGCAAACTGAAACCTGGGAAGAAAGAGACTGCCCTGGGATGGAGTGAGGGAGGGGACACACAAGCAGTGGCACAGAGGTGAGGGTGACCCTGGCCAGCCTGAGCCTGAGGGTGCTGGTGGGTGGGTTACGATTCTCAGCTAGGACAGGAGGTAACCTTGCAATGATCCTAGCGACTGATTCTGAATGTGCAGGGAGTCACCATGCCAGCAGTGAGGCCTGTCCACACAGGCTGAGCACCATGAGAGTGGCCTGGCGGTGGGATCATGCAGAGGAGAGAGGTAGGAAGTATGGAAGTGTTTTTAGTTTTGATCAAAGAAGGCATTTTGGAAGACAATTTGGATGATATTTGACTAAGTGTTTGTGGTTACTTTCTTCTTGTAATATCTCCTACATGCTTCATCTATCTGTCTTACCTTGACAACGGGCCTTTAATATTAAAGAGAACATCAGTTCCCACCATCTGGTAATGGTAATAGATCACATCAATGGGGTATTTACCTTGGGCCAAACACTGCGCTGAGCACTTGACATATATTATCTCATTTAATCTCCTCCCCCAACTCTATGAGGTATTATTCTTACCTTTATCTTCGGGATGACAGCACTGAGGTTTAGAGAGGATAAATAACTCTACAACTGATTGGTGGAGGTAGAATTTCAACCAGGGTTAATTCCAGAGCCTGGACTTGAAAGCAAAATGCCACAGTTAAGGATGCAGACGTGTTGGACAGTGAGTCTAATGGATAGCTGTGTACAAAATTCAGACTTTGCCTTTTTTTCAAAATTTAGACATTTTTGAATGAAAAAAAAATTTGTTACAAGGTTTTTGGGTTTCTTTCTGCATCTTTCTTTTGGAATTATGCTCTAAGAAAAAGCTTTGGTTAATAAAAGGTTAGCAGTTACTCATTCTAATTAAACATGGTTTTATTGAACAAGCAAAAACAAAAGGAAAAACAAAGAAGACATTTTTTCCAGGTTTTGATATTTAAAGTTTTAGAGGATTAAATTTGCCAAAACAGTAAGTAGCTTTTCATTTTTATATTTCACATATGGAGGCCAGGCACTCTTAAAATCCTTATGTTAGAAAAGATTCACAGAGCTAATGTACATTAACCTTTCAGTAGCCATTCCACTCCACTGAACAAACAAAATGTGTTACCAGAATTATTATAGCATCCTAAGAGTGAAAGTAGTCTAAAGATCCACATCTAATTTACCCCCGTCATGAGGAAATCAGGGAACAAAACAGCTAAGGAACTTTTGTGCCCGAAGCCACACAGTAAGTCTGCAGCAGGGCTAAGACCTGAGTGGTCTCTTCCACCCAGAGGAAGGACCATTGATCGCTGCATCCCTCTCGCCCTGGAAAACAGTATGGCGGGGGGGTGGGGAGGGTGGGGGTGGGGGCCGGGATCGTGAGAGAGGGGAGGATTAACATGGTGCATCTTCCTGGGGTGCCAGTTTCACTCTATTTAAAAGCAAGCAAACTAAACAGTAATTTAAAACATTTTTGTATTAAAACGAACATGGCCATCTTGTGGGGTGAATCGTAGGGATTTAATAAACAAAACAGGAGACTTCAAAGAAACGTCTCTTCTTGAAAAGGAAGTCGGGAGCAGGAAGAGGGGCTGCCTCAGCCTTCACTCCCAGATGTCTTGTGGTTCGAATGTATTCTCCCTGCCTTTGGAGATTTTTCAGAGAGGAAGTTTTTGGAGACACTCTGGGATCTCAGGTGTGTGATGGACAATAGTGAACCACCAATTAACAACATTGTTCATAATTATGCTGTTAAGTGACACTATGAGATTCCAGAAACACACTTTGCAGTTTTCATTAATATATAACTTAAAATTGCCTAAATACATGTTATCAGATCCTTTAATGCAATAAATTTTATTTTTTTATCTGAGAAATTTACATTTTTTAGGCTAGTTTCGATAGATAATGTGCTTGATTAGTTACAAATGTGTTACACAAATTAATGCATTTTGCTACAAAGGTTATCTTTGCAATGACGTGAATAATCTGTTTTATGCCCACAAGTGCTATGAATGCTAACACTTCATTCTTAACTCATCTAGTCGTCATTAGGTACAGCAGCTGATACAATCTTCCATTAGGCAGCCTCAGACCTGTGGGTGGTCTTGGAAACTATACCATATGAACTGTAATACACAATAGAGTGAGTTAGGGATTTTTTTTTTCTGCTTTAATTCTGAATCTTGCAGTCCCTATTGGTTGAAATCCTGCAAAAGAATAAAAGGGACCTGATTTTAGCATCAATCTATATTGATGGGTTAGAGCAGAGTTCCTTATATACTCCTCATTGAGTAAAGGATTTAAATTTACCACAGTCATTTTTTTTTTCTATTTAAGTTGTTTATTTACCTAGTTAACGGAGCTGAAAAGGCCATGCTAGCAAACATGGGCACAGTCGGCTGTTCACATTTTTAAAACCAGATGCTAATAAAATAAGCTGCTGAAAGGAAAAATCAAATACAGTTTAGCTCTACTTTGATTGAACCAGCACTGAATAAGTTTTAGTGGGACATTTTGGAAGTGTAACATACAATTCACATCAATACCGAATTGGCTGTGTTCACTGTGGTGTTATTATAAAGGGAGTCAATTCATAATGTTTGGAAATTTCCTACTACTTTAAAAGGTCTGAAACTTAATAGTGTTACATATTTTTTAGAAATTTCTTTATAAAAATACTTTAAAGTACCTTAAACATAATAAGTGCTGAATAAATAGCTATTGATTTGATTTCCGTGACAAATATAGTGCATTGGAGGTCCAGAATGGGAGGAAAATGCAAAGTAGATAATTTTGCCTTCACTAGGTGGGGATGGAAACAAGCGGTGTAGATGATTTTAGCAACTCGAGAAAGAGAAATCTGCTCACAGATCTCCAGGAAAGCGATCATTTGCTAAGCTCAAGAGAAATACTCTTTTAAAAAAACTTTGTGTGTATTCATTTAAAGAGAAAAAAAAATCTTTCAAAACAATTAGAATGACAAGCAAACTGTCTTTCATGTGTGGTAAATGAGCTACAAATGTATGCATTTACAATTTTTTTTAATATTCAAATGAGAAATCTGCAACCACAAAGAAGTTAAAACTGAAAAGTGCTACTTTTTTTCCCTCTGGCATAGATGGCCCCTGGCCTGTTCCGCTATAGTCTGGAGTCCTTAATAAAGAAACCACAAGCTATTCTCTGGGTAGAGATTTTAGCTCCCAACTTTAACTTCATTTTTAGTCCAACAGGCAGACAGTTTAAAAAGTTTTCTATCTTCTACCTTATTTTGTTTCTTAAAATCTCTAAAATCTGAAAGGGATATAATTACAGACGGTTCATCTGGTACCTTCCATTGCCTACCTGCTAAGTCAGTTTTGTTTCTTAATGGTCTAGCCTTAATGATTCAAAGTTCAACTGCTCTCCCTCCTTTTTCTTTTTCTTTTCCCCTCCTCTCCCCGCCTTTTTTCTTTTTTCTTCCTTTCTTCCTTCTTCCTCCTCCAACTCCCTCCCAGGCCCCCTCCCCATCCCCCGGCCCCCTTTGGAAGCCCCTGGGATGACACTGTTCATTGATGCATCTCCCTCATTAGCATTGCTGCAGCTTGGCTCAGTGGTTTCAGAGGCAATCCGTCATGAGAAAACTGAAGAATGTGCCCCATTTGCATGATTCTGTGCCAGAATGCAACTTTTTCTCAGCTGTTCTTTGTGTAATTTCCCCTTGAGCGTTCAACTTTCCCATGAAGTCCTAGAAATCATATTAGGGATTTCCAACCCAATTGAAATGCTCCTCAGATTAGTTTTACATACTTGCTTCCTTCCCCCCACAACTTCATAGCTCTTCATAAACAGAGCAAATTAATATATAAAAAGCAGGTTTAGCCTTATATTGTTTGGAAATGTAGGGCACAGTAAATGAATAATTTTGCTTTGAAAGCACAGGGGTACGTATTACATGTGCAAATGTATATTTATTACACATGTCCAGATGAGGCCACAACACTGATAAATACTTGGGCAATCTCTGCTTCTTAGTCACTCAGTGCCATTGCAAATCACATCCTCTAACCCGATACAGAGAGACCCAGCAGATACGGCAAAAAGCTGGATGAAGTGCTCGCTGTTTAATAAAGAGAACTTCCCACATAGGTCAAGGAGATCTGCTTTGCAGCTCTTGGATGAGAACATTTTAATAAATAAACGAACGAATTCATAACAGCTAACTAACTGCTAATTAAATAAGTATTCTCACAATATTTTTTTCTCAATAAAAAATGATGACGATGACAACACTGGGACATGCAACCTGTTACCAAGATTTCCTCTTTCCAGAAATTGAGTTAAATATAATGTGCTCTATACACAGGACACCCTCCTTTCCAGAAGAGAATGTGCTCCATTAAAACATGTCCATCACATTGCATTTGAATTACCAACAACAAAAAACAATTTACACACATACAGATACACAATCTGTAGCCCTTTTTAATGACGTGTTATTCCTCTCAGTGTCATTATATACAAATCAATATAGTCTTTTCATTCCCTCTTGCCTTTTGGGGGCAGTTTGGAGTAAGGATAAACATTCTATTTTTATGTTTATTATTTTCATTCTAAAATCTGGAATTATTATTGTTTTATTACTTTTTGATGGTTGGAATGTATCCATTTTGATAAAAAAGTGAAGATATTCCAAAAATGCTTGTTATAACTACTTAAAATTTTAAATTGTCAATATTTTAGAAGGAAAAGATGAATTTAGACTGAGAAGGCAGAAAATATCAAACTCAAAACTTACTGAGTTCCAAACAGAATTAGAATGGCTTAAAGATAACTCTCTGCACCAACAGAAGAAAATAAAGCTCTTAAATACAGAAATTTGGTTGTTGGAGGAACACTCACACGGTGATTAGAGTTAGGTTGCAGAAGATTTCATTAATTATAGGTGACTGATTTTCCCTGAGCAGACCGCTCAGGTCTCCCAGCCCCCCGACACCCCCGCACCCCCAGCTCATCTCAAACTGTTGTCTAACCTTTCCCTTAATCCATCTCATCTTGAGCTGATGGGAACTGCTTTCATTCCACCTCTTGTGGAGGTAATGAAACAATCTTCTTATTCACTTGGTTCCTCTGAGCCGGTGACATGCAACAACAACAAAAAAAAGCGAGCGCCCTGATTAATGGCTGCTAATTAGCAATGTTAATGACCAGGTGTCCGAGAGCACGGCCAGCTCCTCTCAGCATGGAGTGATCGCTCAATGAGGGCCCTGCAAAGCCATTCCCAGTGACCCTTCCCCTGAGCTGCCAGTAATGAAGCCTGCTTGCTCGTTACTCCAGGGAGAGGCGCAGGGGGAGACCAGGGCCTGGGACCCAAACCCTTGCCTGGGGTCTAGTGGATCTTCCATTAATTAAGGTTAGCATTTCTGGCCCCCCAAAAGCTCAAAGGTAAAGGAGCCAGGAGCAGGCAGATGAACTCCAACCCTCTTTTCTCAGAAGGAGATTCTTTTCTAAATGGAACTAGTAGTTAATTTGAACTATCTACATGCATATCTATAATTTTGACTTTATATTAGCTGTACATACCATCTTCTCTGATTCTATTCTTATCCTGAGATAATTCACGTGGTGAAGCAAATCTCCTGCTAACTCTCCAATACAACTTTCTATCTGGGCACTTTAAGTTCTTTTTGCCATTCACACAGATGAATGGCAGCAGAAACCCACAGCATCTAGATCTGTGCTTAAAAAAATAGTAATCTTTTAAAAAGTATTTTCCTGCTTAGGAAGTGGGTTAAGCGGGCAGGTTCTCTTAGCTTTCATACAGGAGTAAGGGAATTATATTAACTTAAAAAACACACACACACACAAAACAAAAGCAAGATTTTCCAAGAGCTTTATAGAGATCAGCTCTAAAAAGACTTGAAAAATCATTTTGTTAATTAGCATTGGTTCCTTTTTTTAAACGCTGACCAGAAAATTGAAAAGTGACAAGACTGAAATCTTTGCAGATAATTAACCATAACTAGTATTTGCCAATTTGTGACAAGCTGATTCGAAGAGTTTGCACATTTATTTTCTCTCCACTGGTGAATGGCCTTGTACTTTCTCCAAGGAGGGGAGGGGGGCCACTCAGTTTGGAAGAAACAGACTGAAATGAAGGAAGGTATGCCATGTCGTCACTTTTGTTTGAGCAGGCTCTTTCTTTTTAATATACATCTCAAGGAAGGATAGCATCTTGGCCGATTTAGAAATCCCCCACCCCGTCTTTTAAAAAAAATTTTACTTGTTGAAAGATCTTATGTTTGATACCATTGTGATACCAAGTTTCTTTTGATGACATTTGTGAAGAATGTATGATTTATTTCAGGAGAATAAGTGCTATTGTAAAAAATTACCAACTATTCATATGTGATGAAATACCACCCATGCACCGTACCTAATAGCAGGGTTTAAAAAATTATGGTCACTCGGTTGCTGCTGGCTAACAGGCCCAAGTGAAATTTGACAAGGAAAACTTCAGAGCTTTATTCCAAGTGTAGACAAGGCTGAATAACGTCACCTCATGAGCTCGAAAGGAGGCTGCCTAGGCAGGAGCTGGCTCTTCTGCCATTAGAGCTCCCCTTCTGTTGCAGTAATATTTGATGTCATTTTTCAAGAGGAGGGGTAAAATTTTTCTCCCTATGATTAGAGAATTTAGTAAATACTTTCATTATAGAAAATTTGGAAAACGTTGAAAAGCTCATGCACACATGTGTCCGCGTGCATCCGCACATGCACAGCACCCACAGTCCTAACCAGAGCTATCCACGGCCAGCATGTTGCTGTGTATTCCAGCTGTCTTTTTCTATCCATAGTTACTCTTTCGCTTTTAACAAATTTGTATTGTACTGCAGATAATGTTTTATAAACTGCTTTTTAAAATTAGCAATCTAGCATAAATCTATTGTGAAATATTATTCTAAAATGGCATATTATGACAGCTTCTCCTAAGAGCCACGAGTCTCCATTAACCGTTCGTGGTTAATGGAGTTTCTAGAGTGATTATAGAGTCATGTTACTAGGATCGTCCCAAGGCTAAAGGGAAGGGCACAGGCACCATTCCAGCCAGTCCCTTCTACATAGTAGATATTGAGGATTTGTTGAGGATTGAGTTATATCTCTCCATTAGCTCAGATCCTACCTCTGTCTGTTTCTACAGCCCATAGAACAGTGCTAAGGAGCCAAAGAGAAAGAATGAACGTACCAGTGGTACACTGTATCCAATGAATTAATTACTAGCAAAGAAAGGGCCAAACTGTGTGAACACAAGCTTCCTGAGAGCAGAGAACTTGTGTATCTTCTCACCTGTGTATCTGCAATGCCTAGCACCATACCTGGCACATAGTAGGTACTCAGTACATCTTTCTGAATAAATGAATAATTAGAAAATAAATTTGACTATATTTTAGTTTGTTCACTTATTAGATTCTGATATTTTTCTTGAGTGGCAGAGAGAGTAATGGATTTTAGTTAGTGCCCCTGGGAATGCTCGCAGGGCATAGTTCTGAGGGAATTCATCCTTGTTGTACGTTACATGTAGCACTGGTAGAAATAAACATGAGCAGAGACATGGCTCTGTATTTCTAGCCAGAATTCACAAAAACCCTAAGAGCCATTGCTTCCTTCCGTGTGTCTAGTCCTGCTTGGTCCTCTCTCTGGTTAAAACAATCTGGCAAAAAATTATTACTTTTGAGCCCCAAGATCCTTAGTTTGGACTTGCAGTTAATATGCATTCTAAGCTAAATCTGGCAATTGAAAGATTTAAAAGTATTGTGTATCTCTTTCGTCTTTTCTAGGTTTATAAAACAAAGTCCATCTGCAGACTGAATGTATACTGGCCTAGAAATTGAGTAAATAAGTCATGAATGGCCGGGGAATCAGTTGCACTTAGTGAAACTCTGAGTTAAAAAGTGTGAGGTTAATAAAAAGAGGGTAGTGCCTCTTAGTTGATTTTTTCCTTTTATAACTTAAGAAATACCAGTAAACCTAAGAAAATGACCAAGAAATAATTGAAAATAGCCATCTTGCTTCAAAAGATGTTTTGCAGTAATTAGCGGAAAAAGCAGCCGCATCCTCGGCAAGACGCGCTTCTCTATTGTGTGCGGTGGGGACGGCTGTTCCTTGACCTCGCACTCTCACCTACCTCTGGTGCTTTGTGCAGGCGGCAGGGGCAAAGGGGGACACCTCTGGTAAATTTAGGCTGTTGGAATAGCAAATGGAGAATGCTGTAATGCATTCACCCTTTCCTCCATCTATCCATCAATCGTTCTATTAATCAATCAATTGAAAAGCCTGTTTAAGCATCTCTCTACAGCCCATTATCCACAGTGAGTCAAAGAAACGTGGCTCCTACACTTTGCAGCTTGTCGTTTTAGAGAAAACAACAATGGAGGTAGGCACAGAGGATAAATAGACAACAGGTAAAACACTGAACAAGTATGTGAAATGAAAAGAGTGAATAATATTAACATTGTCAATCAATTAACGGGTATTTATGGTGTGCTAATTACATGTTCTGCACCGGGCTAGGGTGCTCTGTGAGTGAAGTGGCTAAAGAGCAGGACAAATTTGTATAAATTGCAGTTGTAAGTAATGAGAAACTAAAGAGGTTTTCTTTCTAGTCTGGATAAGACTTTGTTGAGGCAAGTGTATCTGGGGAGGAGGATGTGCCTTCTCGTTTTGGTTCTTGTTGAGAAGAATAGAGTGCCTATTGGGCCGGCTGGGTGGCCTAGTGGTGACGTTCCTACTCTCCCCTTTGGTGGCCTGGGCCTCGAAAGTTCGGATACTGGGCAGACCTAGTACGATTTGTCAAGCTACGCTGTGGCAGCCTCCCACATAAAATAGAGGAAGCTGGCACAGGTGTTAGCTCAGGGACAATCTTCCTCAAGCAAAAAAGAGGGATGGGCAAGCTAGAATGTCAAGCTGGCATGAGAAGAGCCAGTCAAGGAATGCAGATGGAAACCCCGGGGGAGTGAGGTCTTCCTTGGATGTAATTGTGACCCAGAAGAACTGTGACTCAGAAGAAGTCTTGGAAGCCACCCACAAGGGTCTTGTGTCTTATTTGTAATGCAATAGGAAGTCCTAGAGGAGAAGAGCGTTGATGTGGTCAAAACCCACAGTGGAGAAGATCTCTTTGGTAACAATGGTAAAAGGCTGCTCAGCGAGAAAGAAATTGTACTAAATCAGGCAAATGGTGCCCAAGGTCTAGATTCTAGGTGTCTTGTTCCTCTAATTCATGCATCCAGGAAGAAATAAATCCTTATTATCTGAACTTTGTTAGAGGCCCGGGAGAAGTAAATCCCAAAGTTTCGTCAAAGTTTGCTGTAATTGATATCCTGTCTTCATATAGGATTAATTCATTTTCAACATCTGGGTAAAAGTTTAAGCAAATACTTTTGGATAAGACTGGGCCAAAGATGGATGATAAATGGAATGATCATAATATTATTTTGAAATATCTAAAGAGTGAAGAAGACAAATCTTTGTTCACTATCAGTCCTACGGTAGGTTGTGCTGAGCCCTATATACATTTCTAATTAATCCTTATACTCAAGATAGAGTAATGTTATCCCTATGTTACAGATACTGAGGCTTAAAAAAAATCAAGTAACTGGACCGAAATCTCACAGTCACTGAGTGATTAGGAGTGAATCTTGTGACACCAAGTCAGTTTGCCAGAGCACCATGCTGTCTCACGTAATTTGGGCATTTTTTTGTTTTGGTTCTCCTCCCTTTGGATATATATTAGCCCAGAGTTGGATGAAATCAATGTTTCTCATCAATGTATCCCTCCTCCTCACAGTTTATTTGGCAGACAAGTTATAACGGTTGAGTGGATATGTCTGGTCTCTCCTACCTTTGGATTACAGTCATGATAGCTTGTTCTCCTGAAGCTGAGGATGTCCAGAAAGTCTTCATGCTCAGGACTAGTAAGGAGCCAACTTAACTAAAATCTTTAAAGCATCAGATAAAGAGTTTGATAGTAAAAGCTTTCTCACAAGAGAGGATAACCTCAGAAAAGGGCTAAGGTGGCTGACAAAGTATATTGAACACCATCCTGCCATTCTGAAGTCAAGTCCCAATTTTAGGAATGCTAAGACTTCAATGTGTACTTCCAAAAATTCTTCATAAAAGACCCAGGGTTGTGATTTTCTGCTCATCTTTGCCCTGAGGTTGTGTATCCCAGACCCTTAGGACCATGTCCTTGAAGGTACGGGAAGAGATCACACTTCTGTTTCCACGATGCATGAAAATTTCTTCCACACCTTTTAGAAATGTAACTGTGAGGAGTTTGAATATAAAGTGGCTCTCCTGGGTGCCCCCAACTGTTTGAGATCAGTTTTTTGATGAGGATATTGATGTCATATTACAAGATTATTAGACAAGATTATTGGAACATTGGCCCGCAGTGATTGCTTTTTGACAGAGACAACAAGAGGCTGCCTGGATTTTGGCCCACCATCCAGGGGATCTGCACAAATGGGTTCTCCATGACCACTGCCTGCTGGGGACCCCGCGTGCACTGTATAGCATGAGAGAGTCCTGAATATTCTCCTAGTTTAGTGCCTTTTGAGAGATGCTGAGGCATTTTCAGGGGTCTCTCAAAACAGAGCATTGCATTTGCACTCAAGATTAACCATTATAGTGAAGCAAATGAGAACACTGAGGGGCTGGTGTTTGTCGTTTTGAAATCCAAAAAGAGCTAAAAGATTCTCTCTGCTTTGTGTCTGGTTCCTCTAAGAGCTGTTCTGTCTAAATAATACCGATTTAAAGGAAGGTAGAGAATCAGGAAAACTAGTATTTATAAACTGTATTACACTAAGCCCTTTACAAATATTATTGCATTTATTCTAGGTGATAGATATTACTCTTTCTATTTTCCGTGTTAAGAAACTGAAGCTCCAAGAGATGAAATGTCGTGGAGGTAGTAAGTGTCAGGACCATGCATTCAAGTCTAGGTGTGACTCCAAAATGCTCCAAAATGGTGCTGTCCAATATGGTAGCCCTATTAGCCATTATGACTCTTTAATTCAAATTTGAATAAAATATAATTAAATATTCAATTCCTTAGTCAACCTAGCCACATTTCAAATGCTCCCTAGCTGCATGTGGCTAGTGACTACAGTATTGGACAGAGTAGATATAGACTATTTCCATCATCAAAGAAAGTTCTATTGGACAGTACTTGTTTGTAACCAGGTTGGGAATTTTTCTTGGCGTAAGTATTCATGGAAAATAATAGTAATAAATCTTTTATTTTAGTGGAGAATGGTGGGGGTAAAGGAAAAGATGGAATATGAGATTTTATATTTTGAAGACTTTATATACTTGAAAAATCTTTAATGAAGAGAGTAGTCTAATTGTAGACATACTTTTGTAGTATAAGCTAAACCGATAGTAATAATATCTAATTGTCTAATACTTCTTTGTATTAAGTGTGTTATTCTAAATTTGTTATAAATATAAACTCATTTAATCCTCACAAAAATCCTATGAAGTAGATGACATTATCTTCTCCACTTTTTTGGGTGAGGAAACTGAGGCACAGTGAGGTTATACAGTTTTTTAAGGTTATCAAGCAAGGAAAAGTAGAACCAGGATTGCAACCATAGCCTGGCTTCAGATACTGGATGTGTAACCATTATTCCATACAAGAATTTTTTTTTGAGGAAGATTGGCCCAGAGCTAACATCTGTGCCCATCTTCCTCTATTTTATATGTGGGACGCCTGCCACAGTATGGCTTGATGGGCGGTGGGTAGGTCTGCACCTGGGATCTGAACCAGCGAACCCCGGGCCACCTAAGCAGAGCGTGCGAACTTAATTGCAATGCCACCAGGCCAGCCCCTATGCAAGAATATTTTATAGGCTTACTTAGGAGAAAGTTTTGAGACTAAGTTGCTGATTAGAAATGGAGTCACAGAAAGCAATACATTGTTTTTTTAAAAAGAACAGCCTGAAAACCAAGCAATGCTTCCTTTTGCGTGCTGTTTGTGTATGTATGTAAAATCCATATTATATATACACATACACATATATAAATTTCCATCTTTATGAGATGAACAAGTCAAATGTAGTGTTGTTAATGGCAAGTAAATGAAATAGAAAGGAGAGGATATTATAAATGGAAAAAAGACAAATACTATATAATTAACTCTTGGAAAAATTTATTTTCCCTAACTGCTTCAACCGTAAGTAAAGAGAGAAACAGGGGTTAAAAGCAAAGCTTAAATGGGCTAACCTTAATATTTTTGTAACCTTTGAAGTTTACAAAGTAGGTTTAAAAGTTCTTCAAATGTTTCAGAAAAATTCTGGAGTGAGGGCTTCAGATTTGACTTGAAATACCATAAATCAAATTTCTGTTACCCTATCTGTGTATAATTTGTGTACTTGGAAGTTCTCAATTCTTTTGTAATCTGCTCATCTAATGCATTCCAGAATGGTGTTCTTTTGCCCATCCATCTCAGTTAACCTCATAAAGGACAATAAACAAGGACCATGTCCACGTTGGGGTCATTGGCATTTCGTGAGTTGACTGGCTCTATTGATATCTTACTGGTTGGGTGTTTTAGTCTTGTGGATATAGCTTGTGTTTTAAGTAAATACAGAAAGTACTTAGAAGGTGCTAGCACTTATGTTTATAATTTTTAAATTAAGAATAATAATATGGAAAACTAAATTCAATTTTCATCATTAACTAAGCCCTTTAGTTCTCAAGTGGAATCAATTTAAAACTCAGCTTATTTTGTAACATTTTAGCTAATGAGTGGCTTAAAAAAGGCTTTACTATGAGAAACAGAGCTTTTGTAAGAAAAAGAGACATGTAACTAATATTTTCAATTTAGTTTGGTGTGACTTTGTAAATTAAGGTATTAGCTATGAAAATAAAAATCTCATTATGTTTTTGATGGTCACCTTAACAAATTGGCATGTGATATCAGAACACGCCTCTATAATGACCATATCTAAAAATTTCCATTACCTTTTTGGTGGTTGTAATCTTACCTTTCTTCCCCATCAAGATGCCCACTTTGAATGTGTATTTGTAAACCAACTGAAAATTCTGCAATACAGAGTAATATATAACAGACTATTTGTTACATAATTATTCAGAGCAATATCCATTTTTCCTCAAGATTATAGAGTAAAATGCACTGAATGTTACATATAGGAATGTGGTGATTTGAATTTTTTTCTGTTTGAGCCATAATTTCAATGTTGGAAAGGACTTTAGAAATCGTCTAGCCCACCCCCCTCAGAAGCGGTGGTGGACTGACCCAGCACCCCATAGAGCCTGGCAGAACTAAGCTTTCAACACTGCTTCTGTCTCTCCAGGAGCCATCAACCCGTCAAGACTTACCACATTTTGGTCACTTTTTGACCTGATCTTGGACACACCAAATCGTGATTCAATAACCCCTTCAACCGTTTGAGAAATCGATTATCTTGCTTTGCTTAGCTAGTGCAGTCAAACATGTACTAAGTCTCCTGTGTACGTCATCCATGTAGTACTATGAATAAACGGAACCACAGAACTACAAGAGACCTTAGAGATTATCTAGTTCAATCTTCTTGAGTTTCAGATGAAAAAAATGAGAAACTATATGATCGTTCAAAGCCACAAGGCTAGTCAGCAGCAAATTTGAATCTCTATTCCAGATGGCCTGACCTCGAGTCTGTTCCTCTTATTACTGTGTTATTTCCAGTGCAGTGTACATTTCCGAGGGGATGGTCAGGTGTTCAAACAAGAAGCCAAACATTGCCAAGGCCTAGTGACTCTTGTTCCAGTTGCGTTCTGTGCGGTTGGGATGTTGACTAGCCATAAATATTTGCCAAAGAATCATGAATCAGCTCAGCTGGGAATAGACTTTGATATGCAAATGACAGGGGTGGTTACAAACGTGAAAAAAATTTCTTAAAAATTTTTTTTGGATAAGTTATAAAACACATGGGGTCAGGTGATCCATTTAAGAAAATGACATTCTCCACAATGTCTCATTTCTTTGGGAATATTGCATTGGAACCGAGCTTTGAATATCTCTGTGAAGAATAAAGGCAAGAGGAAAGAGGGCTGCGTGTCGACAGTAACCGACAGACAAATGAAAACCTGGGCTGTGTCCTGAGAGTTTTAGGTAATCCAGGCTCATAATTTGATTTGAGAAGAGCTACTCCAGGCTACTGTGTAATTATAGAAGCATTCACTCGGCTGGCTCCTGTTCGCCTCATCATGTTCTACTTCATTGCCCTTTATGCTAAAGCCCCTGTTGATGAGAGGGCGGAAACAGTAAGTACAAATAAAGCAATTAGCAGGTGGGGAATGCTACCACTGTTTAAGGATAACATCCAATCTTTATTGGTACTTATTAAGTAGAAGTCTAGAGCTTAGAGACAAAGGGAAATATCGCAAACCACAAAAATGAGAAGGAGTGTAGGAACAAAAAGAGAATAAGGGAAAAATTAGACCAACGCATCTATTTTACATTTCACAAACCTAATCACAAAGGCTAGTTTTAAAAATAATGTCAAACCTCCAATTTATTTATATTATAGGGAGTTACATTCTCAAGTAAAATACACCTTCCTTTAAAGTTGTCTTACTTTTTCTGACCTACTCTTTTACTGTGTGGATTAACTTGAAAAATATTTTTAACAGTTGCTGTGTTCAAATGAGATTAGCGTTTTGAGTCTGGGTTGTAGTTAGACCCACCAGCAGGGGGAGTTCGGATAATTAGCAAACCTCTTCTGTAGGGTCCTGACACTCAGAGCACAGATTCACAGCCACTGTTGGCAGAGTTGAAAAATGCCCACTGTAGACAAGGAAAATAACGGGCAAAAGGAGGAAAGCAGGAGGATTTCAAGGACTCTTGAAATCCTAGCACAGGACATTGAAGGTGGACAAGAAAATAGGGCACAGGCTTTCCACCTCCCTCCATTCGCGGAGTAGTCCATGCACTCTTGTTCTTGTTTACTTGTCCGAAAACAAGGATAATAAGAATCTGTCCATCCAGAATGCTATCATTCTCATGTCTCCGTGTATAGCATTTCTCTTCTTGCTCCAGCCTTATTTTGTGTGTGTGAGTAGCAAGGTGGACTATAAATCATTGCCGTTCATTGCAAAGCTGGCCCAAGAAGATGCCCCTTGAATTTGATTTTGGGCTAGTGCTTTTGTTCTTGAATGTCTTATCAATTAAGGCTCTTTTCAATTAAAGCTCTGCTGGCAACTTCAGTTACCTAAGCAGGACATAGCTTCCTATTTGAATAGCAGATTTCCAGCTAGTCAACTGAAAAGAAAGGTGTGGAAGTTTGCAGAAAAATCAATATGCTTTTCCTTGACCTGAGACCGTGATAGGAGAGACAGAGATATGTGCAGTTATCTAGAAAGATAAAGTTTTTATAGTGCCGTTGCTTGTTTAATAGGGTAGCAATTGATGTTGCAAAATTAAGTCTCTATCCTCATCCTGGGAAAGGATTTTCACCCTCATCTTTTGGGGCATATTTTTAGTTCTCGTTGTTATACACTCTTCCTTTTCACCCTTCCATCACTTAGCAGTCACTTGAGGCAGACCGAGATGGCCAAAAGTAAAATCTCTTGGGTGATGATACTGAGAAGCACGTTGCTTTCACGCTTTGACAGAAACCACAGCACTTGAATAGGAAGGACAGTATCTCAGTCCGACTAAAGGTCTGAAGATGACCATCACCAGGCCTTCCCAAGCATCATTCAAGGGGAGGTGATGCATGTAAGCAAATCTGGTGAAGATAACTTCCAGAAGCTTGAAAAAGGCCGGGCACGTGTCATTAACGTCTTTGTTACCTTTGGATAGTCCTAGTTAGAAAAATAGGCATATCATGGATTTTCTTTTGAAAAGTGTACATTGCATATTTAAAATGTTTATTTGAGAATCACCATTGTACTCATGAACTTTTATTAGAATCCCAGTCCTGGATGTCCAAAAAATATCAAATTCCCAAATGACAAATACTAAGCCATAATTTCATAAGTGTACACAGTGTCCACCTCTATTCTCTCTTATCATCATCTTCATAGCCACCACTGTTCCTGAATTTGTTGTGGTGCTTCATATTTTTGAAGGCATTTTCATAATCATGACCTCAATTCTTCTCAACAACCTTGTGAATTTTACACACAGTGAAGCTCTGTGACCCACTCAGGGTGGCACAGTCTGGAACAATATCTTAGTGTCTAGGTCTGTACGAATCAGGAGTGATCGCCACCTGTTATCAGTGTAAAGATACAAATGCAAGAAACTGGGCCATTGGGAATTATTAGTTCTTTGTCAAAAGATGAATAGAGCAAAAGATTCACATATTCTCTTGAGACTGGGAATCTTGGTGTTTTAGAAATGTTGCAAATGGCAGAATAGAATACAAAAAGTATGATTCATCTTTTTACTCCTCCCTTTCCTACCTCCACGCTTTTCCTCTTGCATCAGTCTTAAGGGTACAGTAGTGGGCAAACCCGGATGGTTGCGGCTGGGCTAAAAGACTTGTGATCGTCACTGTTTAACCTACAAGTGGGGCTTCAAGAGCAGCCACTGGAGATGCCTCTGTTCCCTAGGATCTCACCTCCCTCCATGGAGTAAGAACTCGATTGTACCTACAGGGAAGCTGTCAGGAATTTTTCTGCTTTGGCAAACCCGTAGGCATACTATCTGTTGTCCGATTCATCTCCCATAGCCTTGACTCCTGATAAATTCCTTTTCCTCTACATAGGGAAATGAACTTCACAGTCGATCAGTTTATATTTAATGAGAACAATTTTTCTGAGAAATGCCCCTTGACAGTTTGAAGGACTGAACAAAATGACTTAATTTTTAAAACAATCATTTCAGTTTACAGTATTTGTAAACGCCCAGGACAGTTAAAAAGAGAAGTAATGACTGCAGATTGGTGCTAATGAAGGAAAGCATTGTTTTTATTCGACCATGAATGTAACCAGAAATACGCACAATCTCCCTCAGACATGGGTTCTGCAGTTCACAATGTCCCACCTGGATGCCTTTCAGGGGACTTTCCCTCTTGATGGTAGCCTGAGGCCCCTTTGGGCCTGGCCTGGAGAAAGCCTAAATGAATTATCTCCTTACAGATGATCAATAGTGGGCCGCAAATGATGATTAATGCTTCGGTGTTGCCTGGAGCCTCTGCACCTGATGCTATTTGAAACTCCTGCAGGAAATGCCGCGTGACCTATTCCAGGGTGTCCCTGGAGCCGTGGCAAATTCCTCTTGCTCGCTCAAAAGGCACACTTCCTCTTGTTTTGGGTGGTCTGCCTAATGCCTAGATTTGAAAATGTTCAAAGGAGGAATAAAGAACATATTTTAAATTCACAAGTAAAATACATTACAATTGGTAGAACTTGGTGTTGATAACAGAAAACGTGGAAATAGCGTGATTCTCTGTTTACTATGAGCATTTGGTGACAAGCAGGCCTGATGGCGGATTGACAGCACCTCCCTTCGCTCTCTGAAGCAGCCAGTTCTGACCAGATGTTCAGGCCTGCTTCTGACTAAGCGAGTCGTTCCTTTTAGATCCTGTTTTCAAGGCAGTCTCTGATGGTAGATGGAGGACACATTTTTCCCTGCTCGTCCATGTGTCTGTACCATCATTGGCCTCTCAGAGACTCCGAGTTGGAGGTCTTCATTACTTCGCCTCACCAGCCTTTCTGAACCAGATGCAAAGTACACACCCCAACTGGTTTGTAAAAGCAGCACATCTAATCACATAATGCCTTTATAATGTGGTTTTTTAAATTAAGTGACCCACAGGATATTAATCTGGTGGTAACAACTCCCAAGGGATGGAGCACTGGCAAACACTTCAAGAGCAGCTAGTACGACTATTAAATGTGATGCTCATTTCATCTGAACATATGGAAATAACAAGTCATGGGAGAACTTCAGTGCTCTGTACACGCTATATTGTTCATAAAGCTGTCATAAATAAGTGCCTCTTAAAAGGAAACCAATTAATAAATGTGCATTGAATTACAAAGTTTAAATATTCCATAATATGGGATCTCTCTCCCTGCTCCCTCCACCCACATTCCCACCCCTGCCAGGGCCCCCTTGTTATTCAAGCTGTTATAACATTTTCCACTGTGCGGCACATCTCGGTTTTGTTGGTGTTGATTGAGTTATTTGGTTGGGCCGGCTGCTTAAAAAAAAAAAAGAAGAAAAAATCTGTAAGCTATAAAATGCATCTTCTTTCTTCCTTTGTCTGTGTATTAGAGTCTGGCTTGGCACTAGGGCCCCACCCCAAACCTCCCACCAAGAGTATGTCATATTTCTATATGCTTGTGCATGTTCAGCCCTACCTCTTTTGAAATGATGCCCAAAACCAAGCAATGTTTACATAAGTAAAAGGGAGTTTCGCTTTTATGCTGTAATTTCTGCATGGAGCCGAGAGTTTTCCTAGCCATACCTTATACTTTGTTCATGGGCGAACTTCTATTTTTCTAATGTGATGGTTTTATCCAGCTTTGACAACAGATTTCTTTAGGAGATTACGCACCTGGAATTAACTTTTTCTGCCAAGAATTACAGTGCACCTGGAAGTACTAAATCATTTTTATCTATGTTCTAGAAGTTTTTCATAATGAAATTGCATATCTTGAACTTGACCTGTCTCTTGACTAGAAGCTTAAGGACTGGAGTTGGGTAGGTACGTATATGCTAGTGTTATTAAGTAAATATATCCAGGACGTGTTTACTTCTCACCAGCCAAATACTCGCTACCTGAACATCTTGCTTCTTAAATGACTCTGCTTACTGCATAACATATGGAAATGTGAGTATGCACCTTCAGCAGACGGTTTGCTATGTTTACACCAGTTCTAACACTAATCCCCATTAATGTTTGATATAGTTCCCAACAGGTTTAAGTAGATGTCAGACACCATATCTATGGCATATGTGTTGGGCATGATATATACAAGGAGAAGGATGAAGAAGTGTTTTTTAGGAATTTCTTTTCTGAAGACATTTTTGCTAACTACATTAAGTCTTTTGAAAATGTGAAATACTCTTTATGAGGATAAATGCCACCAAAATATAACATCAATTGATTAAAAAATCAGACAGGGGGCTTATTATAAAGTCCAGCCGTACCGGCAGTTTTGAGACCTATGACATTTTCTGTCTATTATGGAACTGTTGAGAAGACCTTGTGAGGGATAACAGCAAGACTGTCCTCAACCGATTCAGAATTATGAGTTGGAAAACTTTTTACAAACTCATGCCAACACATCAGAAAGATAATATAGTGTGTGTTAGAAATTACTTAAATGATTTCTTTGTGTGTGTGTGTGGGGGGGGGTTTGTCGAGGATGACTGGTATAGGAAATTTAGAGAAAAAAATTCCCCTGAAGTTTTGCTATCAGTATGAGATCTCCTGTGTTTGCCATGAAACCTGACTATGCTCTGCTTTTCCTTGATGTGAAGTCATACTGGTAGAACAACAAATGCTTTTTATCCTTAGGCATCCTTGCCCTGCTCAGTTTGGTTATACCCGAAATTTGCCAAACTGGTTCTGCTTATTCTTGTCAAACAAGGATAATTTCTTCTCTTGGTTGTCTCTGATATAGTGTCAGCATTTTAAAGGCCAAAAGTTGCCATAGTGACAAATTACATGAGTATCAACATTTTTTTCTGTTTAGACAAAAACTCTGTAAGATTAAGAAAAGGAATAGAAAAATCATGGTTAAACTAACACATTTATTCTGATGGATTTTTTAGGCCACACGTAAGAATGATATTGTCAGGGATGTAAATGATGTTTAGTAAAAAAAAAAAAGGATACAGGAAAAACGAAACATAGATACATTAAAATATATCTGCTCCCAAATTCAAACATAAATAATTGAATTTCCCAAATTACTAGTCTCTGTAACTGTGGTTTAATTTTATGTGAATGTGACTAAATTCTACCCTGGATATAGATAAACTCATTATGTTCTTTAAGTAGTTCAAATTTCCTGATAACCAGCAGTCAAACTGAGAAACAAGCAGAATTAGTAGCCAAGTCTAATAAACCACTGGGAAAAATTGTATCTGTCTCATCCTTCTGGTTCCCACACACTCTGGTTACATCATTACTTAGCCTGTAAACTCGGAGGCCAATTGGGCTCCAGAGCCTGGGTCAGGTGACCAAAACATCAAAATGCGTCTGAAACTCTACCCCGAAGATGGGGTTTCAGCAGGGGCCTCTGGATAACTGACTCCTCTGCGGCTGCTGTGCAATTTTCGTATTTTATTTCACCTTTGCTTTCAGACTTAGCCCTTGGTCCCACAGATTGACGGCCGAAGCAAACTTGTTGATGTGGGTTTTTCTGTGCAGGTGCGTGGGCAAAATTATTTCCTGTACCACGTACTACCCTCGGTTATGTAATAGCTTACAAACACAACGACTGGACGTTTCCCTAGGAATTGGTTTCCATCAGCAGAGAGAATTCTAACTTCTTGGTTTTCCTTTTATTTTTTTGGTTTGAAAAATGTTTTGATTTTTATTTTATTTTAAAACGTAATTTAATGTCTAAATCCACAAAACTGAAAAGCCAAGTTTATCAGGTCCACTGGATACAACGCCCAACGCTGGAGCTGAAACGCTGTGTTCCTCTTGAAGGAACGGAAGGTGTAACTCTATCACCTTGCTAAGGTTTCACAGGGCAAGTATAGTGATGACAACAACGACTTGTTTTCTGCAGATGTAGAAAGGCATTTTTTTACATGTGCAGGAAGCAACAAAAAACCTGGTCTTAGGGGACAGGTGAGTGAGTTGCCTTGCAAGAAATAAACCAAATAGTCCTTAAAGTTGTAGTAACACATACAGAGCCAAAAGCCTGACACTTCTGTACACAAACATGTTTTCGTGTTCAGGTTTACATTTCTCTTGATTGATAACGGTAGGTGCTGTAATTATTTCTGGCTGAGAATTTTTTCTGAAATCTCTTGAAGAAAAATTCATCAGAAATGGAAAATGCATTGGAAAACATCCTTGGTACATTGTTAACAGGTATTCAAAGATGCCTCCAGGATGTAGAGATGATGCACTAAAGGAGGAAACTCGGGGGAAAAGTAATTTTGTCAAAAACCCAGCCAAACAAAACAAATTACCCTCTCAAGCCATTCTTCTTGGATCAAAGGATTACAAGTAAAATAAATTTCGTGACTTATACAACAATCATTAGTGTGTGCTAATTATTATTCTAGATGGTGGGGATACAAAGAAGGTGATGGGGAAAATGATAATGATGATACTAATAGCTAGTATTTATGAAATTATCACTATATACAACACTGTACTAGCTGCTCCACCACTTTCATCCTAATCCTTACATTACATCCAGAAAGGTAATTATTGTTATTCCCCCCAAGGGGGAATCTGAAGATCAGAAAAGTTAAATGATGCGCTCAAGATTGCACAACTGTTATGCGGTGGTACATAGAGATAGAATGCTGGTCTATATCTGATTTAACCTGGGACCTGTGTCCTCAACCACTATCCCACATTGCCTCTTTGGACAATTCTTTCTTTGTCCTTATGGTGTTTTTACTCTAGTGATGGAGTAAACCAGATGAAGAAATAATTGAAATTACACGTGTTAAAACGTCAACAGAACTAAGTGCTTAAGGAAAGTGCAAGTTTCATGGAAGAAATGGTCCAGGCCAGAACAGTGAGGGGAGCCCTGTGTCTACGCAGCAGAGCAGGGAGGAGGGTGGGTGGTAGAATAATGCTCAGTTATCTTTTTCCCTGCAGGTAATCCCTCAGAAATAACTGATAACTACTTTTATCCTGCAAAACTATCCCTGAAAGTGCTGTGTAAGACAGAGCCATCTCCCGTCCCCACGGGTGCCTGCCCAATAAAGTAACTAGGTGCTCACATATTTTCCAGCACAAGTGCTTCATTATTAATTCATGGTCCAGGTCCTCAGTACATGCTGTTACTAATATTAGGTTTCAGCAGAGAATAATGAACAGGAGCACTGGACTGGATGTCTTAACATTTTCTAAACAATGTTTGCAGTGCTAAATTCTATTTCTAGCTTAATTGGGGTCTTTACATAAACAAGAGGAGGGCTCTGTAGTGTTGGGGAGGCATAATTTTCCCACAGCTCAGCAACAGAAAAGATAAGAGTCAGCATGATTAGGATCCTGTGGAAGGTTAATGCAGGTAGGGATTTTCCCCCGTAGGTCTCAGCTTATTCTTTTTATGTCAGACGGGAAAAGGGGAGGCCTCCTTAGTTAGGATTCCAACTCGAAAGCCCAGACCAGCTCCCTGCTTCGAAACTGCATCCCATCAGGAAAGGAGGGAGGAGGAGACCTTGCTCTGGTGGGGAAATGGTCCCCTATAAGTGGCCCCCAGAGCAGGGCTCGCTTATCCATTAGGCACAGTGCTGCTGGGGCCCATGGTACTTTTAGTGGCTCCCATAAATGTTTTCATTTTAATTCTGTTTAAAACAAGAAGAAAAAAAAGAACATAATAAGCACGAATATATAAAAATGAATCCAGCCTGGCTTATGTTCATCTTTACACCAGTGCAGTCATAAAGTATAAGTTTTAATTATTGTCCTGGAGGAAGCGAGCCACAATGGCAAAATGCCCCGGCTCATGAAAATCCTCAGGTGGTCCTGCCCCCAAGAGGCTGCTCACCCAATGGCACAGGGTAGGGGGTGCCAAACAAGTTAAATTATTTCATCAGACAACCTGTTCTTCTTCACTATTTCTCACTTTAGATCTTAGAGGAAAAAAAATAACTATATGGGTTAATAAGAACATTAAGATCACATTTCCTCTGGGTTCCCCACAGTGCCTCGCTTGGCACAGAAATAGCATTCAATATTAAGTTGCATTTAATTGAAATTGACTTAAAGAAAAAGCACATTGATGTATTTATTCATTAAGTGCAAGAACTATTTATTTAGTGCCAACTGTGTGCGGGGCACTGATGGCACTAGGTGTTAGGCGTATAATGGGAAATAAGATAGACATTCTCTCTGAACTCAAAGAGCTTCAGAGAAGGACAATAAGAAGAAACACAAACACGATGTTTTCTAGGGTGGGGGTTGGTGAAAATGAGATGGAGAAAATTCCTGATTTCCTGATGGAGAAAATGTGTCAACCTCCTAATTAAAAGAGACTTTCTTCTATGGCATTGAGACACAAGCTAAAGCAGTCATCAATACCTGAAATGGAGCTAGAGCATTGCACTTGGTAGTTAAGATTCATGAGCTATTCAAAAATAAAGGATGTTTAATTAAAACTAAAAGGATGTTTAATGGGCACTGCCAGAGCTCACCTAACTGGGGTGACTGGCTGTTCAGGCATCGAGAATTGGAGAGTGTTGTTTCTGTGAAGGGGCTAAAGTCACAGCTGAGCATTTTCTCCTTGCTGTTGTTGGGCTTGCTAGGACTCATGACAATTTTGAGATTCAACAGATAGAAGAGTAAGTTTCAATAGGGGATATTGAATCACTTGGTTTTAAGTAAGAACCAAGCTCTATTCATTTAGTGTCTCATAACAAAAATTCAGGCAACACGTGGACCTTGCCTGGCCCATTCATGAAACAGACATTGATTGAGCCCCTACTTTACAGGTTTGGTGCTTCCTGTATGGTTTACAGAACAAAACAGACTACTCCTCTGCCCTGGCGGAGTTTACATTCTAGTTGAAGAGGATAATAAAAATTTAAATAATAGACTAGGCAATTGCAGATTTCTATAGTACCATTCCAGTGGATATCTTTTTTCTTTTAAAGATTGGCCCTGAGCTAACTTCTGTTGCCAATCTTTCTTTTCTTCTTCTCCCCAAACGCTCCCAGTACGTAGTTGTATATTCTAGTCGTGGGTCCTTCTAGCTCTGCTATGTGGGATGCTGCCTCAACATGGCCTGATGAGCAGTGCTAGGTCCTTGCCCAGGATCCGAACTGATGAAACCCTGGGCCTCTGAAGCAGAGCTCGCGAACTTAACCACTACACCACAGGGCCAATCCCCCAGTGGACATCTTTTATTTTGGCTTTTTTGCTAAGAGCAATGCTATTTTCCCTGACAGATGGTCTTGGTAGGCTATCAGTCAAGGGATCCTGCCTTTTCCTAGCCACAAGGTGGGCACGTGACCCAAGCTTGCCTAATCGGTATCTCTTTCCTGGAGATTTGAGGGGCTTGGTATTGATTCCATGGGCATGTGGCCAGATTCTGAAAAAAGGCCACCATTGATATCATGGAGTCATCACGAACAGCCATAATAGACCGTGCCTGTGAGTTCAGGGTAACTATTGCTTTAGTTTTCTGTTGATAGGACTGAGTTATTAGGCTAGATCGACCCTAAATCTCCTTCATCTGGTGCTGCCTTTTTGGAAATCAATAGGAATCATTAAGAAGAATTTCAGACAGAACATACGATGATTGGATCAGCATGGTATGATGGAAAGGGCATAGGAGTTGCACAGATTTGGGTCCCAAATAAAGCTTTGTCACTGGATCGTTGTGTAATGCGTGTAACATCAACTCCATGGGGTTGTTGGGATGTTTAAATCTGGAGGGCCTAATGTAGTGCACATGCCCACAAATTTCAGTTCTTGTCCCCTACCTACTTCTACTCTGCCTACTTACCTGCACCTACCCCCTGTCCTACACTGTCTTCATCATTACTATGTTGCCAAATTGTTGGGAAATTTAAAATAATATGCAATACCAACTCTGGGGAGAGAGAGGAAATAGGAAGGACTGAAAGGCTGTCTAGTGAATCTTCAGCCTCCTCCTCCTCTCTTTGGAAATTGTAAGCTTGGAGTCAAGTGTGGACCAGAGACTCAACTGGCTGAGCCTGTGCCTCATGAACTCTGCCTGGCATGAACACTTCTGTTTCAGCACATCTGTGACTGCCATATCACCAGCCTTTGCAGAAAGGAGGATTAATTTTATTGTGCACTGGATCAGCAGATCTGGTGACATAATGTTGCACTACGAAGAAGGATTACTCACCAGTTTCTGGATGCAACATTTTTAGAAACTCACTCCACTTAACGATAAGTGTCGGATCTATCAACTTCCCCTTCTCCTCACTCCCACTCTCCAATCACCCAACCAACAAACATCACTTAATGCAAAAACCAGCTCTCTTGGGACCAGATGGATACAATTTTTCTTCAGGATAAGACTCTGGATATTCCCCCAAAGTAAAGGTTTTATTATACTTTTTCAGTTATTAAAAACAGATGCATCATGTTTATAATGATGGCTCCATGCACTTTTTTCTCCTCTGGGTTTATGGAAAGCAATTTGTGTAGGGTAAAATAATACAGCATTTGTGAATTATTTTTGGAGAAAAATAGGAAAATTATATAGTCTGCAAGCCAGACAGGGCTCATGGTCATAACGAAATATGGCTACAACCCAGGGCAAACAAAGCAGAGAGCTTCTTTCTGTGCCTGTCAGATACCCACTCAGGGTTTTGATGTATCATCTTTTTACCTGAAATCTTCTTTTGCAGAAAAGAGGACTCAGACATAGGCTCTTGTCCAAGTCCAGCGTGTGGCAGAGCCCAGTCGCATGCTGCATCCTGCAATTTCCTTACCCGACACCAAGCCAAGGCCATTTTCTTTACCTAGTGTCTTTTTTCTAAGTACTTTTTCATCCCCGTCTAGGCTACCCCAGAGGCTTGTTGTTTCTCCAAGTAGCACACCTTAAAAACAATTGCTTCCTTTCTCTCTAGGCTTGTCTTTGTCCATTCTTCTGTCGTTTCTACTTGCAGATCGTCGACCGGCTGTTGGGCTTCTGTGTCACTCAGCTGGCCTGTGGGGTGTGAAGTGCACACGGCCGTGTGGATAAATGTAAAAATGAAGTGGGTGTGTGAGTCGTTGGGGAGGGAGGTCCTTCACTGAGTGCTTATTATATGCCAGGCACTTCTCTAAGTTAGCTTTCAGAGTTTGTTACTTTTAAGTTTAATTTAATTTACAGTTTGGACAGACCAGCATTTAAACCCTGCTCTACCGTTGTTTGAACAAATACGTAACCTAATAGGTAGGCAGTATCCATATTTGTATGGGTCATTCCCATATTCTATATTTGTATGGTTCAGAAAACTGCTTTATCTCTTGTATAGCCGGGGAAGATTTTTTAAAAATTATTTTTAAAAAGTATTCTCTCAATTTTCTTTACATTTAAAACTGATGACCGAACTGGATATATGCCATATTCATTTTTTTAACAACACGAAGAACAGAGCAAGTGATCAAAAGTGTACAAACTACTCTCAATTGATCTATGCAAGTGGCAGAGAGTAAAATATAATGGTCTACTTATTCTGCTGTGATTGACAGGCAAACCTTAGAGCAACGTGCGCTCTGATCAGATAGCAGGGTTTCTCCCATAACCTTGAGGTTCAAATCTCACTGCCTTTAATTGTGAAATTATCTGCCCCTTGACCCTTGGGGGAGACTGAGGCCCACATCTTCTAAAAGTCTTCCCTGGTCCTCCACTGACACGTACAGTAAATGACTGATTGTTTCTGCTATCTGACCATGGCAGACACAGAGAAATACCTAACTCGTTTTAACAAAACTTATCCTAATTGGAACTATCATCAAAGTTTACTGGAATGCTCCAGAAACTTACCTGGAGACCTGGATTTGGTGTCTTTTGAAGTTTTGGTAAAATAAGTGGTACCTTCTTTGTGCTTGTATTTTCTTTCCTTCCAAAGAGGGAGTGAGGAAGAAAAAAAGTTGAAAGGCAAGCTAAAGCATCTCTTCCTGCACAAGCTTCCCTTCTCTCTTTCTCTGTAGCAGAAAGTGGCATGGGGCTGCTGGGCTGGTTCAGGGGGTTACGCACTCAGAGTCCTCATCACCTAAGCTATTTAATGTGGATGGAAAAGTGCAGCTAAAAATGTCCTAGAGGAAATGTTCTCTCCTAGGGCAGCCAGGGTGCTTTTCATCTTTACCTGAAGGCCTCCCGCACCCAATTTAAAGCATCATTTAGTTCGGCAGTAGTGACAAAAGCCTCCCCAGGCCTGCTCACAATGACCCTTGGGCTCCACAAAAAGACAAAGCAGGAAGGTTACTGCTCTCACTTCCCCATTCAGAACCACTTCTTAAGGGAAACTGCAGAAATGGCCATGGAGCCAAATGAGGAGGTTGAGGAGTACAAGCCTGAAATGACAGACAAGTGCTTTCTCTAAAGCTTCCCATCCTACCACCCGGGAGATACGAGGAGAACCCTGCATATATTCACAGATATGTAGGGAGGAAGGAAGGAAGGAATAAAGAGGGAGAGAGGAAGTAAAGGATAGGAGGAAAAGTTATTGAGAACCCATTACGCCAAGGCGCTGTACCAGGCTTTTGGTATTATATCAGCTAAACTTCACAGAACTATTTACATTTTTATCATTGAATCTCCACTTTGCAGATCAGTGAACAGATACTCCCAGATGTTGGGTAATTTCTCTAAAGATGCAAAAGTAAGGGGCAGAAGTGGGATTCAAACCTAGGTCATCTGTCCCAGCATTCTTCCACCCCCACCCATTTTGGGTGGCTCTGGGGTCCAGCTTTGACTCTCAGATCTCCAACTAAAATCAGCCCGGAGTCCGATCTGTGGGAGGCCTCAGTGCCCTCCCACCAGGGGAGAACTCAAGGCAAGGCCTGTTAAGATCTGGCCTTTACAGCTGTGCAGGAGAGAAGCCACTTGTAGCCACCAGGAGGAACGTACAGGTGTGGTATGGCTGTCTGTGCTTGGGGCTGTTGCACCTACATGTCCCTATCTTGGGGACACCTGCCCCCCACAATACTGGACCACAATTCACTGTGAGTCAAAAGCCCATTACTAATTTCTTTATTCTTCCTAAATCTGAGAAGGAAAATCTTTGGATGGCAAGACTTTTTGTTGCTCATTCTGCTAAGCTGTACATTCTGTCTCTGTCTTCTGTGAATGTGTGGTAAGATTCTTTTCTTTTCTTTCCTTTTTAGTCCAAATATATGTATTTATTTATTTAATTGAAGTGTGATTGACATAAAATATTGTATTACTTTCAAGTGTACAGCAGAGTGATTTGACATTTATGTACGTTACAAATTGATCACCCTGATAAAACCAGTAACCATCTGTCGTCACACAAAGTTATTATAATATTACTGACCATATTGCTTATGCTGTACATTACATCCCCATGACACTTATTTTATGACTGGAAGTCTGTAGCTCTTAATCTCCTTCACCTTTTTTGCTCTCCTCCGCCTCCCCCTCTGGCAACCATCAATTTGTTCTCCGTATCTGTGAGTCTGTTTCTGTTTTATTTTGTTTGTTCATTGGTTTTGTTTTCTAAGATTTCACAAGTAAGGGAATTCATACAATATCCTTCTTTCTCTATCTTATTTCACTTGGCATAATACCCTCTAGATCTGTGCTGTCGCAAATGGTAGAATTTTATTCCTTTTTATGGATAAGTAATATACCACAACACCACAACTTCTTTATCTGCTCATCTCCCCATGGGCACTTAGATTGCTTCTATATCTTCGCTATTGTAAATACTGCTGCAGTGAATATGGGGGTGCATATATCTTTTTGAAATAATGTTTTTATTTTCTTCAGATAAATACCCAGAAGTGGAATTGCTGGATGATGTAATAGTTCTATTTTTAATTTTTTGAGTAACTTCCATACTGTTTTCCTGTGATTGCACTAATTTACATTCCTACCAACAGTGCAGAAAGGTTCCTTTTTCTCCACATCCTCACCAACACTTGTTACTTATTATCTCTTTGATAATAACCATTCTGACAGGTGTGAGGTGACATCTCATTGTGGTTTTGATTTGCATTTCCCTGATAATTCACTAATTATCCACTAATTATGTGGAACATCGTTTCATATGTCCGTTGGCCATCTGTATGTCTTCTTTGGAAAAATGTCTATTTAGGCCCTCTGCAGGTTTTTTAATTGGATTATTTGTTTTTTCTATATTGAATTGTATGAGTGCTTTATATGTTTTGGATATATCCCTTATCAGATATATGATTTCTGAGTATTTTTTCCCATTCAGAAGGTTGCCTTTTTGTTTTGTTGATGTTTTCCTTCACAATGCAAAAGCTTTTTAATTTGATGTAGTCCCACTTGTTTATTTTGCTTTTGTTGCCCTCGCCTGAGGAGACATATCCAAAACAACACTGATAAGACAAAATGTCAAAGAGTTCATGACCTATGTTTTCTTCTGGGAGTTTTATGGTTTCAAGTCTTACATTTAAGTCTTTAATCAATTTTGAGTTTGTTTTTGTAAATGGTCTGGCTTCGTTCTTTTCCATGTATCTGTCCATTTTTCCCAACACCATTTATTGTAGAGGCTGTCTTTTCTCCCCTGTGTGTTCTTGGCTCGTTTGTGGAAAATTGATTGACTATATAGGCTTGAGTTTATTTGTGGGCTCTCTAGTCTGATCCATTGGTTTATGTGTCTGTTTTTATGCCAGTACCATACCGTTTTGATTACTGTAGCTTTGTAGTAAAGTTTGAAACCAGGGAGCATGACACCCTCAGCTTTGTTCTTCTTTCTTAAGATTGCTTTGGCTATTCAGGGTCTTTTGTAGCTCCATACAAATTTTAGCATTATTTGTTCTAGTTCTATGAAACATGTCATTGATATTTTAGTAGGGATTGCATTAAATCTGTAGATTACTTTGAGTGGTATGGACATTTTAACAATATTAATTCTTTCAATCCATGAGCATGGGATGTCTTTCCATTTATTTGTGTTGTCTTCAATTTGTCTCATCAATGTACTATAGTTTTCAGTGTACAGGTCTTTCACCTCCTTGGTTAAATTTATTCCTAGGTATTTTATTCATTTTGATGCAATCGTAAATGGAATTGTTTTCTTAATTTCTCTTTCTGATAGTTTGTTAGCATATAGAGACACAACTGATTTCTGTATATTTTGTATCCTACAATTTTACTGAATTCATTTATTAGTTCTAACAGTTTTTTGATGGAGTCTTTATGGTTTTCTATATATAGTATCATGTCATCCACAATTAGTGATGGTAGTACTGCTTCCTTTCCAATTTGGATACCTTTTATTTCTTTTTCTTGTCTCATTGCTGTGGCTAGGACTTCCAACACTATGTTGGATAAGAGTGGTGAGAGTGGGCATTCTTGTCTTTTTCCTGCTCTTAGAGGAAAAGCAAGCTTTTCACCATTGCATATGATGTTAGCTGTGGGTTTGTCACATATGGCCTTTATTATGTTGAGGTATGCTCCCTGTATACCTACTTTGTTGAGGGTTTTAGTCATGAGTGAGTGTTGAATTTTGTCAAATGCTATTTCTGCATCTATTGAAATGATCATAAGATTTTTAGTCTTCATTTTGTTAATGTGGTGTACCATGTTGATTGATTTCAGATATTGAACGATTCTTACATCCCTGAAATAAATCCCACTTGATCATGGTGTATGATCCTTATGCTATGTTGTTGAATTTGATTTGCTAATATTTTGTTGAGGATTTTGCATCTTTCTTCATCAGGGATTTTTTTTTTTTTTTAATGCCTTTGTCTGGTTTTGGTATCAGGGTAATGCTGGCCTCATAGAATGAGTTTGGGAACAACTCTTCCTCTTCAATTTTTTGGAACAGTCTGAGAAAGATAGCTATTAACTCTTCTTTAAATGTTTGGTAGACTTCACCTATGAAGCAGTCTGGTCCTGGACTTCTGTTTGCTGGGAGTTTTTTGATTAGTGATTCAATTTTATTACTAGTAATCTGTTCAGATTTTCTATTTCTTCCTGATTTGGTCTTGGAAGATTGTGTTTCTAGGAATTTATCCATTTCTTCTAGGCTGTCCAATTTGTTGATATATAACTGTTTGTAGTAATCTCTGACGATCCTTTGTGCTTCTGTGGTGTCAGTTGTAACTTCTCTTTCAATTCAGATTTTATTTATTTGAGCCCACTCTCTTTTTTTCTTGTTGAATCTGGCTAATCTTATTAGTTTCTTTTATCCTTTCAAAGAATCAGCTCTTAGTTTCATTGATCTGCTGTGTTTATTTAGTTTCTATTTCTTTTATTTTTGATCTGATCTTTATTATTTCCTTCCTTCTACTAAATTTGAACTTTGTTTGTTCTTCTTTTTCTAGTTCCTTTAGGTGTAAAGTTAAGTGTTTATTTGAGATTTTTCTTGTTTCTTCAGATAGGCCTGTATTGTTATAAACTTCCCTCTTAGAACTGCTTTTGCTGCATCTCATAGATTTTGGATCATTGTATTTCCTCCCATTTTCCTTTGTCTCAAAGTACTTTTTGATTTCCTCTTTTATTTCTTTGTTGACCCATTGGTTGTTTAGTAGCATGTTGTTTAGCTTCCATGTATCTGTGTTTTATTCAGTTTTCTTCTTGCAATTGATTTCTAGTTTCATATTGTTGTGGTCAGAAAAGATGCTTGGTGTGATTCAATATTCTTAAATTTATTGAGACTTATTTTGTGGTCTAACATGGGATCTATCTTGAAGAATGTTCCACGTGCACTTGAAAAGACTGTATTCTGCAATTTTTGGATGAAATGTTCTGTATATACCTATTAAGTCCATCTGATCTAATGTGTCATTTAAGGCAAGTGTTTCCTTATTGACTTCTGTCTAATGATCTATCTGTTGATATAAATTGGGGTGTTAAAGTTCGCTATTATTATTGTGTTACTGTCAGCTTCTCTCTTTAAGTCCATTAATATTTGCTTTATGTATTAGATGCTCCTATTCTGGGTGCATAGATATTTACAAGTGTTATATCCTACTGTTAAATTGTTCCCTTTATCATTATGTCATGCTCTTCTTTGTCGCTTGTTACAGTTTTTGTTTTAAAGTCTGTTTTGTCTGATCGAAGTATTGCTACCTCAGCTTTCTTTTAGTTTCCATTTCCATGGAATGTTTTTTCCATGCCGTCACTTTCACTCTGTGACTGTCTTTAGATCTGAAGTGTGTCTCATGTAGGCAGCATATATTGGGTTTTGGTTTTTTTATCCATTCAGCCACTGTATGTCTTCTCTTGGAGGATTTAATCCATTTACATTTAAAGTAATTATTAATAGGTATGTACTTATTGCCATTTTGTTAATTGTTTTCTGGAGGTTTTTGTAGTTATTCTCTATTCTTTTCTGCTTCTCTTGCTCTCTTCCCTTGTTATTTGATGACTTTTTTTAGTGTTATGTTTGGATTCTTTTCTTTTTCTTTTTTGAGTATCTATTTTAGAGTTTTGGTTTGTGGAGGGTTCATATATAACACCCTATGTATATGTTAGTCTATTTTAAATTGATTGTTTCTTAAGTTTGAACACATTCTAAAAGCTCTACATTTTTACCCCCTACACATTTTATGTTTTTGATGTCATATTTTACCTCTTTTAACTTTGTGTATCTCTTAGCTCCTTAGTGTAGATATAGATGATTTTAGTATTTTTGTCTTGTAACTTTATACTACCTTTATACTACCTTTACTATATGTTTGCCTTTACAAATGATATTTTTTCTTTCATAGAAATTATTTTTAATTTTAAAAGTTAATTTGATGCTTCTGTGAACTAGTCATGTTTTATCTTGTCTAGAGTAAATTGCTACAGAATTTCATGCAGTCATTTGATTGGTTTACTATGATTTGAAAGAAGAGTTGGGTGTCTTTTCAACTGACAATCCTGTTTAACATCTGTATAATTTGCTACAACAAGATACAGTTTAATGTTATCTGCCAATATTGTGTATAGTATCTCTGTGCCAAAATATTTCTTGCCTCCTGTTATACAATTTTGAACAGAATGTTTGAAAGTTCTTTTGTGTTTTGTCACTTAAGCAAAGTATTGACAGAATAGGCTATCTTCTAAGAAGAGAGGGTAGTTTTAATGTGTATAAGAAAGACTTGCAGAGAAGTTCAGGGTTTGTTAACTGGGTTTGTAACTCTGTTATAGAAATGGCATTTTTTTTTAAGATTGACACCTGAGCTAACATCTGTTGACAATCTTTTTTTTTTTTTTTGCTTCTTCTTCTCCCCAAAGCCCCCAAGAAGTACATAGTTGCACATTCGACTTGTAGGTCCTTCTGGTTGTGCTATGTGGGATGCCACCTCAGTATGGCTTGATGAGCAGTGCCATGTCTGTGCCCAGGATCCGAACTGGCAAAGTCCTAGACCGCTGAAGCGGAGCATATGAACTTAACCACTCAGTCATGGGGCTAGCTCCAGTAGTGGCATTTTAATATCATGGTAAATAAAACTCTTACTCAAGCTTCTGTGATAATTGTTGATATAATAATATCTTTTATCATTTAAAATAATAGTCCAAGAATTTTGAGTTGCCTGATCCTGGTCAAATACCAACTCCACCACTTATTAACTGTTTACTCTCGGGCAAGTTACATATGTTCTCTAAGTCTTATATTCCTCATCTGTAAAATGGGATAATAATACCTACTTAGAGAGTTTGTTCAGAGGGGTCAGGATTAAGTGAAGTAACTCGACTAGCGTATGCATCTGGTACCTGACAAACACTCATTAGATGGAATTTATTATTATTACTAGATTAGTCCTAGAGAGTAGCGATCATTTTTTAGTATTTTGACTAGCTTGGATTTGGTGGTATTATTCTGAAGCAAAAACTTTCAAAATCACAAAGGACATCAACCATAAGACACAAATATTTTTAATGTGGAGATGTCTGGAAATGGAAATCAGTCAACCTCTTAATCTGATAATTCTATTAGAAATGGGAATATGTGAAGATGGTTATATTAAATCTTTACATACAGACAGATCTTTATATACAATGCAGATGTTATGATAGATGTTAGTACTGGTATTAAGGTATGCTTCATGTTTGCATTAGTAATTCAAATAAATATACCAAGAATATATGGTAGTATAATTTCCTTATTCATTACCAAAAGAATATGTATATGTCACTTATGTTTAAATAACTCTCCTGCTAAAACTTAAGCTGGATATAAAATGGAAAATAAAGTGGTCTTTACCACACAAAGCTATGCAATATGCAAAGTATTTCATAAAGGAAATTATTTTTATTTTAAAGGGGGAAGTAAATAGCTGCATACAAAACAACACGTTATAGCCCATTAGAGGTTTGTTTTATATGAATTTAATCTAAGCCTTTTGTAGGTGTACTTATGTTTTCAATTTCTATTATGTCTTTAGATAATGAGTTCTCTGAGCAGTTACCTAGTGAGTTGGATCCAACATAGTTTCATACTCAAATGTGCACTTACTTGGTAAGTAACTAAGACTTCTGAGTTTACCTTCTTCTTCTGTAAATTCAGATGGTGGTGCCTCCCTAGCAAACCCAAGTTCATATGGAGTTTGTGAAAGTCAAATGAGATTGTGGAGATCAAAGAGTTCTATGGACAGAGCACTATATGGATGTGAGATATTTACTTATCTTGCTGTCTTTCTGGGTAAAATAAATTTCCTCATTGTAGTGTTCTAATTGTTGTGCCCTAGATATTTTTCCTCTAAGGTTTACTCACTAGGATTTGGTGAACAAACACATGTGAAAGACTTTATATGCCAGAATTTCTTTAATGGATATGATGAAAAGTAAAACAGCTGACTCTGTTGTCTGCAGACTGACAAGACATTGTCGGTGACTTTTAATTTGTAATTTACGATTAATTTTTTCATATATTCACTTTATCTTCTCCCAAACCTTTAATTACTGCTTATATTAAGGAAACATGGGAAAAAGGGACAACCTGCATTATTCTCCACATATTGCAATACATTATCTGTTTTACCTTCCTTTCTTCCGAGAAAATTAATTGTGATTTAATTACTTTCCACTTTTCAAGAATTTAACTCTTGAGTGAATAAGATGTGGCTCTGCTTGCTTTTTAAAGTTTATTTAATGATATCCTTAAGGATGGAATGTACTTTAAAGGTGGAATAGTAAATGAGGATTCCCAAGACCACTTACACAATGTATGCAAATAGTTCCCCAACAATCAACTTGCTCACCCCAAAATCATAAAAAAAACACAAAGTCCTGAATTTAAATACTTTTTGTTACAAGCATTCTCCCTAAATTTCCACTTACAAGTATGATCAATTGTAAATCTGGATAACTGTTTTGTCTTAATATTGTTTGAACATCAATAGATATTTTTGCCAATAGAGGCCAGAACGATCAAAAAAGGAAATAATCTGAGTTAGGCAGAGGGATGGCTTCTCTAGGAATAGATACTTTCAGGAGTGGAAATTTAGTCTCAAAAGGAATTCAAAGCACTTAATTAGATGGGGAAGGGCATTGTTAAAGAGAGACACAGGAGTTGACGTCCATTCCTGAAACATCTTTCTGGTCCCGTTTTCTCTTTAATCCCTTGTACTAAATGCATCAGTAAACTGATACTTGGCCTAACTGAAAAGGCATAATATCTAAAGCACTAGGGTATTTTAAAGTCAACCTTTTCAAGAAAAGATGATTATGTTTTACAAGAGGAAATATTTCTACCATTGGCCTTATTTCTCTCACAATTTTCTGGCCAAGAAGAAAGCAATAAA
Source organism: Equus quagga (assembly GCF_021613505.1). NCBI lineage: Eukaryota > Metazoa > Chordata > Mammalia > Perissodactyla > Equidae > Equus > Equus quagga. The sequence continues at coordinate 39,003,561 of NC_060270.1, forward strand.
TACCTATTCATGCTCAACTAATCTCAAATAACTTTTTAACAATCCACTTGTTTTGAAGTGCCAAAAACATATTCAGGATGTCACCTCCCTGCCATTTCTTTATCACTTTTGTTGGATTTACTGGTTCAAAAGAAATATGTCTTGCAGAATTACCCTTAATCACATGGATTGAGATCAATAGTAAAATAAAATATTACATGTTGTCAATTGAAACATTTCATCATTTTTAATCTTTCAGATCAGATTTAGGAGGTTATAAAATATGAACAAGTCACATGAGAATGATGGTAATTTCTGAAGATGCCTAAACTATAAATTTTATCAGTTAATGCCCTTTTGTTTTTCCAAATGATGTTATGATCGGCTATTGATTCTTCAGTTTTGTCCATGTTATCAGGATCAAGAAGAATATGAGCTATTTTAAGAAAATTTGAGCTGGACAATGTGTAAATAATTTAAATGGTAATTTTTAACAAAAATTTTTAATAAAAATGTACTAGTAAAAGTTCATACTTGACCAGAGTTTTGACAAACTCTGATGACCAGAATCTCTCATCAGAACTTTTGAGTTCGAAAGAGATGATTAACTTCAAGCAGATTGGTGTTGCTTCTTCAGATAGCCTTCTCGACTGTGTTAGTCAGAGTCCTTCAGAGAAACAAAACCATTAGGAGAAAATCATATATGTACATGAGGAGATTTATTACAAGATTGGCTCACATGGTTGTGGAGGCTGAAAACTCCCACAATCTGCCAGCTGCAAACTGGAGAACCAAGAAAGCTGGTAGTGTAGTTCCAGTCAGAGTCCAAAGGGCTGAGAACCAGGAGCTCCTATGTCCCAGCTCAAGAAAAGAGAGAGAATTTGCCCTTTCTTTGCCTTTTTGTTCCATTTGAGCCCCCAATGGATTGGACGATGTCTGTCCACATTGGTGAGGGTGAATCTTTTTACTCAGTCTACTGAATCAAATGCCAATGTCTTCCAGAAATAAGTACCCTCATGGATATGCCCAGAAATAATATTTTGCCAGCTATCTGGGCATCCCCTAGTTGACACATGAAATTAACCATCACACCAACTCAATGACCTCAGAGTCCAGTAGCTAAGCATACTTTCCATATGTGAAAATAAGATCAAAGTTGTCTCTCCCCCTACCCCTTCTCCCTCCCTCTCTCCCTCCATCCTCTTTTTTTTTTTGTCATTTCTTTTGCTTTTCATATCCCATTATGTTCACCTATAAAATTAATATGTACTCTCTGGACTGAGGTAATCAAATGTTATCAACCAATACAATCACAATCAAGAAATTGACTTTGGATTAGACTGAATGACAGTTTAGGTCTAAAGCAAATATGGAGGCAGACTTAAAAGAAAATTTATAAATTCTTTCTTTGTTTAACAATGTGGTTGGCAGAATAATGCTCTCCACTCCAGCCCCAAAGATATCCATGTCCTAATCCCTGGGACCTATGAATACATTACATTACATGGCAAAGGGGGATTAAGGTTGCAGATGGAACTAAGGTTGTTAACCTGGTGATTTTATGGTAGGGAGAGTTCCCGCTTATCTGGGTGGGCCCAGTGTGACCACAAGCACCTTTAAAAACAGAAGAAGGAAGCTGAAGAAGAGGTCAGAGTGATGTGATGTGAAAAGGACTCGGCATACCATTGCTGGCTTTGAAGATGGAAGAAGGGGAACATGGGCCAAGGAATGTGGGAAGCCTCTAGAAGCTGGAAAAGGTAAGGAAACAAATTCTTTCCTAGAGCCTACAGAATGGAATTCAGCCCCACTCACACCTTGATTTTAGCCCAGTGAAACCCGTGTTGAACCCATAACTTTTGGAAGTATAAGATAATACATTTGTATTGTTTTAAGCCATTAAGTTTGTGTTAATTTGCAGGAGCAATAGAAAACAAATATAGATTTGCTCTCTTTCTTGTAATAATGTCTCTTTATTATTAATTTATGCTGAGGAAGATTTTGCAAAGGAGTATATTTGCCTTAACTTTTGGCTTATGATAGAGGAGGAATTGGCAGAATGAGTCAAAACTGATATTTCCTCTTGCCCTTGAAGCTGATGTGTTAGCAGAATGAAAGTTTTTCTTGTTGTCCAGCAGCATTTTATATCTTATTTTCAAGAGCTATGTTGGCCTTCATTGGTTTCTTTCTTACCCTGGTTACCCTCAAGAGCAGAGCCTGAGAAAAGAACTTGCATTCAGGTAGTTTATTTTGGAGGTGATCCCAGAAATCAACAAGCGGAAGCACTTATCTACTGGTTCCCATCTCCTGATGGTTGAGGGCTGCCTCAGGGATGTTCACTCTGCTGCACTTGGGACGTGCAAGCATTCACGTGCAGTAAACTCCTGTGCATATCCTATTCCTTGAGCATCAGAAAAACACCATGGCAAGCCAAAGACATGCTTGAGGCAAGATGTGGTTGATATTGAAACTTCTCATCTCCTTGCCATGTAACTGTTCACCACAGCCACAGTTGCAAATGGAATCAGAAGTAAGACCAAGAGGAAGCAAGCCAGGGCACAAGAAACATCCTGATACTGTCCATCCCCTGCTTCCACCACATAGTAAGACCAGTTTTGTCACTAAATCTTTAAAGTGTTGTCAGCTTCAATCACTCCAAAAAGGAGTTTAATTCAAAGGATTAGTGTAATAAGCTACAATCCCCACTGCTGCCTCTGGGCCTGAGGTCACAATTGGTATTCATCACCTAACTACTTCAGTATCCATTCTAGATTTCCTCACCCTTGCCCAGCACTTCAGTTCCTCTAGATTACTGCTTAGTGGTGTGCTGCTATCTCCATCCTTGAGAGATCTGAGCCCTTCCTTTCCTTGTCCTTCTTGGGCTGTGATAGCTACAATTGGCTATTTACCAATATCACCTTGCATAGACAAGACATCAGAGACACCCAGTGAATCCCCTGTAGTCTAGACATATTCTCTCTGCTCTGACTGTGTAGCAAGAAACCCTGCTCCTCAAGATAATCACATCCAATTCCACTCTTTTCCCCCACCAGTATAGTAACTCCTTTCTTTTCCTGGCAGGTCACTGACATGAGGAACCCAAAGTTAAAGGACAGCAGTCATAGCTTCCAGTTTAATGGAATTCTCACTGTTTCCCTTAGTGGAAGCAGTACTCCCTTGGGTACCGGGACTTCTAATCCTATAAAACATAAAGACCTGAGGATGAGAAGCACACATTCTGTAAACAGACCACTGTGAATGATGGTGAGAGGGACAAATTCTACCTCCATCCCTTGGTGTCTTGACTTGTTTATTCTGGTTATTGGATGCAGAGCACAGCTGTTTGTTTACTTCATATACTTTATTTTGGGCAGGTGTCCCAGCTCCACAGAGGTCTTTGTTTTGAGATAGTACCTTAGTTGAACCTTTAGTAAGCAATTCCATTGTTCTAGTAGGCTAGTTGCTTCCAGGTGATGTACTATGTGGTAGAGGTAATGGATCCCTTGGTCATGCATTGATTGTTGCATATCCTTCCCTGTAAAATGGGCCCCCTGATTTGAAGTGATATTATAGGGGACGCTCATGATCGTAAATCAAGCATCCCATAAGCCCTTGAATGGTGGTGCAGGCAGAGACAAGGCAGACAGAGAAATCAAAGCCATATAGGAATAAGTATCAATTCCAGTAAGAACGAATCAATGCCCTCTCCAGGTGGAAGGGATCTGATATAATCAACCTGCCACTGGGTGTCTGGCTGATCTCAAGCTTTGCTGCTTTATCAAAGGCTTTGCATCAGGTTGTTAACACTTTGGCAGGTTGGGTGTTCAATAGCAGTAGCTAGACCAGCCTTGATGAGAGGGAGTCCCTACCACTGGGCCTAGAGTCCATAGCCTCTATTCCTACCACCATTGTGACTCCATTCTTGGCCCCACTGTGCAAGCATGGGGCTGGTAGAGGAGAGAGGCTGGCTGACATCCACAGGATGAGTCATCCTTGTTGCTGAGTACCTCCCTTGTCTTGGATGCTCTCTAATGGGCAGTTGCATGAGACCACTCCAGTGGGTCAATTAGAAGCTTCTTCCTTAGACTTCTTTTTGCTCTTTGATCTTCCAAACTTGCTCCTTCCAGGCCCTGACCAACGAATCGCTCCATTTACCAATGCTCAGGAGTCCATGTATATTCTTCTCAAGTTACTTCTTCCTCCATAACAAGTAAAAACATCAACCGTACTGCTGCCAGCTCTGTCCATTGGAAGGATTGTCCCTCATAACTGACATTTAGGGCTATCCCCAAGTGGGACTACAGTACAGCAGCTGGCCATTTTCAGTTTGTACCAACATATTGTGCTGACTCAGCTTTGAACCAGGCCCATGATTTTTCCTCCTCCATCAGCTGGCCTTAGGAATATTTGCCATCCCCTACACAAGATGTTAGGTGTGAGTTAGGGTTAGCCACTGGGGTAGCAAAAGTAAGTGATATGGGAGTCCGAAGTCCTGTTCACGTAGCTTTTTGTGTTCTCTGATTTTGCTTGGTCCTGATTTTGTATTATTCCTGTGGTATGATGGATTGCTGCTGTACTTGTCTGAAATTGTAACTTAGTAGATATGAAAATACCAGTTCATGACGGGCTGCAACACTTCCATAGCCATTGGGTCAGGCATTTAGTCTCTACTAGGGCTTAGTAGCAGCCAGGAGCTGCTTTACAAAAAGCGTGTAGTTTGTGCCACAGAAGACAGAGTCTTGTTCCAAAATCGGAAGTGGCCCTCTACTGTAGCTTTTGGGTTGTCGTTTCCCAGAGATCCCACACCTGTGTTCACCATCACTGCATGTATTCTCCACGGATGCCTCTAGTACCATTGAGTCTTTTGGGTTACATAAGCCGGAGTGTAGGGCAGATTTGCTACTGAGCCTTCTTTTTGCTCTGAGCTTCATTAGAAATTGTCAGCCTTCCAAGTTGCCCAACAACTAAAGCAGAGTGGAGTTCCTAAGAGCAGTACACGCTGCCTCCAAAATTCCAAATGCGTCACTAAACACTCTGTTTTTCAGTGGTAGTTTCTCAGTGGTAGGATATGCAAGAGGCAACAACTTGTTCTTTATGTTAGACATGCCTCAGATTGGACAACTAAACACTATATTAAATATGATAAAGCAAGTGTAATAAGATGTTAGTTATAGAATCTAGGCGGTACATATTCAGGGGTTTGGTGTAAAATTATTTCAACTTTTCTATATGTTTGAAAAGTTTCATAATAAAATGTTGGAAAAATGTTTTTTATTTATCATGGAAAAGCTTTATCGATGTGTTAGACCCATGAATCTTTACAGGAGTTTTCTTCTACCCTGTGATGTACGTGTGTCTAATTAGGACATCCCGGGTGCTTGCCACTTCCGGCTCATCAGCCCAGTTAGTATGACCTCATTAAGAAAGTGAACTAGGGTGATGCTCTATGGATCATCCAGATGATCAAAGTTCTTCTGGACCGTGTTGTTACAGAGAAGAGGAAGGGTAACAGACAGCCCTAGGACAAGACTGTGAATGCGTACTGCTGCCTTTTCCACTTGAATGTGAACTGCTTGTGATCATCCTTCCTGAGGGGATTGAAAAGGACACATTGGCCAGATGAATACCAAGTGCCAGAGGCTATGTTTACTTGTTCCAGAAAAAATACCACATCCAACAAAGCAACTGAAATTGTGGCTACTACTTGGTTAAGTTTAAGTAATCTACTATCATCATTCACAGCTCATTTGCATTTTATTGGGCGAAACAAATTAATTTCTTGGGAAGATTAAGAGGCTCATCTCCGCGTCCTTTATTTAAAAAAATCTTTGAATAGACTTTATTTTTTAGAGCAGTTTGAAGTTCACAGAAAAATTGAGCAGACAGTAGAGAGTTCCTATAAACCCACTGCCCCTGTTATCAACATCCCCCATCAGAGTGGTATGTGTGTTACAATTGATGAACCTCCATTGACACATTGTTATCACCTAAGGTCCACAGTTTACATTAGGGTTCACTCTTGGTGTTGTACATTCTATGGGTTTTGACAAATATATAATGACATGTTTTCACTACTATAGTATCATACAGAATGGTTTCACTGCCCTAAAAATCCTCTGTGCTCTGCGTATTCAATTCCCCAACCCTCCAACCCTTGGCAATCACTAATGTTTTTACTGTCGCCATAGTTTTGCCTTTTCTAGAATGTCATATAGTTGGAATCATATAGTATGTAGCCTTTTTCATATTGATTTCTTTCACTTAGTATCATGTATTTAAATTTCCTCCATGCCTTGTTATGGCTTGAAGGCTCATTTCTTCTTAACACTGAATAATATTCCATTTCTGAATATACCATAGTTTATTTATCTATTCACCCACTGAAGGACATCTTGGGTGCTTCTAAGTTTTGGCAATTATGAATAAAGCTGCTATAAACAGCCACGTGCAGGTTTTTGTGTGAATGTAAGTTTTCAATCCATTTCAGTAATTACCAAGGAGTATTATTGTTGGATCATATGGTAAGAGTATGTTTAGCCCAGATTCAGGGGGAGGGAAATAGATTCCACTTCTCAATGGGATCAGTAACAAAAAAACTTGCACTTATCTTTATTTTTTTTTAACATTTTTATTGATTGATTTATTATTTTTTTTGGTAAGCAAGATCGGCCCTGAGCTAACATCTGTTGCCAATCTTCCTCTTTTTGCTTGAGGAAGATTGTTGCTGAGCTAACATCTGTGCAGATCTTCCTTTATTTTGAATGTAGGACACTGCCACAGCATGGCTTGATGAGCAGCGTGTAGGTCCACACCCGGGATCTGGGCCTGCAAACCTGGGTCAGCCAAAGCTGAGTGCACAAACTTGCCCCTACACCACTGGGTGGGCCTGTACCTATCTTTAATTTACTGCATCTCTCTCAAAAGACAGCACCATGTAGGAGACCAGCATGATTTCTGGGTCCACACAGACCAGCAGGAACAGTTAGGAGAGCATTGTAAGTGCGGAGTTAAAAAGAGTAAAAATTATGATCCTTGTCCTGAGGAAGCTTTACACCTAATTAACCTGGAAGGAAAATAAGTGCCATTTAGAAAAAAAATCTCTACTTTTTCATTCTAAAGGAGGAAGGAGCATTAGTTAAGACACCAGATGTCTCAGAGGCCACTGGATTCTTTTGCTAAGCTTGACAGAACTTTTGGGATGAGAACAATAAGATCTTGAAGAAGGCCCAATTAGGAGAAGTTTATCCAGAATGGCTAAATTTCTCTATGTTCAGAAGTTAACGCTAATTCTGGACTTTCTGGTGGTGGGAAGCAGGCACTAGAACTAAGAACAGAAGAAAGAAACAGAGAAAAGTGACTCAGGAAGGAGTTGAAGGTGATGGAGCAGTCTTGAGGGCCTGAGGAGTTGACATACTTACTTATTAGCAAATAACTTTTAACTCCTGCTCAATAGAGAATTAAATACATAGTGTTTATAAAAATCAAATGCACAGTATTAACACTTTTGCATAAGAAATCTGTGCATATTTGGTATTTTAAGCATTTGTAATTTGTATAAGAGAATTTGGCTTCTTAGAGCAAATGTCGGACTTATGATTAAAATTTTAAATGTGGAATTGAATAATGGTTTAGACTTAAGATTTTTTAAGTTAAAAATTTAATTCATGACATTTAGACGATTTACTTAAGCACTTTGGAAAGGTTTATTGAATCAAAAAATTATGCTTAAAAGGGAAATTGAATATATTGAACTTATAAATATAGTTAAGAATATTTTAAGGTATTTAAGTCTATAAATGGAGGCAAATACTAATCTAAGGCCTTTAAAAATGTTTGCTGAAATGTGTTAGGCTTATAAATTTTGTGTGATAAATTTAAAAGCCTAAAGAATTTTGGTTTTGTAACTATAATGAATTGAATATTAATTTTTAAATCGAAGTAAATCACTGAATAGTATTATCTCTGCACAAAGTTACCCTCAAGTGCATTAAAAAAGCCCGCATTTAACAATGCTTATCCTTTGAGTAGAAAATTCTAGTGTATGGGATTCCCTCCTATCAATCGACCGTTTTTCAGATATTTTGAAATTGTGACGGTATCTGAGTAGCTTCAGTCAAAAGAGCCAAAATGGCTTTTAGACATCACCTGATTATTTTCTCTTGGTCTCTTGATTTCTTGATCATTCTCTGGCTGGTGACATCTTTCCCAAGTAGTGAGCAGCCAAGATGAGTATGTCAACTTTTGTAAGTTAGCCTTTCTGACACTCATGGGCAAAATATTACACCTCTTGTTTTCTCTCTTCTCAGAAGCAGCTGAACAGACGAGTTTAAAGTTTATCTGAATAAGGAACAAAGCCTGGAAAGCTTTAGGCTGAAGGGATGTGTCCAAAACCTTGGGAACTAGTGTAGAAGGGGGATTACAATGAAAGTCTGTATGTAACCTTAACTACAGTGTTAACTAAGAAAATCATTATAGCAACATAGGTTGGTGTGTTTATAGCTACTTTTCTTTAACAAAAGATTAGAAAAGAAAGGAGAAAGGGAAGTGGATGAGACATTCCTGTGATCATACAGCCTAAAACAGTAGACTTCAAAGCTTCCGAAGAAACCGTTCTTGTAATCCACTGCTTAATTCCCCCTAAGTACCAACTGGCAAGGTAGATTGGTACGGCTTAAATATTTCTTGGGATTCCCGGTAGGAAACTAAATAGACGCAATGACCATCGACATAAATGGAGGTAAAGATTTTATTTTTCCCATTATTTTTAGTTAAAAAGTCTATAGTTTGAAGAGTTAACAAAACTTCTTAAGAACGCTGACTATTTGTTACTCAGTCTCATGGGTTTCGCAAACTTCACGTATTCATTTATTTATGCATTTTTTCATTCAGCAAATATTTGCAGGCCCCACTGTGTGCAGGATTCTGCCTGGAGTTTCACGGGCAGAATGGGATTAGTGGTGTTAGAAGCCACTAGAAGTGGCTGGTATTCGGTTGGCCTACCCCTTCCCCAGCTCCTCTCAGCTGCAGCCTTGGTCTAACCTGCTTCCTTAGCCCTTCTTGACGATGACTAGGAGGACCTAGGCGCTTGCTGTTGTTGACATGGTGTGATACGTGAGCCAGGCTCCACAGAAGTCTTTTGCTCCTGTTGTGTGGACTGAGCTATGTAATCAGCATGGGTTTCCCTTCGCCAGCCTGAGCCCCTACCTGGGGACTGTTGCTCTGCTCAGCTCTTTCTAGCATCTTCTCTGTGGATTCAGCCTCATTTACTTTATCCCCAGGCAGTGGATGGGGAGGGGTTGAGGAGAGAGGGAAGAAGAGGGCACACATCCTGGAATTATGATGCTGCTCCCAGCCCAACTTTAGGCTGGCTCACTGCCTGACTTTCTGTTGCTTCAGCCCACACCCATCTAGTACTCTGGAGACCACTGTTTGCCAGGGTCTCAGGTGGCTGGATCCTATCCTTTCTTACCCTATCCTACCTTACTCTTCCTACCCTACTCTACCCACTCCTCCCTACCCTACCCTACCGTGCCCTGTCCTATCCTGTTCTACCCAATGCTATCCTATCCTGTGGAACAGTCATTTCCATCCTTAGATCCCTCTCTCTTTCCTGTGCCACCTTGGTCTGGTTCTTCTTCTTAATAGTGAGCATTCCTGAGAACTTTGCCTGTCTGGGATACTATCCTGAAAAACTTGGTAAATCAGTTGTGACTGAAACATTTAAATAGTAGTAAGACCTTACTTTTGAACAGCATTTTGTAATTTACACAGTTCCAGTTCAAGTAGTCCTAATTGTTAGATCATATGGATGATTATTATCTCTTTCTTTGAAATTCAAATTTTCTTAAAGATAAAACATAGTGGGGAGAGTTTATAGCAACTAAATTTATCCAATAGAATTTCATTGATATTTATAAATATAAAAAACTGTATTAGCTATGAATCACTTGTGTCTTGCAAGCTAATATTCCCAGTATATAAACTAATACTGAAAGAAGTGAGCAACTTTTAAAAGTTGCATCAATTCAATAAAAATTCATTATCCTAACAGGCATTTTACAGGAAGTGAAACATGAAAAGCCAAGATACATATGAACAGTCATCAAACATACCAGTAATCAAGGAAATGTAAATTAGAATAATGAAATACCACTTTCAAGCTATCAGATTGGCAAAGATATGAAATAGCAGTTAATCACAACGGTGTCAACTGTAAACTGCTAATATATGTGCTGGCGCAACATTTCTGAAGAGCAATTTGGCAGCAAATATTAGGAGCCTTAAACATACGCACAGTCTTGATGCAACAATTCTACTTCTAGGAATTTGTTCTAAGAAATAATCAAGTATGCATGAAAAGGATGTTCATTGTAAAATTGCTTATAACATAAAAAGATATAAGCAACATAAATGTCCCCAAATAGGAACTTAATGAGGTAAATGACAATGCAATCCTTGTAGAGCCTATAATAGGATAGTAAATGACATGGATGGATGTTATGATATATTTTAAGTGAAAGAAAAATGTTTCAAAATATGTACCATATCATCCCATTTTAATTCTATATGCACGGTATATGAATGGACTAAATATCAGAGGGATATATGCCAAAATATTAATAATGGCTGTCATTGAATGTTTTAATTATAGGATATTTAATCTTTCTCTTTAGGTATTTTTATACTCTAAATCTTCTTGTCCTGCTTAAAATAATACATAGGTTAAAATATGTAGATTAAAAATTACTATAAATAGCGAAAAAGTAATTATCCTTATGGTTACCTGTGTGACTTTAGGTGGCAGTTCTGAAACTTTTTGACCTCAGGACCCCTCATGACCTCCTTAAAGATTGTTAAAAAATCCAAAATTCTTTTGTTTATGTGGGTTCTATATATTTTTATTTGTTGCATTAGAAATTAAAACCAATAAACCTGTAAAACATTTGTGAATTAATTTATTTAAAATGACAATAATAAACCCATTACATGTTAACATATTTTTATGGAAAAAATAACTACATTTTTCCAAGACCAAAGCACTTAGTGAGAAGAGTTGCATTGTTCTACATTTTTGCAAAACTCTTTAATGTCTGGCTTTGCGGAAGACAGCTGGATTCTCATACCTGCTTCTGCATTTATCTCTTGTGGTATCACGGGCCATGCAGCCTCTGGAAAACTCCACGGTACACTCATGAAAGAATGAGAGTAAACAGGCAAATCACGTATTTATTATTATTATGAAAATAATATTTATGTGAAAATCACTTTGATCTTGTGGACCCTCTGATAGAGTCTCAAAACCTTCTAGGATCCCCAGATCACACTTTAAGAATGGCTGATTTAGGGTATGACAGCTAGGTGGTATGAAGAAATTAATCATAATAGAAAGATAGTTTCAAGTGGTTGTTGTGAGCCAGAACTGTGCTGAGAGTTTTGAGTACACGACTGTGTTTAGTCCTGACTACAATTGTAAGAGCCAATTATCATCAGTACCTCCAGGTTATGGGTAAGGAAGCTGAGGCAGAAAGAGGCCAAGCAACTTGATTGTACTGTCCAGGGCATTTGTCTCCAGGGCTGGTCTGCTTGGTCACTGCCTCTCTGTTGTAATTTCACATCATCCTGCAAAAAGACGGCCACATGCTGGATAACTCTGCAATGCTACGTTACCACTGAGCTCTACACTATCGGAAGGGCATGTAGATATGCTTATTTATCAGAAAGAACCCAATCTTACATGCTGTGACTACAAAAACACAAAACTCAGAGGATTTTGGAAAAGATTCTTTAAGAGTCTAGTGCCTTATGTGCCCTTTTAGGTCAGAGAGTTAATCTCAGATGGGAGCACAGCAGTTTCTCTTTCCTTTCTCCTTGCTGCCTGCCTTTTTCACCCCGCTCTCCTCAGGATCCTGGTTGTGGGAATGCTGGCCCTGTTCATTGTATCAGGCTAAGCTGGTTAGGACTGTTTGCTCTAAAGTATTTATGCTGGAGAGTAGAAGTGAGCTATTTAGTTTTTCAGAGTGGAGAACCCGACAGAGACGCAAACCTCTCTCTTGCTAATATTGAGCAACTTTCCTAGCACAACTTCAATGCGCCAGAATACTACCTAAAAGCACAAGCCTAATGTAGTCAAGAGCAAAATTTACTTTAAAACTAACAAAGTTCAAAAACAATTTATTTTAATATTGGAAATGATTTTTGCATGCTGTAGCAATTATCTGTCATCTGTATTTCCAAGAAATTTTACTTTTAGGCCATCTTTTAAAAATATGCAGTTACTGCTTGTTTTTATAACTGTGAGCATGTGGAAGAGCTGGAGATATATCAGCAAAACCTTTTCTATACATATGATAACTGTGGTTAGACCTCTATCTTCTCCTCTTCTGCCTCTAGTTTTAGTCAGCTTGAAAGAGCTTCCTCTATTTGTCCAAATTACCAAGTAATTGCCCTCTCCGCTCTCCACTAAAGCCTGTAGAGTGAGCTACAATGTACCGTCATGTGTCGCTTAATGACGGGGATATGTTCTGAGAAATGCGTCGTTAGGCAATTTCGTCATTGTGCGAACATCACAGAGTATACTTACACAAACATAGATGGTACAACCTACTACACATCTAGGCTTTATGGTACTAACCTTAAGGGACCACCACCGTATGTGTGGTCTGTCATTGACCAAAATATAATTATGTGGTTCATGACTGTATTTCTATTAGGTTTTTCTTTTAGGATCTCAACTCTTGGACCTTAGGAAGTACGATTCTAATCTTGTCTATTTCCCTGGCCCACATACGCATGCTTTAGGAGGGCAAGGAGAGCGTTTCGTTCATTTCTCTAACACTTGTCCCTAGTGGTGTTGTAGTAGCGGCATGTAGTAATATATTCAATAGTAACGTGTTGAATTAACCCCAGTAGAAATAATTCTTAAAATTCCTTTTTTTAACTTCTTTTCTTCCTTCTTTCTTTCTTTCCTTTCATCATACAATAAACACTTATTGAATTCCTCTTATGAGCCAGACACCATGCTAAGCAAGTATCAAGTTACTTATTTTATCATGCCTTACTTCAAGAAGTCCACAGTGAGCAAAGCTAAGCAATTGAAAAGGTAGGTACTTTTCCTACCCTTTGGGTTCTCAAAGTAAATTGAGAAGACTAGATCAAGATAGGATCCTAAGCATACACCTTTCTTGCTACCAAAAATGCCACAAAATGACAGAAACAATATTTTGGAGTGAAAAATTGGTAACTGTGCTGAGAAGCAAGAAAGAGTGCGAGTAGCAGACCAGAAATCTTGAGGAATTCCTAAATATTAAAACAACACAAAAAACCAAATCAGGATCAGATCATGGGAGAAAGGTCCTTCAGAAAATATGGCCCAAAACACACACAAAAAAGAACTTATACCCAGGTAGGAACAGTTCTGGGGAAGGCCAAGCTCAGGGTCTGTGGTTACAAGGAGAAGGAAGGTTCCCTAGGCACACATCAGAGTGTGTAACTGGCAGCCCCTGCTGTTGCTACAGGGCAGTCTCTTCCCCTTCTCTCTCCCATCTGTGCTGATCATGGGCAGTACCCGGGCAGGGCAGACCCACAGGCTAAAGTGAGAGGGCTCTGGAGCCAGAAGGGCAGAGTACTGCCCCAGGCAGTTACTCTTCTCCTCCCAGGAAGGCTGGGGAGCCTTCACACTCAGAAAACGAGATACCAGTAGGTTCTTGGCAGTACATCCTATCTTTCGCCCACAATCACTGAGGCTGGCTTAGAGTAAACAAAGCAAGCAGGTGTACAGGGATTTTCAAAGATCAGCCCACATTCTTGGAGTAATAGAACAAACAGAAGAAGAATTTAATATAAGTACAATTAATATCACAGAATTCCAAGAGATTATTGCATCCATCAAAAATAAACTAGAGATTTTGGAGATTAATATATATCCTCAATATACGAAGAGTTCTTATAAACCAATAAATAACCCAACAACATAATAGGAAAATGAGCAAAGACAAGAGGATATAAATGGTTCTTAAATATTTGAAAATACGATCAGCTCCACTCATGGTAAGAAAAATGCAAACTAAAAGTATAATTAGATAACATTTTCACTTACAAGATTAATAAAATTTGAATGCTTTGATAACACATTGATTTGGCAAAAATGTGAGAAAATAAGCTCCCATATATTGCTGGTGAGAGTAAGATCAGCACAATCTGTATGAAGAGCAGTTGGAACAGTTAGGCAATACGTACTGAGTTATAAAATGCCCTTGACCCAGCAATTGCACTTCTAGAAAGCTAGCTTACAGATATGCATGCACACAAATGAAATTTTATTTGTAGGTAGACAAAGATATTAATTGAAGAATTTTTTGGATTAGCACAATATTGTAAAAAGTCAAAATATCTACCAATAGGAAACTGGTAAATTACAGTGCATCCATAGAAGGGGAAACCATGCATTAAAAGATAGCACAATTCCACATTTGGGAATTTATCTTACAAATATTCTTGCAAATAAGTCATGTACCTGCACAGATTTACTTGCAAAGTGAATGAAATAATGTATGAAAAAGGTTATTTATTGAAGGATTTCTTGTATTTGCAAAGAATTAGAAGTAAACCAAATGTCCATTAATAGCAGATTGATTAAATAAAGTAATCAATAAAGTAAATAAAGTAAGTAAATAAAATACAAATAAATAAAGTAAAAAAATGAAGTAAAAAGTTTAATAAAATAAACTTTATTCAAATGATGAAGTACCATCCCATTGTAAAAATGAATGTAGAAACTTTATGGGTAAGATACTGAAAGGTCTCTTCAGATATACTGTTAAGTGAAAAGGCAAATACATATTATCCCAACTTTTGTGAATAAGGAGGAGATAAATATATACATTTGTATTGTACAGAAAACTCTAGAATGTTGCAAAAAAACAAAAATAGTGCTTCCTTGGTTTGGTGCTGGAAACTGGGCAAAGCGGGAATAGGAGCTAGAGAGTTTTCACTGCAAGTCTTCATTCAAAAAAGCGGGAGAATATGAACATGTTGCTTCTTCGATGAGTATATTATCTCTTTAAAATTTTTTAAAAAGAAAAGCAGTAAAAATCAGAAAAAAAATAAATGGCTCTTTATATATTTGTATTGAAAGATATCTAAAAGATATTGCTAAGTAAAACAAAAGGAAAGTAAATAAACAAAACACAAAAGCAGAATGGGGTATGATACCATTGTGTTATTTTTTTTTAAAGATTTCTTAATTTTTCCTTTTTCTCCCCAAAGCCCCCCAGTACATAGTGGTATATATATATATATATATATATATATATATATAATTTTTTTAGTTGTGGGTCCTTCTAGTTGTGGCATGTGGGATGCCGCCTCAGCATGGCCTGATGAGTGGTGCCATGTCCGTGCCCAGGATCCGAACTGGCAAAACCCTGGGCCGCCGCAGTGGAGCGCTCGAACTTAACCACTCAGCCACAGGGTGGCCCCGATACCATTGTGTTATTAATGTTGTTTTTTAAAGCCTGACTCCAAGGCTGTATATGCACAAACTCTCTCTGTGAGGATACATGAGAAATTAGTACCAGCCATTGGCTCTGGGGAAGTGAAGGCTGGGGGACAGAGATGGAAGGGAGACTTATATTTGACTATATCCTTCTTTGTACTTTTTGCATCTTTTTCTGTGTGTGTATTACCAATTCGAAAAATAAAACGGTTTTTCAAAATTGACGTCACAATATAAAACTCAACAGGCGAGTGGGACAGCACCGTGAAAGTATGTTAAGGGATATCATTCTAATTAATCTTGTCACTGATAGAAAATATACCTTAAACATATGTGTTGGAAATATAAGGGTAAAAAATGGAAAAATTGAAATAGAATGTACAACCTTCAAACCATATAGGAAGATTAATAGAACAAATCCTTCTACTCTCAAATTAATACAATAATTCTACTCCACTTCTAATCAATAGAACAAAAGGAGAGTAGGAAGAAAAATTTAATAAGTAACAAAGGATACAGAAAATTTAAATTATGATGGCAAGAAGAGGTCCTAGTATATAAGTAGTCAAAATAAATATATTTCTTCTACTAAAAGATTCCCAGCTTGGGTTAAAAAAATCTAACTACATTTTATTTAAAAGAGATATCCAAAATAAGTTACTTAGGTAAATTTAAAATCAAGGACAAGAAATACATATCAGGTTAATGCTAACTAAAATAAAGTTTAAGTTTTGCTAAATTAGCATAGGACAAAATAGAGTCTAAGAAAAATCATTGAAAGGGACGAGGAAGGATATTTCATATTGAGAAAAGGAAAAATCCACAATAATCTATAACAGTCATGAACATTATGTATCTAACAACATAGCTTTAAAGTATATAAATCAAAAACAGTTAAAAGTACAAAGGAAAAATGATCAATTTGCAATCACAGTGGGAGACAGCTCCCTAGAAATTAACAGAACAATTAGATGAAAACAAGAAAGGATCTAGTGTTTTAAATAACACTATTAACATGTTTAATATTTAACTTTGTATCAAAAAAACAATGAGTACACGGTCTTGTCAAATACATATAAAACAGAAAATTAGCCATGTATTATCAGTCTATAAATAAAATCTCCACTAATTGCAGAAAGCAGAAATCATACAGACCATATTCTCTGAGCACAAAGCAATAAAATGAGACACTAATGAGAATAGCAAAAAATAAAAAACAAAAACAAAAAGCACCTATCCACTTAGAACATACAAACTATTCTTCAAAGTCAATTAAAAGAAAATAGCAAAAATCTGACATTTCACTGGGATTGCAGGGCTGATTTCATTGTACTGGTACATTGTGGAGCCAACAAGGTTGAAAGCTTGTTTGAGACAGCTGTGGTCTCAAGTACTGCCAAATAAACCTTCCTTGGGATTGTACACATTTATTCCAATGAGACTAATTGGTGGGAAATGTCACAGAATAGGGCATTGAAAACTTTGTCATATCTGGAGCAGTTTCAGCCAAACACATCTTAAAATTAAATTGTTGAAATGACGAAAATAGTTTAAAAAATGGTTACAAAGATACAAATATGTCTATATTTATATTTGGAGGAATAAAATATTAAAATATCAGGCTTATTCTTATATATCTTCCTCTCTAAAGTTAGGGAGAAGCTATCTTACACCTATCTTAGGGAATCATTTGAGTGAAAGAAAACTCTCCAGGTAGATAATGGCAACTTACTATGACAAATGGCACTGCCGCTTAACTGGAATATTCTCCAGAAACCC
Source organism: Equus quagga (assembly GCF_021613505.1). Lineage (NCBI taxonomy): Eukaryota > Metazoa > Chordata > Mammalia > Perissodactyla > Equidae > Equus > Equus quagga. Next base: position 39,020,809 of record NC_060270.1, read on the forward strand.
TAGAACAGAGATTCAGTGAAACAGTTCGACATTGCTTAATGAGAAAGCCATAGACAAGTGGCAGACCTAGATATCTGAGCAGGAAGCTCACCAGCGGCTAGCGCTCATTTTGGAATCTTAGATCTGGAGGAACCCTTATAGATAATTCTTCAACATCACCACTGCCATCACCAATTTTACAGTGAGATAATCAGAATTTGGGGCTTTTCTTTCCCAGACAGTATTTCTTCTACTTTTCCCATTTCTGCTTAATGTGTCCTTCAAACTTTTTCATTCTGAGCCATAACAGCTTAATGAATCAAATATCCCTTGATTAAAATACCCTGAGAAGTTTTATTGCTTAATGGTATACACCTTTAAAAGTAAATCAGAAAATAAAATGTGACTGTCTTTCAGACAATGTGTACTCTGTAAACCGTGGAAATCAGGAAGATTGTATAATTGGCACCTTTCCGGAGTTCAACCAGTCAGGGCCAATTAAGGGGATTCACCAGTGTTAATTTTTCAAGCAGTAAGAACCTCATGATGTGAAAATACATATGGCAAGCTAGAGCAAAGAACGCAGCTTTTTGCTCAGTCTGATACTGCCCCAGGGCTGGGATCCGACACTTGTGATCTCCCTTACTTATCTGATTACAAAGGATGATAAAGAAGACAGGAACATCTTTTAACTGCAGGGGAAATCTCAGCTCTTCAAGGAAGGAGCTAGTAACATATGAGTTGTGAATGGATACATACAAGGGTTTTTTTGGTTGTTGTTTTGTTTCGTTTTTTTCTTTCACTATCTTCTCCCGGAGGCAACCCCGCCCCATCAGAGTGAGAGAAGGAGATGCACATAGAAGAAGGTGAATTTTAACCTTACATATGTCTTAGTCTTGCAATGATATTAATTATAAGAAATTAATTCATTACATAAGATCTGCCTCCATTATTAATTTTAATGTACTTGCTTTCCCTCCGAAACCTTCTAACCACATCCTCTGTGGAACAGCATGGAGTATTAGGAAAGAACTATTGAACATTTTTCTTTACATTTACAAGAAATTCTTCGGGATTTTTTTTTTAACTAACGGGAGAGTGGAATTCTGCTAGGTTTTTTTGTTTGTTTTTTGACTTTTGAAAAAGAGATTGTTCTGTATAAATTGCCCCACCAATGAAAATTGCGAGACAGAGTTCCCACCTTTTTTTCTTATATTACAAGTCAAACAGACTTTTCTGAGACAAATTGTGGGTGCTCTTGAATGTAACACAGGGACTTTTAAAATTTTTCTTTTTACAATATCAAACTGTAAATGCTTAAGACTTCATGGCCACAATGAAAAACATTCCACTTTTAGTTGTCTCTGTTCTATAAAGAAGCTACTTGTTGGCTATGGAATAGTTCTATTTTAAATGGCTTTCTTTCAAACTAAATTGGGTTAAGTCAGTTTCTACAAAGGTAGGGCCAGGAAAAAAGGTGATGTTTTTAATAAGCAGTATTTTTAGAGTAAAAATGCACAAGATTTAGAGATAAAAGATTTGGGATTAAATTCTTCCTTGTCCGCTCTGTGTGTAACTTAGAACATAAATGACTTACCTCTGTTCCTTTGACTGTAAATTGAGGGTAATAATACTTCATTCATTAGGTTGTTGAGAGGGTTAAGGACATCTACTGGATTGTGCGTTTCTTGAAAGTTGGCATGATGTTTGATTCCTCTTATTTTCTTTTGATTTTTATAATTGTCACTTAGTCCACTCTTCTATGTGGTGTGACTACATTGTCAGGGACTAAAATATTAATTTTAATATAGTACTTACTTTTCATTTGAAACCTTCTTATCATATACTCTCTGATTTTATCAGCTACCATTTTCCTATAAGACATAATGGAGATTCACATAAGTATATGGCCAAATATTAGGTTGGTGACTCTTGCTAGTGAAGATATTCTAAGTCTGCATCTATTTTTTCAGTTATTTCTTTGCTCTCGTCTTCTACCACTCTGCTTTCTGCTCCCTCTGCTCCAGCCACACAGGCCTCCTGGGTGTGTCTCTGGGCCTTTGCACGTGCTGTCTTGAACACAGTTTCCCTAGATACTCACATGTCTTGCTCCCTCAATTCCTTCTCCTTTTAGCTCAGGTCTCATCAGCAAGGTCTGCTCTTATACTCTTTATATAGTAGCATCCTCAGTTCTTCTTATCACCTGTGCCCCCTTGCAAAACCTATCTTATTTATCCTATTAATTCTTTTCCATAGTACTATAACCATTTGGAAAAAAAATCACACAGTTATTTATTTTTTGCTTATTGTCTGTCTCCCTTCACTAGAATGAAAATTTGTTGGACCAGGGACTTTGTTTTGTTTTTGCAATTGATCCTTAATATATGTTTGCTGAATGAATGATTAAATGATTGAATGAATGAATTAGCGCACATAGAGAGGATTTAAAAATACTTCCTCCTCAACTCCAGACTGAGATAGGACTCACGAACCCAGTTCCAGGACAGAATGTAAATACTTTCATTCAAATATTGAGTAGCTCTTCCTATTATTTGTTTTTCCATCTGTCTTTTCCATTAGATTGTAAAGTCTTTGGGAGTCAGTGGCCCTGTTGTATTTATTTCTGTATCTTTTCCTTTCATCCTTCACTCATTCTCTTAGCACTGAGTAGCACATAGTAGGCTCTTTCATTAAACAGAACCAACTGACACAGTCCAGCATAGCTCTTGTAGTTGACTAACCCCATCGAGGAATGTCACGAGGGCTGTGATATTGAATTTGGTATGGTTAGGCTATATATACCACACAGTTTTTCAAGGATTAAAAAAAAAAAATCAGTTGAGTACTTCGAGGCGTTTCTCTTCTTGCTCCTGGAGATATCTAAATAACGCTCCATCTCCCAACTCCTGCTCCTCAGCCCCACACAGCCCAAGGCTAGAGCTTCCATGTCCCCTACCGAAGAAAAGCTTCTGAGTTATGTCAGCACTAAAAAGTTGGTGGGATCAGTGTTTAGCTTTCTTTAAAAAGCAGTTCTGAGAGGAAAAAATTTTTTGATTAGCCATTATGAGCCACTCTTTCTCAAGTGAGAATCTGTGAAGAAGCGTTTAAATGTTAGCCTCATTTTTGTAAGCGTATGCACACTAGCTCTTTCACAGCACCAGAATGATTTTCCTGGATCAAAGATTTGCTTGAAAATCATTCTTTCATTAATGATGAAGTGTCTATTTTGTTACAGTAAAATCCTAAGAAGTCATTGTAGAAATTAATAGGTACATTAGAAAAAGTCGATTCTATTGTGCTTCCTGTATAAAAATGATGCTTTGGGCATTGCATCAATGTCTTTGGTGCTTTGAGCTGTTTTCTCAGCAACGCTACTAGAGCCACATGTGAAAGATGCCTGCCTGGGGCTGGCATATAGGCTCTGGTCTTCCTAAAGAGGAGATATACGTTTGAATTTAATTGCTAAAAGCTGGACGCATGCCTGGGAGACACTCAGGAAAACAGCTTCTTGTTAGTGTGCAATGGATTAGAAATCAGCATGTCTGTGTTTTCCTCCCAACTCTTACCGCTTTCAAGTTGTGCCTGTCATTTGTTCTTTCTGGAGCTCATCTCTACAGAAAAAGGATTTTAAAAAGTCCAAGACCCTAACATTTAAACAATCTTAGTGTTTTTGGGTTTCTGACTCTCCAATCCGCTCTATCAATCATATACATAAATCTCTAATTTTCAACGTGCCCTACCAAGAAGATTAAATGATGGTTTTGTAATGACGAAAGTGATTACCTGAAGAGTATGCAAAGGGTGTCCCATAACTTATGTGTCAGGTTACTGAAAGCAACTATGTATTTGACTTGTTTGTTTTTATTCTAAAGAATGGCTAGATAATAACCTGTTTGGTTTTGCAGGAAACAGTGACTGTAATAGGATCCTCTTCCTCTTGACAGCAGGTCAACATGGCTGTTCTCGCTGTGCTGACTGACATCTCTGTTCTGAGTAATAATTAGGTATCTTTAAGCCTTTGCTTGCTTCATCAGAAGCATCCATCATTGACTGAGGCAGCAGAAGCGGAGCCACATCTGAAGAATGGGGGCATGCTTCCACTGAGATTATCTGGAGGATCAAAAATTTTACCATCTGTTCCTCATCATTGGCAATAATTCTTGCTTTTTGTTTTGTTTGTTCGTTTGTTTGTTTGTTTTAAAGGGCATTGAGCAAGTCGAGGGCTTCATTATTTCTTCAGAGTCTTGGGTTTTTTTTCCAGTCAACTGAGTTTGCACTTGAGCCTGGAGCTCATCTCCGTACAAAATCTTTGAGCGAATTCAATTTTTCAGAAAGGCAAAATGCAACTTGGAGTCTAAGTTAAGTCATTGGTTTAATTTATCTCTCTACTCCACAACACCAATACGCATACAGTCATTTTGGTAAACTTACCCTTATAGTAGTGCATAGTGAAACTACTACCATAACATCTCATCAGTAAATCTTTAAGGTGGAGATAAGGACCTTTAATAATCCACTAAACATGCCAGGTACCAGCTGAATCCAGGAATGTGATACCCAACTGTGCTCAGTCACCCAGGACAGAAACCTGGCGGTCACCCTCGACACCTCCCTCTCCCTTACTCCTCACCACCAAATAATCCCCCAGTCCTGTTGACTTGACCTCCTGCACATATGTTGAAGTGATTCTGTCCATCTCTATGTCAACTGTTACCGTCATCATTTGGGTCTAAAGCTCTACTCTCATAGTCTCAATGCCTTTTCAGTTAATTTTCCAAACCAAATTAAAAACTAAACTTTCTAAAGTGCAAAACTGTTTCTATCATTGTATTATTTAAAGTCTGTAAATAGACTGTCATCACCATCAGAGAATAGTGCCTGGCACATAATAGATGCTTAATTTATACTCATTAAATGAAAGAAAGAATGAATCCTTTAAGAGAAAGCCCAGAATCCTCAGCATCACCAATAAACCTACCACTTCTATACCATGCATTCCACCGATGGTATGCAAGGGGGTGTTTTGGTAGTTGTCCCATAAATATACTTACTTTAGTGATTGTAGATTTATTTTTTCTGAATTGCTGTCTCTTAATTGACAAGTGTTAATAATTTTCCATATACAGAGATGGTATAAAATTTACTTTTGACATAAACATCTTAGGTTATAATAGTAAGTTCATTTAAATAAAGAATATTAAGAAAAGGACAGTGGCCCGCCCGGTGGCACAGCGGTTAAGTGCACATGTTCTGCTTCTGCAGCCTAGGGTTCGCAGGTTTGGATCCCAGGTGAGGACATGGCACCGCTCGGCAAGCCATGCTGTAGTAGGCATCCCACATATAAAGTAGAGGAAGATGGGCACGGATGTTAGCACAGGGTCAGTCTTCCTCAGCAAAAAGAGGAGGATTGGCAGTAGATGTTAGCTCAGGGCTAAACTTCCTAAAAAAAAAAAGAAAAAGAAAAGGACAGTATAGTGAAATGGGGCTAAGGCCAACGTTGAGAAGTCAGCACAACAATCATAGCCCATCCCATTGAGTCTAACTATTTGTTTACATATTTCTCTCCACTACTAGACCATGAGTTCCTCTAAAGCAGTGATGACCCTTTCACAATGCTGGTTACTTGGGAAAAGTAAACGATTTTTTGAGTGAATGGAGTCAAGCAAATTCAATTTGGATAGTACCAGGATAAAGGCCTCCGTTAATGGTAATTGCTGGGTTGATGCTTAGACACAATGGCGATGTCAATAAAGATAGCCTCTTCAATAGCCAACTTTTGAAATATTTCAGTGACTATTTAGACATGCTTTTTGGAAACTTGTTCAAGATAAGTTTTTTAGGCAATCTCTACAAAATACCAAAAGGTTTCAGTAAAAAATGAAGAATTCAATTATTTGGATGGTTAGCTTTCACAGCACCAAACACCCAAATCATAGAAATCATTTAGAGGTTTGAATCTTTAGCTTATATCATAGCCTTCCTCCATTGATCCCTAACTGTGATAAGCATGTATGGTTGGTTCTTTTTAACTGAAAAGTTATCTGAAATAATAGGTCTAAATTCTACAAAATAGATTAGAAATGAAAGCACAAGATGCAGGCAAGATGTTTTTTTAAGTGCTTTTATTTATGGATGTATGGCCTTGGATTTCATTTGCTTTCACTGCTCTCATTTTCCCTTCTCCAAATTCACATAGACTTGCAGAGAACAAGAGCTCAAGGGATCTTGGTGATAGTCTGACTTTCTTGGTGATCTGTAAAAACATGGGAGCTGAGAGAGGGTAACACGCCCCGGTCTTAGGCCACATTAAGGCAGAGTCAAGACTAGAAGCCAGATCTTCTGGTGTCCAGGCTAGAAGGCTTCTCTCCAGGGGAAGCTGCCGCTCTTTCCTTTAGCTCTCCTTCCTCCTTGTCCTTGTAATTCCTATGCCTGAATTGACCTCCTCCCTTAAGTGTTTTTAATTTGTTTACCTTATTAAATGAGCTGAGCTGAACTAAAGCAGGTATATACAGAGCTCTGAATATTTTTTCCCTCAACGCTCCATTTCTGTAAGCAGATTACTTCCCAGAATTTGTTTTAGCAGATCACCACGTTATATGATGGCAGGCCACTATAATACTCTTCTAGTGCAGAATTTACCAAAAAGTAGGTCTTCCTGGCATCCTTACCCAGAGGAGTTGAATCAGTGAAGTAAGAAACAGACCTTTGCTGTTAAAAGGGGGTCTTAATAGGCAACTCCATCAATTTGTGGAAGGTGCGAGGAGGATGCCAAATGCAGTTCTTGTTGCACAGAATATAAGAACCACGTTCTAAAAAGAGCCTCAAGTGATTTGCAAATATACTTTATTCTCTGATCTGTTTGGAAAACTGCCCTCAGGAATATTTCATGATTTAGGTTAAGATGTTTGCTTCCATGAAGAATTTTAAATGACATACTTTAAATAGGGTCTCACTGAAGTGAGAGCCAAGCCCCACAGGTGTTTTTAAGAAATGGACAACAGTGTCCCTGTCTAGAACTCAACCTAACTTGGTACTTGGGCCATGCTGTCCACCTGGGTGTTTTCCTGGGGCCTGGTAAGCAGCTGCCCACAGCTTTCTTGGTTTACTCTGCTTTTCCATCTGTTTTACCTGTCTCTATTTCTGAATAATTTATTTTGCCATCTGCATAAACAGAACACCTGGCTGAAGGCTAACTCTTACACCTAAATAATTTAGAGAAAATAACCTCTTTAGTGTTTATTGGAATAATGTAATGACTTTCAAGAACAAAGCCCTGAAACAAATAACTCTTGGGGACATTCCTAGTGTTTTAACTATTACACTACAGTTTAAAAGGTTAATATCAACCTATTTTTTTTAACTAAAATTGCCTCCAAAGTTTTGTTTTTGTTTCTGTTTTTTTTCCTTAAGGTATCAGTTCTGGCAGTTGTTTTGGCTTTCAAGTTTCCTGCTGGTGTGTTTTGCATGTCTTCATTTAGAAGAACCGTTGTTGTTTGTAGGTAATTATGACTTTGTTAGATCCTAACTAAAACGCTTAGCTCATCTCTTGACCGCCTGTAAGAAATAGCAATAACTTCAGGTGCTTTTTATTAACAGTGTACTTCAGTAAATCTTTAGAGCTCTATCTGCAAATATTCACGGCATTATGTAAGAAACATTTCTTTCAGGGTGGTTTCTGCTTTCACTGAGGTTATCTTGGTGAAGCAGTTATTTTAAATGTCTTTTCACCGTGAAAGGAAATTTACTTGTGGTACAGATTTGTGAATTGAAGGCAAGCACTCAAGTTGAACTTCTACAGATCAATTTGTTAATAAATAATTTTATGAACTCTCAGTCATTCAAATTTCAGTAATGACAAGAATCAAAGTATCTCATATCAAATCTCTACTTGGCTGCTTGCTAGCTGTGTGACCCTGGGTGATTTGCCTGCACTCTCTGGGCCTTGGTTTCCTCATCTGTAATATGGGGGTAATAATACTTATCCTATAAGCTCTAGGGTAAAGTGCAGCATGGGTAGCATTTAGTTACCGAATAAATGCTACTTATATATCGTATTTATTCAAATTGAACGAAGATTTAAGAGTGGGTTATTCTGGATATCTTAAATAAACAGGACTTAAACAGTTTTGAAAAACTAATAATTTTGAAAAAATGTTTTACCCCATTCCTTTTATTTTTATTCAGAATATACTGAACATAATTTTAATTGAAAAAGTATAGTCACCAATGTAAACAATAACCGTATACAATATGCTATGTACTACCTGTAAAGAATAATTCAGCAATATCCACAGACTGGTTAAGGTACAGATTACTGCTTTTTCCTACCCTTCCTGGCCCTGGATAATTTTCCTTTTTGAGGTCTCAGTTCTGCTTGTCTTAATTTTATGTCTTCTCTCTGGCTAACAGCTGTCATTTCTTGTTGTAGCTTACAGGTTGGCCTGTAGCAGTTCCTCCTCTCATTTTAATTTTCTGCTTGTGATCTGTTGCAGCTTTGGAACACAAAGTTCTAAGGGGTGAGTTTTCCCCTGTCTATGCTTTACTGCGATCGTTTGAGACATTTGTTCTTCTTTGCCCACTGGTTCTCAATTTGTGCCAGATAGCTTGTTTCTGAATACTCAAAATGTATTGGCTTGCAAATCTACTATTCCACAGAAGCACTAAATTGTTTATTATGTAAAGATTTGGTTGTGATATCAACTAGGAGAGAGACACAGTAAATTATCATTTATCTAAATTTTAAACATTTTTTATAATTCAAACAACTAGAATAAGGCTAACAAAATCACAAGTCAAGAAAGCAAGTTTCAGTTATGCTTGATACAGTTTTTTATTGTATCTGATTCTATGATATTCAAATTATTTGAAAAATATTCATCTTCATTATGGAATTCCTACTATGCGTCAGGCAATGTGGGATGTGATGGAACTACCAAAGGACTAAAAGACGTTTTGTATGTATAAAGAGGTCAGCTTGGTGATGGCAGGATTAGGGGGAGGGAAGGAGGGCAGAGACATAAACAAACGAATAGAATAAAGTGTGGTATGAACTATGACACAAGTATGTTCACAATGTAAGTGGGGGCACAAAGGCAAGAATGGTCCATTCTACACTATGGGGCCCAAGAAAGGGGGAGCACAGATGTGAAGTAGGCTTCCAGAGGAAGTGAGATGTGCCTTAAACAATGAGTTGCTGTTCTTGAGTCAAATCAGTCTATAAATGGTAAATAGAACCTGATGTGGTAAATTTAGAGGCTGAAGTGGTAGCTTGAACCATTGTTCAGGTAGCAAAGGAGACTACAAATAATTGCTCTGCCTGGAAGGTAGGGTGTGTATGTTGGGGACAGAGGAGTAGAGAGATGAGACCCTAAATGTGGATCTATCAGGAAGGACCTTAAATGCTGTGCCTTGATGTTTGCATTTTATTCTGAAGTAGGGGGAGTCATAAAAGGCTTTAATCAGGGAACTAATATGATCAGATGTGCATTTTCCAAAGATGTCTCTGATGGATTGCGTGGATGAATGAAGGAAAGCAAGAGTAGAAGCAGAGTGACAGATCATGAAGCAATGGCGATAGTCCGTGAAAGGAATCATGAATCTTGATCTCAGGAAGTGGGAAGAAGAGGGTGGGTGGATTTGAAAGATATCACAGGACTTGATGACTGATTAGATTTCAGAGGCTAAATGGGGATGGAACCTGTGTGGGAATGTTGGGAGTAAAGAGTTAAGGACAATTCTCAGGTTCATGGCGGAGGTGACTGGGGGGGCTAGTGAAGCCTTTTACTTTGATGGAAAATAGAAGAGAGCAAACTTTAGAGAACAATAAATTCAGTATGAGACATGCTGAGTTTGAGATACTTGTGGCTTAATTGGGTGCCTAATGAAGTACGCAACTAGTATACCAGTTGGCTAAACAGATGTATATTATATTACAAAAAATTAGTGTTAAAATATATAGCTAACTAATAGCAAGATTCACCTGGTTAGTGTTCCAGCTAACCATATAGTGCTAATAAAAGCGGCAAGGGAAGAGAGAGTGGAGATATTATATAGGAGAATTTCAGGTAGTTCCTTGTTCAAACAGTTCAACTCCAAGTCCTTACTGGAGAAGATGGCACTTGGAGGTATGTTTTGCCACCTCCAGATGTGGTCCTGAACCCCTTGCTGCTGTTATTGTCTCTACTTTTAACTCAGTAACTAACTACTCTCTGATTATTTTTCTTCTCAATTTTCCCTACCCACACTTCTCTTTTCTCAGTCAAGGTGAATCACTCCTTTCCTTGTGTTTCTATAGTACACTACCAAAGTTTTCCATGTGGCAGTGCAATTTATTTGTACTGTGTCCGACTAGATAATGAGACTCCTAGTGGTGAGAACATAATTTTATTTATCTTGTAACTCAGTGCTCAAGATTGGGCCTGATTTTATATATGTGTATATGATTATGTATATTATATATATCATATATAAAAAGATATACGTATATATACACTCATCAGGTATCAATATTTATTGATACATATGTATCAATAAATATCAAAAGAATATGTATGACTGGGTCTTTTGGCATGGTTGGCATACATATTTTCGATCTTGTATTTGAGCAGCTACTATAAGCTAGCAGGGTACTAGGTGCAATGGAGACTGTGTTGGTTATCTATTGTTGAGTAACAAACCACCAGAAATTTCATTATCTCACAAAACAGCAGTTCATTTTCTCTCACTATTCAGTGAGTTGACTGGGCTGTTCTGCTGGTTTCAACATGTCTTGTTCTCGTGGGTGCATTCAACTCGGGATCAGCTGTGGTTGATGGTCTAAGAGGCTCTCATTCACACTTCTGGAACGTCATTTGGGATAGCAGGAATGACTGGGATGGCTGGCTTCTTTCTCCATGTGATCTTTCATTCAGGGCGTCTTCAGAGCCTGGTGGCCGCAGTGTTCAAAGAGAACAAGACAAGGTCGGACTTGCAAGCCCTCTTGAAATTGAGCCCAGAAACCTGCAGAGATGCTTCCATTGCATTCTATTGGTCAAAGCCAGTCACTTGGTCACCGAGATGCAAAGGGAGGGAAAGACTCCACCTTTTGATGGGCAGGGGCGTGGTCACTGCAAATAAGGCCTACAGGATGGATCATCTTTGCAAACAAACAAACAGGAGCATTTCCAAGGGCCTGATTCTGCTTCTCATCACCTTTTATTGATCAATAGCAGAGGTAAGATTAGAAAAACTTTTGTTAATGTCCGCTCTAGATCTTTCAGAGAGAGTTACTTCTTGAAACACTGTGCTTGCTTAATGTGTATCAACTAATGACAAATTAAGAAGAGGTGACCTCATGCTGAGGTCTGAGAACAGAGTTGAACCTGACAATGGTAATAATGAAGAGGAGAGAGAAAAATTTTTTAATGAGGCAAAGTAGGAAAGCAAAACAAGAAAAAGGCAAGGGTACACCTCGAAAACAGCCAAGGATGTTCTGGTTGTCTGTATAAAAGAAGAGCCCATACAGAATACAGGGTAACGTTGATACTGTAACCCTAGCATGATAGATAGGTGTGTACCCACACCTGTACCTATATCTGTATCTATCGCTGTATATGTATATGCAGATGTGTGTGTGTAGATATAGATATAGGTAGATGAGCATATGTGAGAAAGTGCTCTGTGATGTAGGAACGATTTTAAAAGATATTCACACTGAAAGCCTTCAGAAAGATAATATCAGAAAGGGGGAAAATATAAAATCCTCATAAAAGGGTAAAAATAAAAAAGCTTAAGAGTGCCAGTGAAGTCACAGGGAGGAACAAGTCAAAGCAGAAAGCAGATTTCCTAATTGAATGCTATCATGGGCAATCTGAATGTTAAAAAGAGCATGGAAAAAGGAGAAAGAATTGACACATCTGGGTATAACTGGTGTAAGCGCTAGAATAAACATGTGGGTCTCTTCTGCTGGTCCTGTGATTCTAAGTATTAAAAATCTCCTCTAAGGGAAACAGAATTATTGAACTAGTGCCCAGCACACACTGCAGTACATCTCACTGGCTTATTGAGTTATAACACAGAAACCAGCACAAGGAGCTTGTGCTTTCAACATATTTGTGTATTTTACACATATTTCTGCCGAATGCTTGTCAATAGTTCTTTTTAATAACAAATTTTTAGCTTCGGAGGACTCACAGTAAGGTGCCTTCCTTGGAGGAAAGGAGCACTATCTCCTCTCCTCCCCTCATCAAGCCTCCAACACTTGGCCGTCATTGAGCAGCCTCAGCCGAAGACGCCCTTTGTTAACACCAGACTTCTCTTAGATGGTGGGTCCTCACACATATATTCCCAGGTGAGCCGGGGAGTCTGCCCAAGGATGCAAGATGGCTCGAAGAAGACTGGAGAAGAATTTTTTTTCTCTTCCTGTCTCAGCTGTCTTTATTGCACCCAACGCCACGCTTCACATCTGAGGATAAGCATTGGAAGAAGAGAGAAGAGGCAGGCAAATCGCCTTCATAAGTCTGTGGAGGGACACTATCCTCTCCCTATGGGCTGATAGTAGCACATTTTCCCTTTATGGCAGGGGAGGAGATCGGCTGAATATCCTGCCATCCTGAAATTAGATTTTAATTAAATTAGTAGTTGGAACCAAAACTGCTGCTGGGTGTGGGTCATTGGGAGATCTGCTAAGTCCTCTAGTTTGTGTCATTTCTATGACATTGATCATTTCCTACCACATGTAGTCTTGATCCCCCTGTTAGATATAGGGACTGTCATAGATACCTTTATTCCCTACAGTGTCTAAAACAAATGCCTTGCACCAAATAAATGCTCAATAAATATTTATTAAATGAGTACATGAATGAAAGATAAAGATAAATTCTTATCTAATTATGAATGGCAGGATCATTTTGCGGCGGCTATAGGTCTACTTGATATTTACCTTTTCAAATTATCATTAAAATGATTTTTTTATGTCTCTGTCATTTCAGTGATTCCCTGAATGTTCCATATCATAAATACAACAATGACAAAGACATAATTTGATCTCACAGTTCGGTGTTTAGATCAATCTCTTACATTATAAAGGGGATACTCCAATTCTTTTGTAAATTCCCCTCATTCTGAAAGAAAAATGGCTTCCTGCAAAGTGATGTAGGCTTGTATTCTTCCACGCCTACTGTATTAACTATATGACACATTTTATTTTCCTCTGATATATTTATCAGACATATTCACCTTCGCGTTTGTATTTAAAAGCCAGGGGTCAGGAATTTCAAAGGAAACACTTTGTTACCGTTCCAGAATAGTGAGAAAGCCCAATGCTGGAGACTAACATCTATCACGGTGTTTTGGCTTCCTGCCTTCCTTTAACTTTACAATGGAGGGAAAATCAAGGTGAGGCGATTCCTTTCAGGAGTCTCTTTCCTGTGTGTTCCGTGTCTAGCCAGGAGAGAGACTGACAGAATGATAACACTCGATGCCAGGCTCCCTTGCCCACTCAAAGACCCTCCCTTAGGTATCGGTTGCTTGGCTGAGCTTTGAGGTCAACTAGACACCTCCCCTGAGACGTACCTGGCCTGAGGGATAGAGAGACCAGAAAACCCTCTCATGGAGGGCAGCTGTTATCTGAGCTAGGATCAAAGTCCCCCTCCGTACTCCAGAAAAACATCTTCCAAACTGGTTCTCTTTCTCCATGATTCAAATGAATGTTGAATGAGTCCCCCGGGACATCAGTTGCTTTGCTCAGCAACAAGCTGTCAGAAATACTGCGCGATGAACGTTCATCTCCTTTGAAAGTCTTTTTGAGCATTTTTATCCACTGTCGCAGAGGCCCATCAGAAGTTAATCAAGAAATTAGGCAACAGGGAAATATGGTGACTAATTTTTTTTTTATTGACACTTCCGTGCTTCGGGTTTTCTTTTTCCTGACGTACAACATTGCTTCACCCTGATAATATTCACAGTATCCATGAAAGGCACTCTGAGTACAAAAGCCACTACTCAAACCTTTAGTTTTATACATGGAAGCCTTAAAAATAATAAGTAACTTTCTTGTTCGGATTTGGGTTGTAAAATGATAAAGTTTCTTTTGCCTTATACCAAATATTTTAGACCAGTCAATAATGACAACCTTAAACTAGGTGACATACATGTTCTTAATGGAAGTATGGTAGTCCAGAAAGTTCTGACCATAATTTTCCATCAAATGGGTCAACATGAACAATTCATTCAGCATTCCAGACTTACAGATTCAAGTCCAAAGTGATGCTTTGGTCTATTGCTAAGCAGATAAACAGCACTGGAGTGTAAACTTCAAGATCTGGGACAATGTCTCATTCTCCTTCTGTCTCTATACCTACCACAGAGCCTGGAACACACGAGAGGTATCACAGATATCTCTTGTGGTGAACTAGATAGATCCTAGCTTCGATTATCTTGTTAGGATTATCGGACTGATTAACTGAACTAGAGATGAAAATGTCACAAGGACAGAATGTATACCTGGGCCAAGCAGGCAGAATATAGCATTTGCAAGTACACTTTTTAGTTGATGCATTTTGAATATTTCCATTCTTTTCAGCATGAATATATTTTGCTGACGTAGTTATAGCCAGTTTTATTCAACACATTTCAGGTTGCCCAGTGTAAATTGATGTTTTTGGTGGCAGTACCAGTGGGTAGGTGGGGGGTCAGATATTTCAGTCACGGCGCACGCTATTGTATAGCCATCTGTTATATTGAATGGATTATTTTGTTTATCAAGTTTCTGTGAATAGCAATTTCAGTTTTGTATCTTATTTCCTTCTTTAATGAGGGTATTGCCAGCAGATGCAAGCTACATATTGGCTTGAGTTTCTTGCAGTTCCCTGACTAGTTTTTTTTTTTAAGTTTTTTTCTCTTCCCCTTAGCACTTTTCTTCTTAACAACTGTGTCCTTCTAAAGAAATTCAGCATTTTGAACACAGTCTCCTAAAATTAACAGCCTCACTAATTCTTTTTAGAAACATTTCTTATCTTTACAAGGTCATTACCGATAATACCATGATTTCCTTTTTTTTCTCCTTTTTTCTTCATGGCTTTCTTTCCTTATAAATAACTAATTCTTCTTAAATAACAAATGCTTTGAGAAAAGAGGTTGTGGTTTGTGTCCAGGGTGCTGTTGAATGGTTGTTTTATTTATTTATTTATTATTTATTTATTATTTATTTTTTGAGGAAGATTAGCCCTGAGCTAACATCTGCTGCTAAGCCTCCTCTTTTTGCTGAGGAAGACTGGCCGTGAGCTAACATCTGTGCCCATCTTCCTCTACTTTATATGTGGGTTGCCTACCACAGCATGGCTTAACAAGCGGTGCGTAGGTCCACACCTGGGATCTGAACGGGCAAACCCTGGGCCACCGAAGCAGAACATGCGAACTTAACCACTGTGGCATTGGGCTCACCCCTCTTTATTATTATTTCATTGAGGTCACATTGGCTTATAACACTGTGTCAATTTCAGGTGTAAATTATTATATTACAGTTTTTTGTATAGGCTGCATTGTGTTCACCAAACAATAGTCTAGTTTTTACCCATCACCATGCACACGTGCCCCTTTACCCCTTTGACCCTCCCTCCACCCCCTTCCCCTCTAGTAACTGCTAATCCCTTCTTTTTATCTATGTGTTTGTTTATCTTTCACATATGAGTGAAATTATATGCTTGTTCTATTTATTTAAATCCCTCTGGATTAGATCTTGTGTCAGTAGAACTGGACACAAAGTTCAGTATTATGCATTTAATCTGAATAACCTAGAAATCAGGTAAATCCAAACAAGTCTCACGGTAATCCTGAGGAAGGCCCTTGTAGGGAACCCAGCGCCTATTGTCAGGAGTGCAAACCTGATGATGATGGTGACGATGATAGCGGTGACGGTGATAGGTAACACTTAACCACATTTCCTATGTGCCGGGTATCATGGAAAATTTTATCTCTAAGTATCTATCTATCTATCTATCCATCCATCCATCCATTCATCATCTATCCACTCACTCAAATCTCACAACAAACTTGGAAGGAACGTATTATTATCTCTGTTTCACATCTGAGTGAACTGAGGGACAATAACATTAAGTACAGCCCCTGAATTCAGATTAAATGGCTAGTAAATGGCAGAGTCAGGATTTAAAGCTAGGCAGAGAATCTCCAAATTTTTTACTTTTAACTGTGTGCTGCATTACATATATTTACATGATTAAGGAGCAGGGCAGTGGTACAAACATAGTCTTGCTTACAAAATTCCAGGCACTGTAATTCCCAACTCTATGTTGCTCAGTCTAGTGGAGGATCAGAATTGGAAACAGGTTAATTCAATACAAAGGGAATATAGAGGAAGGATACACGGGGATGGAGACTAGTTGGGGAAAGATCCCTAGAGATAGGAGCCTGGCTAGATGAAGATTGAGTAGAATCTAAGGCAGGTGATACCAGAAGGGGAGGAAAAGCATAAGTTGAGGCAGAAAGTCAGGAAACCATAGAGTGGATGTGAGAAGAGTCCCCGCACATGGTATCACTAGAAAGCAAGTGGGAATCTGGACGGGGCAGAAGATAACGTAGAGAGGTGGGCAGGGGTTTCGTGGGAGGTACTTGGTAATAGGTTGTCTCTAGGGCTAAGACAAGAATGTTTAATATGGCCTGCCCTTGGCAACATGGAAAACATGAAGCCGCCTGCACCTGGTCTTCCTTTTGTCAACTGCCAGAGGGAAGACCTGGCCTGTGGGGCTTATGACCAGATGCTCACTGCTCAGAATTTTCCCCCATCTTCCTTGTTCCACCTTGGAGCTTGGTGCCTGAGACAGGAGCGTGCAGGTGGAAATGAGTGGCTGGCTCCTTCATCTAGACTCCATATCATCATTTTACTTCTGACTGCATACCCCCGTTTTAGAATATGGCCTTGAGATTGCATGTTGGTAATCGCCCCTGCTTAGTGACACTGTACCTTGAGTAAAGTTCATTTCTCCCTTTTTTTGCAAGTAGAAGGATCACAGTGATTATGTTGGATGAATGCACATTCATTGGGCTAGTAGTTTGACTGAACTGGAAAATCAGCAAGAGCTAGGAATCTTGGGGAAGAAGCAAA
The DNA here is from genome assembly GCF_021613505.1 of Equus quagga. NCBI lineage: Eukaryota > Metazoa > Chordata > Mammalia > Perissodactyla > Equidae > Equus > Equus quagga. The sequence goes on from NC_060270.1 coordinate 39,037,886, forward strand.
AAGCTGAAGAATATGAATAGGAGGAAGAGGTTTAGAACAAATTTTAAATGTGAGACACTGGCGAAAGCAAAATAGGGAAATGCTAAAAAAAGCAGACAGTGTGGACTTTAATATAGTTTCATAATGCCTTGTAGAGTTCAAAGTACTGAGTTATTGTGGTTCCAAGAGATTTTTCTTACCTTTATTTATGGCACTTAATATCTTGTTTCACTGTAATTAACATGTCTCTGTCGCTAGACTGTGAGATGCTCAAGTCTGATCTTATTCCTCTTTCCATGTCTCCAACAATTATCACAGTGCTTGGCACAAAGCTATTATTTAATAAATGAGTGTTAGATTGAAAAAAAAAACAATAGAGAGATGCAGAGAGAGGCGGGCCTCATTTGTGCAGAGGGAAACACAAAGGGCTCAGGACAGAGGAAAATATGAAAGACAATCAAAATTATGCAAAAATAGATAAACAATTAGACTTTATAGGCTTCATTGGTGTTCTTTCTCTCTCTCTTGTTTTACATCGATAGACTTTATTTTTCAGGGGAGTTTTAGTTTATAGAAAAATGGAGCAGAAAGTGCAGAGAGTTTCCATGGACTCCCCTCTCCCTCCTCAGTTTCCCCTATTATTCATGTCTTGCGTTGGCATCGTACATTTGTTACAATTGATGAACCAATACTGATACTTTGTTATTAACTAAAATCCATAGTTTACGTTGGAATTCACTCTACGTGTTGTATGGTTTTATAGGTTTTGCCAAACACACAATGTCATGTATCCAACAATACGGTATCATACAGAGTAGTTTCATTGCCCTAAAAACCCCCTGTGTCTCACCCATTCCTCCCTTCCCCCTCCCCTCATCCCTGGAAACCACTGATTTCTTTTTCACTGTCCTCATAGTTTTGCCTTCTCCAGAATGTCATGTAGTTGGAATCACACAGTACGCAGCCTTTTCAGACTGGCTTCTTTCGTGTAGCAATATGCATTTAGGGTTCCCCCGTGTCTTTTCATTGCTTGACAGCTCATTTCTTTTTATTGCTGAATAATATTCTAATATATGGATATTCCACAGTTTGACCACTCACCTACTAAAGGACGTCTGTGTTGTTTCGAATTTTGTCAATTATGAGTAAAACTGTTATAAACATCTGTGTGCAGGTTTTTGTGTGAATGTAAGTTTTCTAGTCCTTTGAGTGAATACCTAGGAGTGCGATTGCTGGATCATATGGTACGAGTATGTTTACTTTTGTGAGAAAGTGCCAAACTGTCTTCCAAAGTGGCTGTATCTGTAGCTCCACGTCCTCACCAGCTTTTGATGTTGTCAATGTTTTGGATTTTCACCTTCTAGTAGGTATGTGGCAGTATCTTGTGCTTTAATTTGCAATTCCCTAATGACATATGATGTTGAGTATCTTTTCACATGCTTACTTGCCTTCTGTCGGTCTTCTTTGCTTAGGTGTTTGTACAGATTTTTTGCCAAGTTTCTATTAGATTGTTTTCTTATTGTTGAGTTTTAAGAATTCTTTGTACATTTTGGATACAAGTCCTTTTTCAGCTATGTGTTCTGCAAATATTTTCTCCTAGTTTGTGACTTGTCTTTTCATTTTCTTAACAACGTTTTTTGCAGAGCAATTTTTAATTTTAATGAAGTTCAACTTAATCAATTTTTTCTTTCATCGATTGTGCTTTTTGCATTATATCTAAAAACTCATTGCCATACCCAGAGTCACCTAGATTTTCTCTTATATTGTCTTCCAGAAATTTTATACTTTTGCATTTTACATTTAGGGGTCTATGATTTATTTTGAGTTCATTTTTGCAAAAGGTTTAAGGTCAAATGCCTAGATTCATCTTAAACTAACCTATCTGATTGTTCTTGTTCTTTTTGTTTGTTTTGCTATCCTTGTAATATTGGCTCTGTTTTTTGGTACACGCCTGTTCTTCCTCTGATTAAGTCAGTCTATTAGTTTCTAAACTATGATGTGATCTTCAATAGGCTAATATATTTTATTAGCCTCACTATTTTACTTCCCAAAGGCTCTATCATAAATGTGTCGATTTGAACAATTGACTTAATCTTTTTTCCTTGCATTTTCTAATCTGTAAAAATGGGGGCAATCCTCAATGTTGGAGAGAGAGCGAGATGATTAAATACCAGAGTATGAAGGGATGAGAGTACTGTTTACTGAGTGCTTACTATGTTTTAGGGACTGCTCTAGGAACTTAAACATATCTCATTTAGCTCTCAAAGTGATCTCTTAGGAGTTCTTATTCCCATTTTGTCAGTGAAGAAGCACAAAACTCATAAGTTTGAAGAAGAAGAGCTAGGATTTAAACCTAGATTTAACCAACACAAAGTGTCTGCTCCATCCATTCGCCCACACCGCCTCTCTCTCAGTGACTCAGAAAGTGAGCCTGGAAAGAACTTATCTTCTCTCAAGCTAAGGCTTAGAAGGTTTTAGAGGCCGTCTTTGATTTTTGTCAAAAGGAGGGGGAGGAATAGGACAGAGAAAGGATTATTGTAATGAACCTCAAGAAGGTTCATTCATTCACACACTCACACAGCGTTTACTGAGTACCCACTGTGGGTCAGGCATTGGCAGATGTGGCGAACATTTATTGAGGAAAGGGGATGGGGTGGGGGGCAGTGGACTTGGGACACTCTGTCTTCATCTGCCTCCAGCAGAGGCTCTGCTCCATCCTGTGGAGTTAGCGCCAGTTCTTAGTGCAGAGTTGAAGAACACCAGACTGGACAATACCCAAACCTTTGCCACCAGAGAAGCAGACATCCAATAGGTAGTGAAGATGAGCACAGATCTCTTTGCCCAGGGCAGGTGGCCCCCAAAAGCCCTGGGTTACCCTGTTTAAAGGTGGTATTTGGAATGAATCTATTTTTGTCACAACCTCCCTCTTGAAAAAAGCTTCAGTCTTGATCTCAAAACTTAGCCTTGTTCCTGCAGCCTTTATCTCCTCCCCTCCAGTAGACAGCCACGCCCCAGTTCATCAAACTGTGGTGTCTTCCTGACTGGTGGGTGCTGATGTCAGTTCCTTATTTGCATACCTGCCCCTGTTCACCCACACCTGTTTTTGGTTAGGTTTTGTTTTATGCCTTCATTGCTGGTTCCCATCTCTGAGTGTCTAAGTCTTTAATTAGCCTCCTATCTTGACCATCTCCCCGCCCACTTCCACCCCCTCAACCTAAACACACAATTGAGTTGGCTCTGATTGGCTGCTCCTTTCTAGTGTGTGAGATTTCTGACTACTTAACTCAGTCCTCCCTGGGCATATTGCTGACTCAAACCCTCTCCTTCTAGACAAGCCTCAAGCAGTCACAATAAAACCTGGATCTGAAGAAATGAACTTGAGAATTGGGGGGAAAAATTGGAGAAATATAGCTTGAAAAAAAAATGCTAATTCTTGAGAGCAGACCTCTGTAGGAGCATTATGCTGCAGGCTTTACCTGGTTCTCTGTTTTAATCTTCATAACCACCCTACGCCATGCTGTCTAGAGATTGAGTAAAATGTCCTTCATGATGTTGGGAACTTGGGTAAATTTAAAATCTAAAAGTGAATTGGGGGAACAAATGAGAGAGATGAGACAAATAGAGAGGAAGAGACTGACAGGTAGAGAAAGGAAATAAAGTCAAAGAATTGGCGAAATGGAGCTGGCTTCTTGTTTCAACAAAATGTAATTTAGATCTTGTTCTACAATACGACGTAATGAGCAACAAAATCAAACTGATTGTAACAGGAAGAGTGTCCAGAGGTTCTGTTTTTGTTTTTTAACTTAATTGCTGAAAGGGAGAAACAAAGACTCCCATTCAGTTGGTTGGGATTAATTCTGAGGTGGGAAAGGGTTCAGCAAATTTTTTTATTTGTTTGCATTTCAGTAGTAGACATAAAAATTAAACACTAAGCTTTAGCATTCTCTTGCTGGAATGAACATATGGAAAGTTGATGGCGTAAAGGGTTGAATGTTAAAACCATCTTTCCTGAACCCCAAATACCAAGTTACATCTGGAGGTAGAATAGAAAGGCTGGAAACTGCTTTAAGGTTATGAAATTAGACAGCTGTTTTGATATATTTCTCACCTCTCATCACTTCCTTCTTTTCATGACTTAAATTTTCTGTTTCTTCCAAGCTTGCCATCTTTTACTACTCTATTGAGTGTATATAACTGGTCCTCTAGTCCATTCAACTCCTCACACTAGAAATAAAATAAAGAACATGGTGTTATTACATTTTAATTGTTGCTCTTTGCATGTTGATCTGATTATATTGTTTTCTTCGTTTTACTAGGTTGCTTAAAGTCAACCATAGCAGTTCTTTCGCCTTGTTTTGTCGTAACGAGCTTTTCCTACAGCTTTTCACACTGGCTATTTCACTAGTGAAATTTGGGATAGCGTACCTCACACTCTCTTTTGTTTTTAAGTCTACAACTCAGTCCCTTGTTTTCTTCTTGTTTTTTTCCCCTCCTAGGAAACCTTGCCTGACATCCATCCCCTGTCTGCAGGTTTACACAGATAGATTGCCACCTGAGTTGAACGATTGAGACTGTATCAGCACTTGGCCAAGCGTTGTACCATAACAGACATCTTCGGGTAGAAAGTAGCAGTGGTGAGACAGCATTAAAGACAGACTTGGCAACGCAAACAACAATTTCAGAGAAATTCGAGTCCTGTGGCGCTACCCTGGAAAGCTCCAGACGATTTCTTTCATTATTTGCTGAAATGAAATGTTTGCTTTGAGAACCTGGTTTCCACAGCTCGTGTTTGCAATTTTTTCACTGTTACAAAGTACATCTCTTTACCAAATTTTAAGCAACAACTTGTTTGATTTTATTTTTTTTAGATGAAACTCTGGCTACCAATATCTCAGAATGCTGCTTTGGGTGATATTGCTGGGCAGTTAGCCTCTAGACCATACTTATTTATAAAAATTATGATTTTTGGATTGCATCCAGGTAATAAGAGGCCTCCTCATTTCTGAGATTCTAGGATCACATTGAGCGAAGAATACTGATTCTGTTTTACTTTATTAAGCAAGACAGCTGCAGACAGCGGCAAAAGCGTACATAGGAAGAGTTGGTTTTTAGAGACACCAATCTTTGACCATATTCTTCCTCTGCTGATGTCTTTATCTCAGGTGTATTCCTTTTCTAGGGCTCCTGTAACAAAGTACGATAACTGGGTGGCTTAAAGAACAAAAATTCATTGTCTCACAATTCTGGAGGCTAGAATCCAAAATCAAAATGTTGGCAGGATGGGTTCCTTCTGAGGGCTGTGAGGGAAGGGTCTGTTCCAGGCTTCTCTTCTTGGCTGGTAGGTGGTCTTCTCCCCGTGTCTTCACATTGTCCTCCCTCTGTATGTGTCTGTCTCTGTTTCCAAATTTCTCGTTTGACTAAGAACATCAGTTACATTGGGTTAGGGTCCACCCTAATGACGTCACTTTAACTAATTACATCTGTGATGACCCTGTTTCCATAAAAGTGACATTCTGAGGTACTGAGATTAGGACTTCCACATGTGGATTTGGAGGAGTGGGGCACAATTCAACCTATAACATCAGGTACCCAGCTTTCTTATTTTTTTTCCTCTTCCTTCCTCATCACACCAAAACCTCTAATACATTCAAGAGGGTGATAAATCCTAGCTTGAGGTATTATACCTCCCAAGAATACTTACATTCTCTTAAAGTCTTTTTAAATAAAAGTGATGAAAGAGGACATCAAACAGGGTACATAGTGGGCTAGTTTTTAATTCAGTGATTAATTAATTAATTAATTTTGCAGGTAAAGGGTCAAATTTAAGGGCAAGGAGACATGGTACCTTCCAGGAGAATCTTACCATGTGGGCATTTACCTATTTTAACCAAGCACAGGACTGTCCGTAATAGGAGTCTTTGCTCAACTGTTTTAGGGAAGAATGTGGTGTTTAGAAAGTGCATGCAAAGCAGTATTTCTAATTCCTCTTTTTTTTTTTTTGCTAAGGAAGATTAACCCTGAGCAAACATCCATTGCCAGTCTTGCTCTTTTTTCTGCTTGAGGAAGATTAGCCCTGAGCTAACATCCATGCCAATCTTCCTCTGTTTTATATGTGGGTCACTGCCACAGCAGGACTGATGAGTGGTGTAGGTCTGCACCCAGGATCCAAACCCACAAACACAGGCTGCCAAAGCGGAGGGCACAGAACTTAACCACTATGCATTGGGCCGCCCCCGAGTATTTCTTAATACGTGGGCTTTGAACTACTTACCTCAGAATCATCATTTAAGTTGCAAATTCCTGGGCTGCATCCCAAGCCTAAGGAAGCAAAATTTTTGCAGGTGTTGTACAGGACCTTTCTAACAGGCACCCCAATGAAGTTTGAGAGCTGTTAACACAACAAAAGAAGACAGATTATGCAAAGGAAGCTGTCTGGTTAATTTACAGGCATACCATCTACATATGTGAGCATGTAGATCAGTTTTCTCAATCTTTCAAAAGTCCAGAGGCTGGAGTTGGGATTCGTAATGAATGAGGGCTTGCTCAGGACCCTTTGCTCAGTCAATGAGGTGGGAAAGAACGTGCAAAGCTTTGAAGACACATTATTTTCTTTCATATACATTCCTGTCCTTTAGTGAAGAATCTGTGAAGTTGGTCTTCTGCCAAAAGAGAGAAGAACTTCATCCTGAAGGGCAAATGGTTGGCTGCTGTCTCATTGGGAAGTGGAGACGGTCTTTTCCTAATCAACTCAGACCTAAAAATCAGTGCTATCACAGTATCTATGATAGAAGGCAATACAAATGAACACATCCACCAACTACATCTTTTGAATTTAATTTTCCTTTTAACACACACAGACAATATGTATTTGCTTTCCCCCTAAATAATTTTTTTTTTTTATTTTTGCTCTGGGGTGAAAAAAAATCCCTGAAAACCCCAAGTATTTAGGAAAAAAAAAAACCCAACAAGAAGCAATTTAGGAAAGATTAAAAGCAATTGTTCTGTTACCCTTGGCAACAGAATCTAGATGCAGCCAATCAGCAAAGTTGATATATTGTTTTGACACACGTGCACATATTTCTAACATAAATAGCAACAGAGACCTAATAACAGTAGGTTTTAAAGCTGGAAACTGATGTCATTTCAGATGTGTCAATCAAAGAGAACCTAAGAAAGTGTTTTATTCTATCAAGCTGACATTAAGTATATGCTGTAATGGCTTCTTAAGTGATGGTAGACTTCTGTCAGGCCATACAGGAGAGGCTCAATCTATAATTACACTCTTGCTTCTTGGAATGTGTCCTTTGGCACATCTCAAAAAAAAAAAAAAAACCAACTCTAATGAGAAAATATTTGAGTCCAACAGTAAAACTCATCTGTTCACATCACTAAAAAAAAGTGTGCTTATAAGAAAGAACAAAATTAGACTAGAATTAGCTTGTTTATCCCTAAAATAGATGCATTTCTTTAGTTCCTATGTCTGTTGAATTTGTGATCAACTTGTGCCAGTAAATTCTGCTATTTAAATTTTTTTAAATCTTTCAAAATTAGCATTTGGATAGAACAATAGGAGAGAACAATAGTATTAGGCTGCCTAGAAGAGAATAAATGGGATGGTTGGGGGTCCAGGGCTGGTGACATTTACTGCCCCAAATGAAAAGGGATGGCTAGTGGGTTAGAGTTCATCCTTCCCTGGATAGCGCTAGTAGCAGTACTAGTGAAAATAGAAAATAAAAAAAATTAATAAGAGGGACCTTTTACTGAGTCCTTACATGGGGTGCGCACTATGTGAAAGAGCTTTGTAGACATTGTCTCATGTAATCTGTACAATAACTATGGTAGGTAAGAATTAGTATCTCGTCGTGCAGATGAGGAAACTCATGTTATTTAGCCTAGCTCCTGTAATATGGCTGATAACCAAGTGGCAGAGCTGGAGTCTGCATCCAGGTCTGTCTTGCTCCAAAGATTCTGCTCTCACCCACAGCTCACGTGGATGTGCCTGACTCCCCAGCGAGGTCAGCACCTCCTCCCTATCAGGAACCTCAGGATGACAGTTAGACACCTAAGAACTGAACGTGGTCCCTGCTTTGTCCTTCAACAGATGGTTGACTCTAGTCAAATTATGTAAAGTCTTGGAGCCTCCTTTTCCTGATGGGTCTAATGTCGACCTCCCGGATCTACTGTGGGTTATTGAGAGAATCTTTGATAAAGCTCTTGTGCTTGATGAGGGTTCTCAATAAAGATGAGCATCCTCTCCTTCTTTCTTTTTAACTGTCTGTCCAAAGTACCAGATAGTGCAATGCACATTGTAGATGATCTGTTAATTTCTTGAAGAAATGACCAAAGAAAAAAGTAACTTTCAAAATCAATTAAGATTTTGAATAGGTAGCTGATCATCTTAATAAAGATACAACTGCAGGCCCAAGTTCAACCTTGCTGCGTCATAAAATCACCAGGGGATGTTTTAAAACTAGTGAATTCTGGGCTGTAAGACAGTTTGATTCATTTGATCCAGGAAAGGGACCAGGCATATATATATGTATACACATACATACATATACATATTTTCTTGTTTTTAACCTTTTTAATTAAGGTGAAATTCACATAACATAAAATTAACCATTTTGAAGTAACAAATGCAGTGGCATTTAGTGTATTCACCATGTTGTGCAACCACTACTTCTACCTAGTTCCAAAACATTTTCATCACTCTCTCACCCCCTAGAAAAATCCTTTGAGTAGGTGCTTGCATTGTCTTCCTTTCCCCAGCTGCTGGCAAACATCAATATATGTTCTGTCTCTGTGGATATACCTGTTCTGGATATTTTGTATAAATGGAATAATACAATATGTGGCCTTTTGTTTATGGCTTCTTTCACTTAGCATAGTGTTTTTGAGGTTCATCTATGTTGTATCCTGTATCAGTAGTTCATTCTTTTTTATGGCTAAATAATATTCCATTTCATGGATATACCATAATTTGCTTATCCATTCTTCAGTTAACGGACATTTGGACTGTTTCTACCTTTTGGTTTTCATGAATAGTGCTTCTGTGAACATGCATATCTATGTATTTGTTTGAATACTTGTTTTTAATTCCTTTGTATATATACCTAGGAGTTGAATTGCTGAATCATATGGTAATTCTATGTTTCACTTTCTGGGGAACCTGCAAAGTATTTTCCACAGCATTGAATTGTTTTGCATTCCCACCAATAATGTTAAAGTGTTCCAAATTCTTCACAACCTTGCCAACACTTATTATTTTTCTTTTCTTGTTTTTGATTATAGACAGCCTGGTGGTATGAAGTTGTACAGAGGTATTTCACTGTGGTTTTGATTTGCATTTCCCCAAGGACTAATGAGCATCTTTTCAGGTGCCATTTGTATATCTTTTCTGGAGAAATGTCTATTTAAATGCTTTCTCAGTAACTTATATATATTTAAGATGCCTCCCCTCCCCTGAAAGTGATTCTAATGTGCTAAGGTTGAGAAGGATCACCGAGGTAAAGGAAAGTGAAGAGCAAATAAGAGATGTCAGGTACCTTCTGTCTTTGCCATTTGCACGTGGATGAGCACGCGTTGTGGATAATGCTATCAATCAAATGGTACACCTCCTGTGCCTGAAGAATTCACAAAACGTCAAGTTGTATAAATGTGATCGATATGTGTTTCATGACTTCGAGATGGTATTAAAGCACAATTTTAAAAGGCCTAATCTCATGGTTAGTATTTAAATAAAATATCTTACATGTATAGTATACCCGTCCCAGGGAGGCCAAATGTTTAACTCTCTTGTTACATTTTATAATTAGGGTGCATATTTTTTCACTTTTAAGAAATTATGACAATAAAAGGAAAATAATTGGCATGAGTGCTGTAGCCAGCTACTGAATTAAGAAGGAAAATACAAGTTACTTGTATCCTTGGCTGCCAGTGTTCTTCTCTCTCTGTGCCTCTTCACCCCTCCCTTCTCTTTCCTTCTTTCTCCTGCAAATCATAATACATGGAAAATAACACAGAGGTCTATCTGATTCTTATGCTCTGTTAAGATGTCCATGTGGTGGTGGTTGTCAGCTTATTTTAGTGTCGAGTTTTTGGAATGCCTGTCCTGAAATTTCCATGTCAGAGATATGAAAAAGAAAGAAACTCACCAAACAGGTAGCAGATGTCTAAACATCTAATGGTCAGTTTCCAGCATAGAAAAGTAGTACTTACAGCAGAGGGAACAACATTTTCTGGAATGAAAAGTTTCATTGGAATTTCGACCTTAACTATCAATACCTCTGTTGTCAGGAAGTGCTGCAGGCTGGTTCTCCAGGAGGCTGACCCTGAGAAATACCTGGGAAAAGAAAGAGTAAAAGCAGGAGTGGGCACGGGATGCAGCAGACTGTGCCATGGGCCTGACCGAGGCTCTGCTAACCCAGTGGGAGCTCTGGAGCAGAGATTCTCCAGTGGAGGAGTCCCATATTGGGCTGTGTCCCACTGGCCCAAGCCGTTGAGTCACTGCCTTGCTCAGTCACTGGCCAAGGGACCCTGGAATGAAATGTGACCTTGACTGCAACACTGAGGCTGGTCCCAAAGGAGCCTACAGCTGGAAGCTGTCAGCTTCCCATATTCCTGCAGCTGGGTACTAACCACTTTCTTGAAGGGAGTTCTGAGTGGTGCATCTTTGTGTTTACCCTGGAAAGTTATCTCTTCACTTGTCATAGCTCACACGAGTAATTACAGTTAAGAAGGGGAAAAAAAATGCACCTTAGCTATTTCCTTATCTCAAACCTAGTGTTTTCTTCACAGAGCTGGTAGATTTTTACTAGATACGCTAAAGTTTTCTCAAAACAACGCAACCTCCAGCTCTATGGAATTTAGCCCAGTATTTAAGGCACACCTTTTGGACTCATCCTTTTAAGAGCTAATTCCAATACCAAAGTCCTGTTAGATCGCAGTGTCATGTCATAGATGTGGAAAGAAAAAACTCAGCACAGTACCTAGCTCATAGTAGGTGTCAGTCAAAGTTTGGTAAATGAATGAATGAATTCAACTACATAATGAATTATCGCAACACTCTTCTGAATGTCACTTCAGTGCCATGGTGTAGAGTGGTAGCAGAATTATTAATAACAGGATGCCAGAACCAAGTCCAGTTTTTTTTTTTTTTTTTTATTTTTTTTTTAAAGATTTTATTTTTTCCTTTTTCTCCCCAAAGCCCCCCGGTACATAGTTGTGTATTCTTCGTTGTGGGTTCCTCTAGTTGTGGCATGCGGGACGCCGCCTCAGCGTGGTCCGACGAGCAGTGCCATGTCCGCGCCCAGGATTCGAACCGACGAAACACTGGGCCGCCTGCAGCGGAGCGCGCGAACTTAACCACTCGGCCACGGGGCCAGCCCCCGAAGTCCAGTTTTAAACTGTGTTTTGAGACCTTTGCTCTGTTCCAAATATTTGGCAATTTTTGAAATGGCAAAAATCCCAAATTCAAAATGCATTTTGGAGAAGAATTTTCCATTTAATTTCAAAACCCCTGTGCATTTTAAGGAAAATTCAACCCATGTGTTCTCTTACTTAATTCACACTTAACCAGAAGACGGTTGTTTTGTAAGGGCCTGTTGTGTCTTTGGTATTTTTCACCATACTTTTTTAGAAGTAGGGAATCTTGGTTAAGGCAAAACTAAAGAAACCCACCAGCCTGAAAATCTGGGCTGAGAATGGATTACGTAATCCTGGTTGGGGTCCTAAGGGGGAAAGATACACCCCTTTTCTCCAGCCTCTTTTCTCTGCCCCCACAGGCTGTGGATGACTACTAGATTGTGTAGAAACTCTGTGTGAGGCTGCAGCATGTCTTTCCTCAGTCTGTTTAGTGGGACAAACCCTGTGGCAGTCACAACAGCTGCCTGTGACCTGAAGTTCTGTCACAGGAGGAGGGGGTCCTTCTCCAGACCACAGAGTGAGGCTGAGGTCCCCCGGCAGTCAGTGGCAGTGTGAAAATTCCAGGGGCCCCAAGGAGCAGCCCTATTCCCAAGGAACTTGAAAAGAAAGAAAGAAAAGTGAAAAGCTGATCCCTGGGTTGATGCTTTGCCAAGGAGCCTCTTCTTAGGTGTAGCCACTTCTTGCAAGCCTGTCCTAGGGCAGGAGGAAAGTCAAGGATGCCTTTCTTGAAGACGTGTTAAACATTAAGGCTTAATTAAATACGTGGGGAGGAGAGGGAGAGGAATTAAGTGTAATTTCCAGATCTTTCCAAAAAGATATCTGAAGGGCACCACAGATCCTTACCTGGTCACGGTGAGTTTTCTTCACCAACATAAATGGGATTGCGACAAACAATATCATTAAAAAATGTCCACAGTTGAACTTAACATAAAAAGGAGCATTTGACTGGGCATTGTCTTAAACTCACAGCTCTCCCGTAGGTGCAACGGCTTCTGAACGCTGGGCTAGACCAAATGTGTGACGCGGGGCTGTCGCTGTTCCCCCTCTCATGGAGATGGCACTCCATTAGTCTCCTTCACGTGGATTTTGAAGAAGCTTTGAACAACCTCTTTACTTGGCTTGAGGTACGGCTGGTACCCCTTCTCTTCTGTGCGTGATGCCTCTGTCAGCTGACTCAGTTTTGTAATAAGCTGGGGTGGCGAGGTCACACCAGTATAATTACGGGAAGACAAAAATTTCCCTCTAGGAATGGCCCACCCCGCCTGTTCATGGGTCACCTTGTGCCCACATGATCCCAAAAGCTGAGGCCGGGGGCTGCTCAATGGTGACAACAGAGTTGCTCACCAGCAACAATCGCAAAGTTAAAATTGTGAAAATAATTTGGGGATTCAGTGCAAAATAGCTTACTCCGCATTGGGAATGAAACACTGAAAAGATGAGTCATCACTCGTATTGTTTATTTCTTCTAATTTTTTCTATTGGACTTTCCATTTTCAAAGTATCAAGAGAGGTATTGTCCAGAGGGGAGTTAGCAGGTGAAGCCCCCTCCCACTCGGATGAGTTTTCTTCTCCCTCTCAGGCACAGAGCCAGGAATGATGTGGCTGGAGGTAGAAATCCTCAGCCGCCATCCCACCAATCAGGGGGAGACGTAGGCTGAGGCCGTGTGCAGCCGGAACAGAAGGAGCTTTAAATTCAATTCACTATGGTACCATTTGAAAAGCTGATGTGAGAGAGAGAGAGAAAGAGAGAGAGAGGACGCTAGATCCGTCAATAGTGGAGTGGCCCTGGGAGTCAGGCCACAGTCTTTGCCTACCTCCTACTTTAGGTGCTGCCTTCCCCAATGAAAACAATGAGCACAACAGAACGTATGGGAGAGAGAGAGGCAGAGGCACAGAATTAAACACTTGGGTTTTTTTAATCATTAATTGACATTCCACGGGTTGCTCAGCCTTCTAGGAAGTGACCGGAAATTCCAACTGCAAGTCTGGTTGGATGGCATTGAAGCCTTTCTGAAGACTCTATAAAGATTTAAATCTTTCTACGCTCAAGATAACCTTGTAAAACCAATTGGCAATATATATGTACAGGAAACACAAATGTCCATCACATGTATTTTTAGAATGAGTAAACCATCCATCTGAGTTCCTGTTTAACATTATTTTTAAAGCCAAAACCTGAGTCAGGAATCAGGAATGAATTCTCTTGTATTTTATTCAACTGATGTTTATATAGTTGGGGGTAAAGAAATCAAATTTATAAGTAAACGAACCTTTACATTGATACCTCAAATGTTACTAGTGAGCAGAATAGATACAGAAAAGTTTAAAGGGCTGGGCGCCCGCTGAGTGGTTAGGTTCAAGTGCTCCGCTTCGGTGGTCCGAGGTTTGCAGTTCGGATCCTGGGCACAGACATGGCACCGCTCGTCATGCCATGCTGAGGTGGCATCCCACATGCCCCATCCAGAGGCGCTCACCACTAGAATATACAACTATGTACTGGGGACTTTGGGGAGAAGAAGAAGGGAAAAAAAAAAAAAGATTGGCAACAGATGTTAGCTCAGGTGCCAATCTTTTAAAAAAAAAGTCTACTTAGTTTAGTTGAAATTTGAAAAGCACCTTTATTTAAAAAGAAAAAAAAAAGTTTAAGGTGGTTATGTTGTGGTGCTAATATAATGATAACCAAAAAGGTGGGTGGGTGGGAGGCCACCAGCAGAAAAGCACAATTCCACATCTCTCCCTCAGAATCTTGGGGGCCCTGCAATATGCAAAAGCACCAAGCATTGTCTGCATGGTGAATGATAAATGAAAGACTACTATTTGGGGGGGATACTTTTTTAGTATTAAAAAAGTTTTGCAAATTGGAAACACTAGGAATCTCTGGTACTTTTTTCAAACACCTGCTTCCTTGATCATAATCACTAGGGCTGATGGACCAACTGAAATAAACCACATCAGGCTCTGGAGGTACTTTCTACAGATCACCATTTTCAAAGCATCCCCTAGTTATTGGTGACATTACTCCCAAATATATTTTATCAAAGCATCCTTTGTATTGACCTTACAACAAACTTTTTTTTCACACCTTTGACATTTGTATTGCACATTAAATCTTTTTCAACTTAGTAAGCAACTGAGATAAATATTCAAAAGACAAGTTCTAATTGCCAGCAAAGACAATGAAGATTTGTTAACTCTTTCAAAAAAGATTCTTTAGTTTCACAAAAACCTGTTGACTTGTTGAGATTAGACCTATGGTTTTCATCCATGGCTGCTCTTCTGGAAAATACATTTCTTTCTTGAAAAGTCATCCTACAAGATGTCATATGTCATTTTATATATGTGTGTATATATGTGTTATGTCCTTATATAAAAGTCATCCTATACATGTCATCCTATAATATGTCAATATATCTTTTTATATCATATTGTTTCTACTAATTCTTCTGTAAAGAAAAGGGATAGGGTAAATATAGAAAATTCCACGGGTTGTTTTCGAATTCTTGCCTTAGGGTAAATAGTTCCTTTGTCTCTTGGAATCATGCACTATTTTCAATCTGTGGGCTCTTCCTCTTGCGTTTCCCATCCAGGACATTTTTTTCTTCTTTCCCTCATTTCTTAATATCATCTCTCCTTTAAAACAAGCTCAAGGCTCACTAAACCCAGTGGCTTTTCTTCATCACTCCCAGTTTTACTCCAATCCCTGTAAACACGCTCATGGAAATGATTTCTTTTAGTTTCAGATGTGTTGGTTTTATCTTCCAGGAGAGTAGAACCAAAACAAACAGGAAAGTATTTCACCGATTCAACTTATGGACGCTATTCCTGACAACCACTAGAATGGAGAGTCAGTGAAGGCAGGGATCTCTGCTGTGTTCGCTGGTGATCCAAAGTTCCTGGAACGTGGCGGGTGCTTGATAAACATTGGTTGAATAAAAGAAGAGCCAGGAGTCCAACCGTGTTGTCAACTGTAATCGTTCTCAGAGCTAATCCTCTGGCAGAATTTCTTTGGGACTGTAAGAACCACGTGTAACCTCTTGACTCTTCATTTCCCCATTTGTGAACTAGTGATTACGATCAAGTAAGTAGAAATTATTTGTTCTTTGTTCCAAACTTTAATGACAAAATCCTCCAAGCTAATGTTCTACGCTCAGATTCCCAGTTCTAAAACCAAAATGCTTCAGGGTCAGAGAGTAGCCACTTTCGTTCTTGACCAGCATTAAGATGATCAGCAGCCACCAGCACGGCTGTGCATTTTAAGCCGCAGTTTTGAAATGAAATCACTGACTGGCATCCCCAGCCCTTTATTATCTGAACAACTATTGAATGCAAGTTGTTTTTTGTTCTAGTGTAGTGCTTTTGAGAGGAGGATAAGCATACCTGAAATCAGTAAAACGTGTCAGTTATTTAGGGGATTCTCGCAAAGATAGGAGAGGGGCAAAGGGGGAAGTATTCAGGTTGCATTTCGGGGCGGAGTCCCTTCTCCCCTAAACCCAACGCTCTGAGAACTGAAACTTGGCCCCTTTGCAAGATTAGGCTTCCTAAATTAGCTGTCTTTGGTGACAGCAAAAATAGCTGCCTGTCCCCTTAAGCAAGACTATCCACCTGAGTGAGAAACCAGACGCATGGCCCAAGCCCAGAACAGGTGTTTGACGGGCAAGCTGAAAGGCAGCAGGCTCCCACACGCAGACCCTTTGAGAACATTGCTTTAGGGGTTTGGCTGCATGATAAGCTTTTATTACTGTTAAGCAAAATTAAAGGCAGCTTCTAGAATACTGGCACAGAATCTAACAGGGCCGTATTTGCTGGCCCACTTGAAAATCCTAAGTTTTGTTACATGTTTAGAAAGTGGACATCTCTGATTGTCATCAAAACCTGTGGTGAGAAATGATTAAGTTTCAGATTGTCAAGAGGTTTCCGATGTATTGCTGTTATCCTTTCCTTTTTTGTAAAATATGTTTAAATATAAACTCTTTTAGTCTTGTTCTAAATAATATCTGGAATGTTGGAGGCAACCTCTCATTTACGGTCTTACTTTATTCGCGAAGTGCCAGTGTGAGGTAAGTAGGGCGAGGATCATTATGATTAAGAGGAAGTTGAGGTAACAGAGAGAACATTTTTATGTTTCTTTTGCTGAAAGCTTTGTTCCGAGAAATACAAATGTTATCCCTTTTAAAAAGTATAGTTTTTATCAAAAGACAAATTATAAAGTCACAGAAACGCAGCTGTAACTGTTCTCGCACTTTAATCTACATTGGATCTCCATGAGATTCGTTCTCACGGCCTCTGTTGTTTTCCTGTGTCACTTAGTCCAAGGTAGAAATGATATTTATTGATGTGATTTGTTTAGTTCCTTCAGATTGTCAGCTCTGTGAGGGCAAACACAGTTCTTTTACTGTATACCCAGTACCCACCATGCCTGCATGGTACATAACAGGCGCTCGATAAATTTCTCTTCAAGGAACAAATGCTTAAAGATGTAAGCAACGTCTGTATTTGAAAGCATCAAAAAGCAAGAATATGGAGAAGTTGGGAGTGAATTAATCCAGGCGGGAAACAAAGAAAACCTCTCCTAGCTGCTTGAAACAATTATAGTTGTATGAACAAATAATATTACACCTATCTGTTTATTTTCCTTTTTGACGTTGCCATATCTGAGAAGAGAACTGAGGACTGAGAGCAGGGAGCTTATGTAGGTACCAGGGTGGTTCTGAAGGAGTTATAAGCAGGAAGCTTAGAGCTGTCTTGTGAGAGAGTTAAACCTAGAGCCTTATGTGCAAGGGCTTGGAATGTCCTGAAAAATCCCAAAGTCACGTACAGACTTAGTCAGAGTGAGGAGATTCAAGGTGAACTTAAGGAAACACCTTACTGTCGTTCTTGAGCGTAAGAGGAACCTCGGTGGGTTGTAAGGACACCAACTGGCCTTATGCCAGTTAAGCGTGGAAGGCATTCGGTGCAAGAAGACTCCACTAGGGAGAGCTCAGGTTAGGAGTGAGCTCCCAGCTTTTCCTAGGATTGGCACTGCAGACTCAGTAAGTCACCAAGCCAGCCTGGGCCATCATTTCTGAGCTGGAATTGGAAAAAAGAGATTTTCCAGCTCTGAAAATCCATGGCGTTGTCACTCTAGCAAGTTTTGCTCTATGTTGTGTATCCTTTCTAGAAAAAGAATTCCTATAATTTTAGTATTTTCACTTAACTGTTTTAATAAAAATCTTGTTTTCATGGGGGAAAATATGATCTATATTTCTTTGTAAATTGTACCTGTAGGAAGTGTCCTGCTTGAACCACGAGGCTATAACAAAGTCTCAGGAGTCTCCCTCGTGTATTCTTGGCCTAGATGCAAAATAAATGCATGGAAACAAGAGCCTTATAAGCCCCAGTGAGTGCAGTAGTGTTAGACATCTCAGGCAGATTTTTGTGAAACTGCTTACCTGGAGTCACACCATGGTCTGGTCCCTTATCCAAGTCCAGGGCTTTACTAATTGTCTAATAATAACATTGCATTGCTTCCCAATGTATGGAAAGGAGTTGATGTGCTTTCTGACATATTTAATTGCTACTAAGGACAGGTTTGACTTGGCTCTCCTCAGAAGTAATCCTGGACACTTTGATCTAACACGGCATTAGTGGCTAGAATGGGTTAGGTCTGGGAGACTGGCCAAAAGTCTGGCCAGGGCCACAGGGCAAATGGGCTATAAGCTGAGTCCAACCAAGAGGGGAAGACAATGCCAGAATACGTGCAGGTTGCAGGCTGGGTGAGCAGAAGGCCACTCCATTCGTTCAGTAAGCACTTAACAAGCATTTCCCGCATGTACCGCATTCCAGGTAACCGTGGCCTTTACAACTAACTCTATGACTACTTATCCAACTGTATCACAATCATTTATGTCCATGTTTTTCTCCATCATGAGTCTAGAAACTCTGAGGGCAGGGACTAGCGCCTCTCTGTAACACCCCCCTCGCCTCCCAGTGGCTGAAGTACAATGCCTGGTACATCATAGGTTACTATCTACATAATCAGATAAACACTCATGATTATTATTGTAACCATTATTGCTCTTATCTTTACTGGTATTATCTGAAGGAACAACTATCTAACTTACTGGTGATTCATGAATTTTAATTGCCCATGACAACCAATTTAGACAAAATACCTAGGGGAAAAGGGATATAATTAGTTAATGAGATATTGTCTGATCTTACTCAAAAATACACCTGCCTTTATTAAACAATAAAACTTGGCTTCTGACACCTATATAAATATTGATAAAAGGTTCTTCTTTTCAATAAAGCGTCTGTGGAAGGATTGACAAAGATAAACACAGAGAATGACTTTGTGTTTGAAAACATTAGCTCTTTACAATGTAGTTTCCTAAAATCCAAGATTCAGGAATATTCTGTCATCCAGTCTAGTGGATAATACCAGGGACACTACCATGTCAACTTACCGTCCTCCTAGCTACCTTGAAACCTCACAAATTTACCCATCTCTTCCTCTTCTTTTTAGAGCTTTGTTATAGGCATAGAATCATTTCCAGCACAATGCTAACCTCCTCAGTGATCCATATGTTTAAAATAAAAAGGATTGGGAACAGGCTTAATGTCCTCCTCTTGGAAGCAGTATAAATTCTTAATATAGAAAAAAATCAGTGTATGACCCGTAAGAATAGTTCTGTAGGGCCTTTTTCTTTGCCCATGTGTAAAATAATCTATACGCACACACTCACAATAAACATTTCATATATGCTTTCGGGTTTTTTTCCCCTGAGAAATTCTGTTTATAAGGACACTGTTGTTGAAGGTAAATAATGATACAGTTTTGGCCTTTATGATTCCAGACACCAGTAATGACCTTTCCAGGGCCTTTTCACAATTTGTCTAATCCTCTATCGCCCTCACCATCTTAGGCTAGTGGCTGTTCATGTCCACAAGAGATGAGCAGCAATACCATTATAGGATTCCCTAACAAAAGGCTTCCACAATCATTTTCTAGCATCTTGGAGATTGACAAGGTCCCCTCCTGTTTCCCAAGCCCATTTCCCCCCTTATTCCTGGTGATTTCTTTTCTTATACACCAGAAAGAAAGCGCCTCGCTGAGTGGTGACCTCTCCGGCTGCATGGATACCTGCTAGAAACAACAAGCCTCACGTGCTCCAACTGCTCCTTGATGTGTTGGGATTGGCGCGATGGCTCCTGTTTGATATACTGGGCTGCTTGGAGCTGCCTTTAAAAAAATCAATCCATATTAAAAATAAAAGTTCCTTTTGAAAATTACTCTTCCCATTTCTTTGAGGAGGTTGTGCCACAAACCAGCTAAAAGTGCTGCAAAGTGTCATATAATGAAACCACCGGGACTCTTAACAGGCCAGGGAAGGAGAGCTGTGTCTTGAATAATTACAACACTTTTCAGTTTTCAATCGATGATTCAGTTTGTCAGTAATTTTGGGTTTGTTTTCTTGTCGAGAAGCCTGAAAACTTTTTAAAAGACTTTCAAGATGCCAGTTTTAATCTTCCACACAGTTTCTTTCAAATTGTAAGTGTATATATATTCTCTGTTTTAGAAAAGTGTGGGAAATAGTTGCCTATGAACTTATCACGGGGAATAATTATTCATTCCCAATATTAACGACAGTTTCCCTAAGACTTCATCTTCCATTCTTTTACTGGTCATTTTTGCTAATAGATTTTATTTCATTTTGTGTATGGAGTAAATGATATACACCAAAGTAAATAATTTGAGAAAAAGAGTACATGTTTTTAAAAGAGAGGACAGTCTTTAGAAAAACAAAGTAGCTGAAAATTTTTTGTAAATAATCTTTTGTTTCCATCTCTGGTTGCATGTGTTTCTTGAACGCATGTTAATCATACGTATGTACAGACATGCTTGTTTACGTACAGATTCTAGTACACTTACATACACTCTGTTCATTTCAAACAAATATTTCTGATAACATCCTCGCATGACTCAGTTCAAAGATGAGCATGCCTGGTGTGGTGGCTCGTAGCTCATTGATGAGGTGGTTGAGGCAAACAGCTAAATCAGAGAGGGTAACTAACGGTGAGCAGCTGTGTTGCTTTAATGGGCCTGCTATTGGATCCAACCTGAGTAACTTGTCGCAATGCTCTAAGCAAAGGTAAGAGTTTGCTTGGTCTTTCTCTTACAACCCAGTTAGTAAATGGGAATGTGAATGCCACTCCTCATGTAGACTCAAAGGATTAAGAGAAATTTAAGGTAGGATTTGAACAGTGTAAAAAAGCCTATGTTCAGCCTTTACTTGAATAAAAGAATGTTCCTATCAGCCTAAAGAATTAAGTGAAAAAAAAGAAGAGCTTCATAATTGCACAGAGCTTGATCAACTGTTTCACAGATTTACGATGGGATTTAGGTGGTAATCAAGTCTCGACTCCGCCAGCTGGCTCGAGGCCCTCTATAAGCCAAATGCCCTGTGTTGACTCAGCTTTAGCTCCTCCGGTTCCCTATTCTGATCTGATCCAGTTCAGATGCTTTTCTCCTCAAATCGTGTTCATCTGCTCCTTTGCTATGTGGGTACCTTCGCAGAATGTCTTCCTGTATACAAATACCGTGGCCTCTGCCGTAAGGCGCTCCCAGGCAGGACACAGTGCCAAGAGCGTGGGCCTGCTCAGTTCGACAGGCCTAGGTTTTAGCCCTAGCTCATCTGTTTATTTGCTACATGACATCAAGGCTGTTTAATTTCTCTCAACCTCAGTCCCCTCTTCTGTACACCAAGAAGGGTAACAATGATTACACCCATCTTAATCGAGTCCTACTATAATAATACTAGGTATCACTGTATTCAGAGTTCATGTGTCAATTAATCGAATCCTCACAATAATCAAGGGTAGTTATTAAAATGCCCATTTTACAGATGAGAAACCTGGGGCAAAAGAGATTCAAAAACTTACCTTAGGTCACAGAGCTAGAAAGTAGCAGAGATGGGACTCACATCTAAAGAGTTTTTGTTTTTTCGTTTGTTTTAATGATTCCACAGCCAATACATTTTTCCTCTGTGTCATTCCTCCACCTTACCTTATAGAGTTTTAGTGAAGATTATAAATGATGGATGTAAAGTATTTGGACATAGTAGACACTTGGTAAAGTTTTTATTATTATCCATTTCCCTCAGACCTGCTATCTTTTAACATTTATTTGTCTATAATATACATTTTGGCATTAGCTTTAATTCTATAAATGTTTTTTAGTGAATTCATGAGTGTATCTTACATTTCTGTATGGCCGGCTTTCCCCCTACATAAAGTAGGGAGCTGCTTGTGAGGCGTGATTTTGGGGAGATGCTTTTCAGAATTCCTATGTTCTTTCTTTGGGAGTGGTGCAATGCCATTTATTCTATGATTAATATGGTGCTTAAAAATGCAAAGTCCCCAGAGAATGCTTTGAATTAAATACGTTCACTGAAACTAACATTTCTTGAGTACTCAATAGGTATCAGGGACTGTTTTAGGTGATGGGTGTATAAGATAAATAAGATGAGTTTTCTTTCAGTCTAATAATTCTAATTCAGTGTGAGGAGGGGGACTAACCACCTGGACTTGCCCTGTCTGATATGGTCGCCATGGGTCACGTGTGGCTATCGAGCACTTGAAATGCAATTAGTCTACATTAAGATGTACTGTAAGCGTAAAATACACACAGGATTTCAAAGGACTTAATACAAGAAAATAATGTAAAATATCTCATTAATAGTTTTTGTGATGAATACATGTAGAAATGAGAGTATTTTATGTTGGATTAAGTAAAATATATCACTGAAACAAATTTCATCTGTTTCTTTTACTGAGACTACTAGAAAATTTAATATTTCACATATGGCTCACATTGTGGCTCATGTTCTATTTCTGTTGGACAGTGTGACCTAGAGTAATTAGAGAGGGTTTCGGAGGATGAGAGAGAAATTACCATTTGTACGTATTTCATTTTACAGAAATGGGACTATGCGGTTAATAACTGGTTTGTAACTATGTTTTTTCGATTCAATGATATATATGAATGTCAATTCATGGCTGGGTGGTAGTTCATTACCAGGATGAAGCATAATTTGTTTAACTTGGACTTGGGCACAGTTGTGGACTTGGATAGCCTAGAAGGAGTAGAAGGATTAGAACAAGGGGGTAGAATACAGGATTTCACAATGAGAGGGGATGGAGATGTCTCTGAGGTCAAATGCCTCATTGGAGAAATGAGCAAACTGAGGGCCAGCAATAACGAGTGTCCTTTATTCTCACTCTTTTTTAAAGCTAATCCTCAAGAGTTATGCTGTACCATGCTCTGTGCTAGCATCTTCTGCATTATCTCCATAATCTTCATGACAATCTATTAGGTGGGCACTCTTGTTATTTCTATTCAACAAATGAGGAAACTGAGGCTGAGAGGAGGTCACACAGCCAGGAAGCAGCAGAGATGGGAGTGGAACCAAATCTATTTTATTTCAGCCAGAAATTTTAACCATTCCACCAGCAGTCCCCAGATTTTTAGATTGAACAAACTAATAACTTTTTAAAGGAACAAAAAACACCGGATTACTCATGTTTTATTTTAGCAACAAAACAATGTTGCTACTACTTCTACACTGCCTCTTATAGCCATCATTTCATAAAAGTAAGAATATTAAAAATAAAAAATTGAATAAATATAGTTTTATTAAAAACCCCCACCTCCCTTCATTGCCCATGGAGTGGCAAAAACAGGGACACAGACAGCCAATGGAACTGGGGCTGGTGTGGGACTCAGTAGGAGGAATTCAGTGCCTGCAAAGTTGGCTGCTGAACCATGATCAGCCTCAGATTGCTGGGCTCCCCTGCAAGTTCTTACCATGCTGCACAGAAGTGCTGGCCCTTGTCATCGTCGTCCTGGTTAGTGTAGCATCGTCCACTCCATGGGTACTTCATTGTACCTGATCTGTTTGGGGCAGCCTGCTCCATGGATTATTTATCATTCAGCCCAGGAGATGGACAGTCGTTTTTTCCATCTTGGTTGCTCTACAAGGATGCAAAGCATCAAGGTAGCACCCTTGTCTTCAAGAAGCTGGCTCCATTGCACCGCCTTTGTATCTTGGAGCAGGCTGATGAGATGGACATGCTGCTCTGCCATCACCATGTCAACTCTGCTTTTGTAGACGGTTGGCATCTTCTTGCTCTGCTGTCCTCTGCCAGCCAAATAATTCTAAGCTTCCAATGCAACTACAATGCCGCTGTGGCTTAATGCTTCATCAGTTTGGAGGTTTGCTAGAGACTGTAGGATTAAGTTGGTATGATACAGATTTTGTTACTCTCTAATACAAATAACATGTCAGCACATCATTCACATTTAATGATCGTTAAATGGCAAGTATGGTTGAAGAGTTTTTAGTTTCTCTGGAGAAAACGTAGGCTCCAAATGTAATTATCAATAAGCTTAGTGTTGCGGTTGTTTTTGTGTTGACTTTGTTTAGATGGGACTAATACCTAGTGATTTTGAATTAAGTAAAACAGCAAAAACCACCCAGGTGAAGTATCAGAAGAAGTCTCCACAGTATTTAAAATAAAACTCAAGTGAAAACCTAAGGAAAGGTGAGAAAAAGATGATCAGCATTAGAATGTGACACCTTATCAAGCTGATGAATGCTTCTTAGGGCACCATGCCAGAAAGCAGGCACTAGAATGGAAATAAAATATTTGTTACTTTATTAACTAATTATAGAATAAAGTTTGTTTTTACATTTCATGTTTTTATTTATAAAATTTTTAATCGACTTTAGATAATTGATTTCTTACAGGAGACTCCATTCAATTGCACATTGAATGTAGTAAATGTCGAATGGTGCCAACATTTTAGTCTTTCTCTATTCGGGAAATTGGTGTTCTAGTCCTCATTTTTTCATAACTGTTTTTTAATTGATGAAGGAAATTTTTCTTTTATCCCAGGGTTACTAACCTTCCTCAGCCTTTTGTGTATTCCCCAATCCAAAGGTTTTTGATTATCTAAAGAAATGACACCCACTGGTTGGCCTTTATAGATCATTTTGTTACCTCTTTCAAAGCATCTTAACAGGTTGGGGAGCCCAGATTTACCCTAACAAAAGCCAGGCTGGTCGCTCCCTTTTGTAACCTCCTCCTCCAAGCAATTTATAACTTTCCCTTCAGTGCACGGCTGAATTGGTTATACTGGGATCCAAGAGCAGCTGTGGGGGGTCCTGGATTGTTTTCAGAGGTCATCAGAGGATCTTTCTAGAAAATTATGGCAGGACTGAAAATTCTCAGCGCCCAGAAGGGTAAAGAGAAAAACTTCTTTTTTTCAAACCCTGTTGATTTCTACTTGTTACTTAATCTTTTTAATGATTTTCGACCACTGGAAGTTGAGATTGCATCCCGAGTTATCTTAGGTTTAGGGTAACTGCATAATGAGAACTAGAGGAGAGGTGAAAGTGTGGGCACTTGTTGCAGGGGGTGGGGGCGAGGGGACCTTAGGGCACAGCCTTGGAGGGGACAGGCGGAAGTTTTTAGAATTTGAATTCTTAAAAGATTTTTTTTTGTTTTAATTTTTTAAAAAGAAGCTTTGAATTTAAAATCATAGGAATTGTTAGACTGGGTGAAGGCAAAACTTATGCTATTGATGAAAAGAAGGTGTGCAATGTAGCAGTTCATTCCTTTCTTTTTTTTCCTGTTACACAAGAGACACACAAACACTTTCTCTTGGAAAATATGTTAAAACAGAAGCATGTCGCGTGAAAGTTGCTCTTCATCTTCCATTTTTTTCTTAAAAGAAATCATTGTCATAGATTGAGATGTATTCTCTCAGTCCTTTTGTTATTAATTTACATACAGCAATAATAGAGAATATATTTTTGTTTTTATATAATGGGGTCCATGCTATATAAATTATTTGTGACTTGCTTTTTTTGCTTTAGGTCTTAGAAATCTTTACATGTTAATACACATAGATCTACTATATTCTTTTTAATGGCCATACAATATTTCACAGCATGGAAATACCAGAAACTATACAGCTAGTGTCCAGTTGATAGACATCGTCTATGTTTATAAACTTGTGTTATTACAAGCAATAGTGCAGTGAACATACATGCCCATGCATCTGTGTGCACAAGAATGAGTATCTGTGGAAGAATTTCCTAGAAGTGGAATAGCTAGCCTCATTCACTCTCAACTATTATTAGCATATTGAAACAACCCCTAACAGATATGCCTGACTCCATGATCCATTGCCCACACAGCACGCAGAAAGTTTTTTCTGAAAATGTAAATCATGTTGCTCTCCTGCTTAAAATATTTTGAAGGCTTTCTCTTGCTTCAGGGTGATGACTCAACTCCTTCTCAGCTCATTTTTCATGTGTTTTTTGTTTTTTTTTTGCTGAGGAAGATTTGCCCTAAGCTAATATCTATGCCAATCTTCCTCTACTTTTTAATATGTGGGCCATCAGCACAACCTGGCCACTAACAGAGTGCTGTAGGTCCCTGCCCTGTAACTGAACTTAACCACTAGGCCACTGGGCCTGGCCCTCATTTCTCATGTTTTTTAATGCTCCAGCCAAATGAAGCTACTTTTAGTCCTCCGATTTCTTCAGCCTCTTTCACACACGTATAGGTATTCACACTACAATTCTCTCTGTTTGGACACCCTTCCCAACTCCCAAATCATACTCATCTGTAGACCTCAGCCTGAAAGTAATTTCCTCCAGGAAGATTTCCCTAACCCACTCCAATCTCCAGCCTGGACCTCCACCCAGGCACACACATGCACACAAATTCCTGTGTGAGATGTCCCCATATATATTCCCTCCTAGTACTCAATTCTCCACATTGCAGTTGCCTCCTTGCTTATGTGAATGTCCCCCAAATCCCTGGTGGTTTTTACCTCCATCGCACCATTCAGTGATAATTCATGTCCATGGTGTCGCATCAGGCACCATAAGATTCTGAAGTATCTCCCAACTGCTAAAGAACATTAAATTATTTCACAGAGCCCAGCATAGTGCATGGCATTGTAAAAGGCATTTCTGTGGAAGGAGTGGTCTTAGGTGGGAAATTGTCTGGCAATTGTGTTGACAGTGAAACTTAATGCAGATTCACAGAATCTCAGTGCTGGAAGGGCACTTGGAAATCATCTCGTTTCTTGCCACTCAAAGTGTGCTCTGTGGACCAGCAGAATCGCATCACCAGGGGGCTTGTCAGAAATGCCTCGTCCCTGACCTCCTGGATCAGAATCTGCATTTTAACAAGCTCCCAGGTGACTGGCTTGCACATTAAAGTATGAGAAAGGCTACCCTAGTTCTCAGTCTGGCTTTATATTAAAATCCTCTTGGGAGATTTTTACAAATATCAATGCAAGGCCCGTCTCCCAGAGTCTCTGATTCTGTTGGTCTAGGGAAGAGCCGGTCAGGACGTTGTTGTTGTTATCCCTTTTTAATTTCTCGAGTGATTCCAGAGTGGAGTAGCCACCCCTTGACTTGGGCCCTTCTTCTAATGGTGTTAACAAAGATGCTGTAGACAGTGATTTCGAGGCTGAATTGTGATTAGAATCCATGTGTCCATATTCTAGTCCTGTGTTCTTTCCTCCATACCCACAGCCTCCTAGTGATCACTCAGAAACCTCATAAAGGAGCATCTAATAGCCACTCTCCGCTCTTCAGATGGAAAACTGAACCGTCTAAGGTGAGTTCATGGCGACAGGACAACAGATCAGATCCAAAAAATTTCTTTTGCTTTCTCTCTCTCCTTGTACTTCTCATCACCAAGAATTCTGTCAGATAAGACTCTTGACCCTGCTCAGGGTATGGAGTCAAATCACCCATACAGGTGTCTCCAGATTTATCCTCTGACAAGGACGATGGGCCATCCCCTCCTCATCAGTGAAGCAGAAACGTACCCATAAAACACAGCCTCCTAAACATATGCCCTTTCAGAGAAGACCCCTTTTTAAATTCCAAATTCCAAAGAAGGGCCACAGCCTCGGGAAGCATAAATGAAATCCCAGGTAATTTGGCACCTGCACCTGAAACCAGCAAGTTTGCTGCCGGGCTTTGGTTTCCAAACGAAAGTTTTGCCTGAACTCTTATTTACCGCTCAAATGCTGCCGTTCTCAGCAGTGGGAGACCAACCCCCACCTCTGAGGCAGGTGAGAATGTTTGCTGCTCACCGAGCTGGTAATCCTAGGTGGAGGAGTAAGTGCTTAGAGCACTGGCTGGGAGGGTCTCGGTGCCTTTTCCTTTGGAATGTGATATTATCACTAGATTAAGAGGCTAGACACCTGGGGAGGAAATATTAGCCTTATTCTGTCTGGGTGTTTTTGATGTCTTCCTGGATTATTGCTGGTTGGAGAATTTTCAGTTCTATTAAAGATTATATGACCCTGAACCTCTCGGAAATAAAAATAAGAGAATAGACGAATGTAACTACGGAAAATATATATTCTATAAGAGGAATCTCTAGACTGAGGGCTTTGATTATTTTCAGAGTTTATATTGATTGGGTAGAAAACATTCATCTGTCAATGGAAACTTCACGGTGGGGGGAAACTTCAGATCAACCATCTGTAAGTTATTTTACCAGGATTCTGTTTACCCTACAGGTAAAAAGAGGTAAGCTTTCATTTACGTTTCCACAAGAATGGCAAACTTTGCCTTGTATTCCCAAGAGCAAACATTGAAAGCTCTCAAGAGCGGATGCAGATCAAAATGAACAGTGCCCACGTGCCCACAGAGAATATTACGCGGATCCAGAGTGACGCTGACGGGAGAGGCAATATTGGAATGGGTTCAGCCAGGCTCAACGAGTTAAAGCCCCTGAGGACGATTGAGGAGAAAGTAGATGCCCACTCTCCAAGGCCTGGACCAGTCTCATTGCTTTCTGGCCTCTGATATTTTGGGGAGCCTGAAAATTCTCCAACTCCCAGCATATGTGATTAGTGACGTCTCATTAAAAACTTTCAGTGCAGAGAAATAATCGGGCTAGAAATGTAGAAGATCCTTCTGTCTGTGCTTCACCACTTAACAATTTCTTTCAGGAATGTTATGGAATCTTTTCCTAAAGATCCTGCATGTCCTTGTGGAGAAGTCAAAACCTAAATATAAGAAAAAAAGAAAGAAGGAAAGAAATGTGGTACATGAAATTTCTCAAATCAAACCAAAAGCACGCCATTCCTTCGAAGCCGGTGGGCTTTTGTTGTTTTTCAATTTTCCTTTTAAATGAAACACTACAGCTCTATAGAAAAGCACAACCTTACTAACATCCAAGTACTCACTCTTTAGCCTTCTAATCATTTTACTATATTTGCTTTGAATTATTTTTTAAGACATGCGCTTGTGCAGACGCAGGGGAAGTCCATTGTATTCTTCTGCTATTGCATTCACTGCACCATAGTGATTTTATGCTTTTACTCCACCCGTTTGTATCAATAATCATTAGATAATATTGTTTTGCATGATTTCATAGCTTATATACATGATAATATATTGACTGTATCCTTGTACAAATGTTATTTCTCTTGCTCCAAATTGCATTTGTGAGATTTTTTCAATGTTGATTCACACAGCTCTAGTTAATGCATTTTACTTCATCAGTTCTACAAATATGACTTGATATATCCATTCCTCGGTGAATGATGAGCATCTATGTTGTTTCTAATTGTTCATCACAGCACTGTTTATACTAGTTTAAAATCTTTGACATGTCTCCTTGTGTTTAGGTATGAAAGTTTCTCTAGAAACATACCAAGTACTAGAATTGCTGGGTTGAAGGTAAATAGTCTTCAACGTTACTATATTTTGCCAGTGTAGCAGGACTTTTTAATCCAAAAGAGGTGTATCGTAATGTTGAATTGCAGTGATATAATTTAAAACCCTTTAATAAGTCTCGTAGTACAACATGGATCTGTGCTCCATAGCCCGCATCTGGGGCACGTGCTCTGCTCTCTGATCTGGGTCTCCAATATGGAAATTATATGTGACATGCTCTTCCTCTGTAATGCAGTACATGTGCTCTTCCGCCCTCCCCCAAATCTTTTGACAGTAGCAATAACAAAATGGTAGAAGCCAACTGGCCAAACATTTTCACCTTTAAAGTGACAGTCACAAAGGGCTAGCTCAAATGAATTGGAGTAATAGACAAGGAGCCTGCAGATTATGTTAAAAAGTATCAACTGAAGAACTTGTTTAGAAACGACAAAGCCACTTGGGAGGCAGGAGTGGGAGGAAACTATATTCCATTTAAAAGCTAGATTCTGGGTTTCAGTTATAGGAAGAAACCTAATACGAGCACATTAACTAGCTAAAATTCTCTTTTCTTTGGTCCTATCTTCTAATACTTTTAGGTAAGTAGCTGGGTTGGAGAAAAAAGACTTAGAGGCGTTTTCAAATTGCAACAAAATTTTCTCATCTTACAAATAGAGAAATCAAGCTTTTCTTTTATATATACCTTTTTGGCAGTATTTAGCTTAAGGTTTCAGGATAGACAGAGTTATTAGAATCTGCTTTTTTAGTCAAATTGAGCTTAAAATGTCATATTAGTGACAATGTCAATAAAGTTAAGGTGCTGAAATTAGACATTGAAAGAGAGGGGAAAGAGTTGTATTATTTACATTTAGTATCTCTATTTTTCTATATATTCTCTATTTCTATATCTCTGGTATTTCCAGATCCCTGAGGTAGAATAGTTAGTAGAAGAACCTTGGGCCTTTGCTACTACTCCAGAAGAGCTTGAAGGTCCTCGCGGACTCAATACATGATTAATAAATACATGCGTATATCTGTAATCCAAGCTGCATCCATCCACCCGTTTATCACTGATTCTTTTTTGAAAGGTTACTCTTATCTTCAATTACTATATACTTAGAAGTCACTTGCAAAGGTGTATATTGGGAAGATGACTATAAAGACACAGCCTTTAAAGGAATTGAATATTTGCTGGAGCAAGCTGGTGTGTTCAGAAAAACACCCATATTCCCAAGTCCACTCTGGCTCTTTCCTTACGCCTGACTCCAACACTTTCCTGCCATTTCCTGCTTTGAAATAGGAAATAGTAACATAATAACAACTTCACTCTCTGGCCCAGATCCCTTGCATTCTATCCAAGTTCCACTCTGGGACTTGTCTGAATATATCTCTACCTTACTCACTGTCAAATGGAAGTTGTGTCCCTAATAGTGCTTCTCTAATGGACGGAGTAGTTGCTTTCCCTGTGTTCTCAAAACAGGAAATTTGATGCGTTTTGGTAAAACTCATCATTAGTGATCTAAGAGTACAATTGACAGGAATAAGAAGTAACAGCAGGTCTCTTGACCATCTGCTATCAGACTAGGGGAAAACAACTGTTTGTGTAGATGCTCTACCATCGTAAGGTCTTTCCATCCTGATCTCGGATCGCTCCTTGACTCCTGAACATGTTGTGCTCATTTCCCTTTTAACGCGAAGACTTTTAAATACAAGGTCTGGTAATCTGGACTTTGCTCCATCTCATGTCCATGTGTTTAAGTCTTACCCACTCTTCAGAGTTAAGCTGAACCCCACTTTCTCCTTCAACTATTGCTTGAAGAGAACAACACACAGTTCCTTCAGTGTTAGAACTTCTGCTTGGACGTCTCAGTGGATTCAGTTGACATATAATCATGTGCTATCTTGTACTAGCAATTTATGCCTGAGCTTTCGTCCTCACAATAGATTGTAAATACCTTGATGTCAGGAGCACGGTGTATTTCCTATTTCTCTCTCCTCTATAAGTCCTAGCAGGATTCTGAGGTTTTAGTGGGTATTTTCTGAATTTAATTAATTACTTCTTTGTCTTGACATTTAACTTGCCATAGGTTTATGTCTTCTCTTCCTATGAGATTATAAACTATAAGTGAAAACTATAGTTAAGACTTTTGTGTTCTACATAGAACAGTTGATGAATTAATATCTCTTAAGCAAATGAGAATATCATGCCTTTGAAAAAAGGTGTAAATGGTTAGTTTAAATAACAGTTTCTTAAGGATTTTGCCATGAAAAAGGTGAGCAGCACAGCTTCTAATATCTAATCTTAAGGCAAGTCAGTTCTTAAGGCTTCATAGGTCGTGTTGGATCATTTCTATTCAAAGTGTATCAACAGAGTAGGGAGAATCTTTTCCATCATTTAGTCTACAGCACCTTATGCAGTGTCTGGCACTTAGTAGGCCATGAGTAAATGATTATTGAGTTGAAATTGAATAAATTCAACAGGTAGTTCAAGCATTTATTGAGGTCTTACCACTTTCCCCCCATTATCTCATTTAATACTTATGGTAATCATTTGAAGAAGGCAATATTATCATGATTTTACAGATGATGGAATTAAAGCCCAGAGATATTAAAAGCATTGTCCATCTTCCCAGCTAGAAAGGAACAGAGAGGGGACACAAAGTTCGTTTTGCTTGGGTCCTCCAAACCCAAATCCCACATCTTTTTCATTATATCATACTGCCTTGCCTTTGGGAATTTTATTTTGCTATATGGACCTTAGGTCAATTAATACCTCTTCAAGTCGATGGCGAAATCTCATATTGGACCCAAGTCTACTTAAACTTTGTGAAGGAGCCACTTCAAGGAATGGCTCCTGGAAAAGCCTGTTGTATAGTCATCAAAGAACTTAAGACAGGTGAAGAAGAGACTTTTGCCATGGAAAAGGCAAATAGGTGGAGATCTATTCACACTAGTTTCAATGGCAAATGTTGCTCTTCATCAATTGTTAGTTTTTTATTTCATTACCATAACTTTACATTCTTAAGTTCTTTTTGCTTAAACACTTTTTTGGTTAGTTTTTTACCCATCTGACTGCTCAACAGAATTGACTCCTAGGAGAAAATTTACTCCCTACCCTTCACTCCCCGCTCAATCCCAGATAGTGTATAGATCACTAATCTTATTTCTAAAATTATCTGTTAATTTTAAGGGAAAAATATAATCCCTGAAATTATATAGGGATTCATGCACTTGTTTTAGAACTGGAAGGAAAGTCACATGTTGGTGAAGCTGAGTGACTTGATCAAGGTCACATATTTAGCTAACCTCTTAGTTAAAGTGTAGACCTAAAACCAGAACTTAGAGACTATCTAATTCAACCCCTTCATTTTTCAGACAAGTTAACAGGTGCACACAATCCTAAGAGCTTTCAAGGTAAATACCTACACTGTCTTCCCACAATGACCCGGCTCCTAGTTGCAGAAATGACTGATGCTTTGTATGCCTTTGTGTTAATTTGAGGTAGATGCTTAAATATACCCACATCCCATAACTATAGTGGACAGAGTTGAATGTTCAGTAGTTTTTTGGAAGCCTCACCATGGAAACAAAGGTTTGGATTCCCTCAGATTGGATTTCGATGTTCTTCCTCTAGAGCAGATAAATTGAGGCTCCTACAGGCATGGATTCTGTGAGACGAGACTTCAAATTTCAAAGTAAAAGATTCTTCTCGGCAGGATATTAGAGTGCATGGTGCACCATTAGTGAGCACTGCAGCTTGTCCCAATTCTCTTGGCTGACACTTTGAAAACCTTAAATCAGGGAAAATCTCATTCTTGGCCTCCTGGATTCTTGAATGCTCTAAAGAAATGTAATTGCTTTTTGCAGTTAATAGACACTTACAAATTGCTTCCAAAGAAAATATATCTAATTGTTGATCATGAATACAGAATAATGGAGATGTGAAAAAGTCAGAATATATGTTTTTGAGCATAATAAAAAATATTCCTATGCCTGAGACACGAGAGTTCTAGAAAGTCAGTTCTGCCTCTGGGAAGTAATTTTTGTTGTGTAGAGTGAAGTCTTGGTTTTCTAACTTAGAAAATGGAACAGTTGCTAGGTGGTCAGCTACAGGGATGGGAGTGGAAAGTAAGGGGCTTATCCATCCTTATTTCCAAGCTGACGCAACATGTTTGAAGTGGATGGTGTTTTGTTTCATCACAATAACGGCATCTCCCTGTGCTCTTTGATGCTCGCTCCAGTGCTTGGTGATTTAGTAACAGGTTGGAAATGGGCTAGGGGTAAAATGAGCCTCTGTTACCATAGGGACAACTATCCACCTCTTACTTTTGAATTAGCATAGTAGCAGAACCTTGCCCCAAGGTTCAGGGGAAAAATAAAGTTATAAATTATACCATGCAAACATACTTGTTGAATGTGCAAGTCCTCTAGAATCTGCTCTTAAAGCGCTGGCTGATCACAGATGGCTATGTTCTCATCAACTCAACGTGAGACGTGATAATTCTACATTTGTGCGGAGGAAAAATACGAATGTTTTCATGATGAAAATTGCCTGTTGTACTTTGTACTTCTGTAAGACTTGCCTTATTTGAGATGCAGATGAGCTGGTTTTCTACTCTTTTGAGGCATGCCGTTAATTATTAATATCAATCTAAGGAGCTGAATGAAATCCTAGGCATAAAACAGATCAACTCCAGATTTAATGTCGGGTGTATTATTTAACTTTTCTTCCATTTTGCCTGCTTTATATTAGTCTTAAGGAACATCAATGATTATGCCTCACTGAACCACTTAGGGAAAGGGGTGCCCTTATAAATATCCGGAAGAGCTACCAGATGAGATAGGACATATACCATATTTATGAAAAGCTTTAGCGTATCCTCACAGCAACAATTTCCAAAAATCCCCTGGCTACAAAAAGTGTGATTTGGCCAAAAAATTCACCTTGGACACTAGAAGAGTTGCCACGGTCTGGTTGGCTCACATTATAATTAGAATGATCTCTATGATGTCATTTAGGTCTTAGAAGTGCGTTGTTCCTTTTGTAGTTGTGTGTTTGCTTTTGCACGTATACGTGTCACACTTAAACACTAATCTTTGGTTAAGATCTACAGTGAATGAAGAATAGTTAGAAACCTCAGACAGCAAGTTGCTATTAAATCTTTTTCCCCCCAATTTGTTGTAGTTTATATTTTCCTGGATAGAGTATTTTGTTTTTTTCCAAGGAAGGTTAGCCCTGAGCTAACATCTGCCAATCCTCCTCTTTTTTCTGAGGAAGACTGGCCCTGAGCTAACATCTGTGCCCATCTTCCTCTACTTTATACGTGGGACGCCTGCCACAGCATGGCTTGCCAAGCAGTGCCGTGCCCGCACCCGGGATCCGAACCGGCAAACCCGGGACCACAGAGAATTGGAACGTGCGCACTTAACCGCTGCGCTAGCAGGCTGGCCCCTGGATAGAATATTTTAATATAAGCATTTTAAAGGTTTTCAGGTGTTGTTGAACAGCAGAATGTTAGAAAGTACAGTAGCTTAAAGTTCTAGAAAAGTCCATCATTTGGTTTCAATTCGTGAAAGGATGATGAATACCATGGATTTTATTTCCTGGGACTCTAATCAATTAAGGAGGGGGAAGTAAAGGATAATAATCTATATGATAAGTAGCTTCAAAAATTAGAGATTCATTTACTAACAACTCTTTCTTTCTTTCTCTTTTTTGGCGAGGAAGATTGGCCCTGAGCTAGCATCTATTGCCAACCTTCTCTCTCTTTTTTTTTCTCCCCAAAGCCCGAGTACATAGTTATATATCCTAGTTGTAGGTCATTCCAGTTCTTCTGTGTGGGATGCCGCCACAGCATGGCTTGATGAGTGGTGTGTGGGTCCATGCCCAGGATCCAAACCTGTGAGCCCCAGGCTCCTGAAGCAGAGTATCTGAACTTAACCACTTGGTCATGGGACTGGCCCCCCTAACAAGTCTTTCTTTTGGATTCAAATATTTTCTGAAAGGTCTAGTCATGCTTTAGTGTAAATTTCTTTAATTAGCTCAATCAGATTGAGTATTTTGAATGACGGGGTGGGGAAGTAGAGATTTTGACTGCATAGAAATTAGGGAAGGGGAGCAAATGGTCGAGAGCAAGGATAGAGAGATCTGGGCCACAAGGGATCAGATTCCTGCCCCTTCCCCAGACTCATCTATTTCTGGACCTTTCCCAACTCATCCTTCTTTTCTTTTATCTTAAGAATTTTCAGACTGCCTTATTCTTGGAGAGTTCTGCAAACTCTCCCTTGGAATGCAAAGTCTGCTATATGCCAGAGAGTTGAGAGTTCACTCCTGGGGATGACGTACTCTCTTTTAGGAAATAAAGCACAAGAGAAGTTCTTTTCCCCACCTTCGTTTTCAAAGAGCTGTGGTAAGAGTGAATAGCAGACCATGGCAACAGAAGACTACCTAGAAGAGAGTTCATCAACTCTTAGGTGTTGTTACTTATTTATGAATCAGTTAACTGTTCAGTGTTTTACACCTGAGTTTGTGGGCCCTCTCGCATGTGACCGGTTCACTCAGCCTATCGAGGAAAGCGTTTAGGAAGAAGCTGAATGGTCACTTGCTGGAGAAGGTTGAGAGAGGGTTTAAGGCCCAGATGTTGGGTCGAATTAGGTTAGCTTCAAGGTCTGTGCCACTCTGAGGTTCTAGGAGAGGAATGGCAAATAAGTGTCAACACAGTGCCCCTTTGAGGAGTTAATAATGTCTACATCATGCCCTTGGTTGAAAAGAATTCTGAGGCCATGTCCAAGCTCTTCAGGAGAAATATTCGTGATCAGTTAGTCAATGTTCACCTTTGTATAAAGGAGCGTTAATGTAAATGACTATGTTGGCCATCCCTGTCCTAGAAAATTCAATAAGAAATTGATTCTGATCTGTGTTTCCATGTGAAACTGTTTTCATAGTTTTCCGTAAATGTTCACTGACTAAATCTTGAACCCATCAGCTATTTTACACGACAAGCTGTTAGTCTGAAGAAAGAGAGGATAAGAGAGTGTGGTTCAGCATAAGGTACAGTCTTAGAAAATAACTCAGTTATATTTGTCATCAGCATCTCTCAAATAAAGGGCAATGCTTTAAAAATGTAGACATTTAGATTGGTATGAGATAATTTGCTGTTATAGCTATAATTAAAAGTGACAAAAGAGTTGATATGTGATCTTGCAAGGCAATGCGATAATAGACCTGCATGTACAACCCTCCATTTACAACATGACCTGTTGAGTATAGCTTCGTTTTGAGCAGGAATGGCTTTAAATTAGTCTCAAGAAATTATGGCCCCAGTTCACATCTTAGTCAACCACAGGATTCCTCCATCGAGATATATAAAGTGAGACACTAGATGTATGTGATTTATATGAATTGCTGTTTGCCTATGTCTGTGTGAAAGGCTGTCAAAAGGGATGTTACCTTTAATCTAAAAGTACTCAGCTCCTGGCGTTTTGGCATTGTCCCTACTCAGAAATGAAGATATGAGATTTAAGGTATTTCTGAGGAATTTTAAATAATTGCTAGAATCAATCTCAGTTCTGTGAAAACCTGAATGTATCTTGGGAGTGAAAACAAAGGACTATTCATATGGATGATCCCTTGCCAAATTGGGCGTGTGAAAGCTTATAAGAATTTGCTTATACACCTTAATATAGTGACTTAATGCCTTAAGAATATAACTCCTTCAAATGCCTTAAATTTCAAGAGGGTTTTATTACCCATGTTTTCTTTTAAGGATGTGATGCGTTTAGAACAATATAGGTGGGCAAATGATTCTTTAAGCATTATGCTTGGCACCAAAGAGGAATTAAAATACAAGGTTTACAGATTGTGTTTGCTAATACAGCAACAAAGCTAGAAAGCAGGAAGATCAGTGCAGGCATTTTCTCCTATGTCAAGTGACTGAAGAGAGAGCACATTTCTCTAAATAGATGGGCACATCCGTCTGTCTGACTAATATTGGCAAACAGGAGTGAGTTAAAAATGGGTAGGAAGATCTTGGTCCCAGAGTGAGTTGAAGTTCAGCAAAGTTCTTCAAGTAGTCAAGGACAAAGTTGTGGATAAACAAGTGAGTTAAAGGCATTTCTCATTATGTTATTCAATGTGCTTTCCATATGGGATACATTCCTCCTAGAATGTAGCCATAACATAGTATTTGTCTTTTCAAATAAACTACATACCTTCTTTTATCAGACAATAACACTTCATATTTCCCTTCTTGCCTTGACTGCCAGGAATCTCAGAAGCGATATTTAGTACCCAATTTCAGAAACAATGTCATTCCAGCTTCCTGGCACAATTATGCCTTTTTTCCTAGGTGGTTTCTGTTCTGCCTTAAAAAAATTGCTACGTTACAAGTGCTATAAAATTGTAAATCACCTCAAATCCTTTGTGGGAAAATGAAGAGTCTAAGAGAGTGGTTGAAATAATTTCTTGCCTGTTTTGACCTTAAAAGCTAACGATAACTCTAGAAATTTGGGCTGTTAGGATTGTGCAAATAGTTGTAAAACCAAAGTCAAATGGGAGCAGAGTTGTATTGAAATGTTAAGTTTATGAAAAAAAAAAAAAAAGCTGGAGGCATCATTATTCTTTATGTACACAAAACACCACATACATGTCTGCCCTTCCCATGACATGTTGCCGTCCGTCCACCACGGGCCTCATGCCTTTCCATCTTCCACCTGTATGAATGTAGCATCTTTGAGGATTTGGCTCAAACACCGACTCCTCTCTGAAACCTTTCTATAGAAGTAACTTTCCTGCTGGGTGCCTTCCAATTCCCATTACATTTATTTTTTTCACAAATCTTCCTTTATCACCGCCACATTGTTGTTACTTACCCGTATTCATGTTGTCTCCCCACCTGTCTCGTAGACCGTTGCTTCTTAATCTTGGCTATCCAGTGGAGTCACTGGGGAGGATATAAAAAATACTGATGCATGAATCCTACCCCAGAGATTCTGATTTGTTTGGTGTGAGGTACAGCCTGGGCATCAAGATTTTTGAAGTCTTTCTAGGTGATTCTACTGCAGCTACAATTGAGAGGTTAAGCCATCGTCTTTAGAGGGTTAAGGTCATCCTTATTTATCCTTCTCTGCTCTAAGAACAGCGCCTTACAGTTGGTAAGTGTTTAAAAAACATTTATGGATATGTCTGGCATGGCAGCTGTTGGGAAATCTTTCATTCTGTCAGTCTGATAATCTTTAGGGAAGTAGGGTTATTTCTGTCTCACTCATTTATTCCTTTATACAACAGGCGCTCATTAAGCAGCCTCGATGGAGTTCTGCCCTCCAAGGACAGCTGTGTACAAAAGTACAAGTTAGTCACTTCTTGGTCTACCACTACTACTGCTATTTCTTGTGTGCTTACTATGTGCTGGCACTGTTCCAGAAGCTTTATATATGTTAGCACACTTAGTCACTCAAAACATAACCCCATTTTAATTTTACATTTAACAGAAGTGGAGAACAAGACTAAGGTCACAGCTCTGAGGCTGGGATTCACACCCAAGTGCGCCTGACTCAAATCCAGTGTTCTTTGCACACACCAGGCTATGACTAAAAGGCCTCTGGTTTTTGTTGCTGTTTTGTATATATATGTTTAATATGGATAATGATAAAAAGCTTCACTCCAGGCTTGTCTTTTTAAGCTGTCTTTCCAATGGTTTGAAGACATAGTGACCATCAAATGTCATTCAGTGGGATTTGTTCACTAATCCTACACATGTGCTGTTTGATTAAAGTTGGTCACAAATCCTTCCAGACCCCGCTTTCCTTCCAGAGCCCATACAAGACCTCAGCAAGGGTGGAAAGGCTGAGCATGGCCAGTTTACTGGCTGACACAGTAGGTGGAATTGGAAAACTACCCACTCATCATATGACTCCTTAGTTACAGATGTAGAAACACAATAAAAATATGAGTATACAGGTACCACATCAGACCCCCAAGTGAGAACGGTAGTGACTCAGGCTTTCCCTCCCCAGCCCCACCTCTGACCCCAGCCTGCTGTACACACACATATACTCCAGGGCACTTTTATTAACTTTCTCTTCATTACAGATGATCCTCAACTTACAGTGGTTTGACTTATGATTTTTTGACTTTACAGTGGTGCAAAAGATACTCATTCAGCAGAAACCATGCTTTGAATTTTGAATTTTGCTCTTTTCCCAGGCTAGCGATACGCAGTACGATACTGTCTGGTGATGCTGGCCAGTGGCAGCAAGCCCCAGCTCCCAGTCAGCCATGCGATCACGAGGATAAACAACTGATACACTTAGAACCATTCTGTACCTGTATGACCATTCTATTCTTCACTTTCAGAATGGTATTCAATAAGTTACATGAGATATTCAACACTTTATTATAAATTAGGCTTTGTGTTAGATGATTTTGCACAACTGTAGGATGATGTGAGTGTTCTGAGAACGTTTAAGGTAGGCTAGACAAAGCAATGATGTTAGTCAGGTTAGGTGTATTAAATGAATTTTCAACTTATGATATTTTCATCTTACGATAGTTTTATTGGTTACATACCCCACCGTTAGTTGAGGAAGATCTATATTGATATCTTTTTTCCACCTTCCTACAGTGTTAAATTAGAAGTTTGCCCATAGGCAAGATGTTTTAAAAAATAACAGCTATGAACACAACAGTTTTTAGAGAAAGGAAGAAAATAGTAATTATTATATAGATGGTCTTGTCTGTCTATAATTCTCTCTCTCTCCTACCTTCAATTCCCCAAATCAGATGATTTTAGCAACCCAATAGCATAACCCATCTCTTTGTGATACCTGAGTATTTATTTAAATTATTTAGAAATGCTTTATTTTCATGCTTATTTCCAATACAAACAACATTTCTCATAAAGTATTTCAATACAGAAAGGTTATGCCCTAGTAATAAGGGGTATACTGCTGCTTCCTAAGAATTACCACATACTGAAACTTTGCCTGGTAAATTCAAACAAAACCACAAGTAAGTTATTTTAGGTTAATCTCCCTGAATGAAAATGAAAGCTAGTGTTCCCTTTTTCTCTTTGATGCAGTTGTGTGCTGTATTAATGTTTACGCAATGATGTCTCTTTTCCTGTTACTATTTTCAGACACATAATTGCAGAATGAAAACAGTCTATTAATAAATGCATTAAAGTGATTGTAATTGTCAGGGATTTCTTCAATTCAAACTTATATATATATTTCAAACCACTTTTTTCAATGTTTGGGCCATCATGGCAGAGTTCCATTCCATAGTGCCATTACTTCCTTCTACTCCTAAAGGCCTGCTTTGTATGCCCAATGAGCCAATATGCTTACAAAAGGAAGACCATTCCTCTCTCCTTCTTTTAATAAATGGAAAATCCAAGACTTTTAGTTTCCAAAGCTAATTATTCACAAGGATCTATACAATGGTTGGTAGAGTTAGAGTTAAACTTAACTGACCAAGTTAGAGTCCAGTGAGGGCATGTCCTCATGCTTACTCTTCACCGGAAAGAGGCTGGAAAAGCAGCAGCCTCACATGGTAGATCTTGGAGGTTGAAGATTTGGTTCTGTTGGAGAACCAAATAGGATTTTCACTCCATAGAGTGATGGATTGTATTTTAGGAAGTTTACACAGGTGATGGTGAAGACAATGGATTAAAGGCATAGCCTAGAGCAGCAGTCTCAAAGTGCGTCCTGGACTAGCACCCACGGGTTAGAAATGCGGATTCCCAGACCCTCACTCAGCCCTCCTGAATCAGAGGCTGAGGAAGGAGCCCAGTAATCCATGGCTTAACACTCCCTCTGGGAGGTCCTGTTCCATGTAAAGTTTGAGAAGCCATAGACTGAAGGCAGGAAGACTACACTTGAAGTATCTCAAGTGCAGGACTGCATCTAAATTACTCTGCACCCAGCACATAGCAGGTGCTCAGTACATGCTTGCCGAATAAATTAATAAAGTCAGAGGTGATGAGAACCTAAACTGGTAAAGAAAAAATATATGGGAACCAAGAAAGACTTTAGTTCTATTTGCAATTCAGTCAAGTAAAATCGACACTTAATGAATAGGGTTTTATAAATAATTTATGAAATTTTCCCTTATTTGACAATTTTCTTCGTTGTTGCTCGCTATAAACTCAAAAAGATGTGCGGTGCTTTCTTACGAGACGTGAATAAAGTAGGGGATTTGGGTAGCTTATCCCTCCTTCTATAGAGGGTCCGGGTACATCTCCTCCACCTGGAAGGGAACCTAAGTGATCGATGACGTGGCAGCAGTGTGCCAGGGAATGGTGGCCCAAGTTCTGGGGCTGTCAGAAAGTAGGATGGTGGGAACTAGGCAGACAGTCCAGGATGGAGAAAGCCTTGATGTAGTTAGGACAGAAGGAGGGCCATGTAGTCCTGAAGCTGCATTGGCATTGTTTTTGAGGAAATTCCAACTTTGCAGCAGAAAGGCCAGTAATTCAGTCATTAACATATTTATTTATTTATTTACTTATTTATTTTTGAGGAAGATTAGCTGTGAGCTAACATCTGCCACCAATCCTTTTCTTTTCGCTGAGGAAGGCTGGCCCTGAGCTAACATCCGTGCCCATCTTCCTCTGCTTTATATGTGGGACGCCTGCCACAGCATGGCTTGTCAAGTGGTGCCATGTCTGCACCCGGGATCTGAACCGGCCTCCGAAGCAGAACATGTGAATTTAACTGCTGCATCACCAGGCCGGCTCCCAGTCATTGATGCTTTTGATTGCTAAAGGCAAATAAATGTTCACTCAAAAAGAGGAGGATTTGTCAGTAAGAGGGAGGCACCCAAGTATCTACTCGCCTCTAGTCCTTCTGTTTGTTGTTCTTGACAAGTATATCTCATTTAATCCTCACCACCTCATCATGTGGTGTTAATATCTCCATTTTACTTTATTTTATTTTGTATTTTTACTTATTTATTAATTTATGGTGAGGAAGATTGTCCCTGAGCTAACATCTGTGCTGGTCTTCCTCTACTTTACATATGGGATGCTGCCGCAGCATGGCTTGATGAGCGATGTGCAGGTCCGGGCCCAGGATCCGAACCCAGAAACCCTGGGCCGCTGAAGGAGAGCACAAGAACTTAACCATTACACCACTAGGCCTGCCCCTAATATCTCCATTTTTATAAGCTGAGGCCAGAGGGGATAATCTGTCCAAGGTTATACAGCCGCAAAGTAGGAACACAGGAATACAAAGTTAGGCAGTCTGACTACGAAGCCTGCATTTAATCTTCTGTTATTCAGTAAAATGAATGAGCCTGTTACAGTTCCAGCCCTTCTGAATGTTTATAAAGTATACATTTGTTTACATAAACATTATTGAGTATGTAGCATATAAGTTGATAGTTTAAATAAAATGTTTTGGACTTGAGTATTGAGGTTTTATTCAGAAATGCAGTCGCCTGCTATAGTGCACGTTGCCTGGGAAAATCGGATGTGAGCTGCCACATTTCGAGTCACAGCAACTTTAGAAGCAATGTATCTTTCCGTCTCTCTCTTTTGTCTTTCTGTGCTTTCTCTCTCTATCAAATACTTTTAATTACATTTGTGTGCATTTAAATAGACACTTTTTTTTGTCAGTGCTTTTCCTGTAAAAGCAATACATTTCTCTTTTTCCTCCTCATATTTGATGTGTAATTCAAGCTCTGAAGTGTCTAACGT
The DNA here is from genome assembly GCF_021613505.1 of Equus quagga. Taxonomy (NCBI): domain Eukaryota; kingdom Metazoa; phylum Chordata; class Mammalia; order Perissodactyla; family Equidae; genus Equus; species Equus quagga. The sequence continues at coordinate 39,080,721 of NC_060270.1, forward strand.
TATGCTGGGGATGTCCAACTATTCTTCTGTTGGAGAATGAGGTCTCAGAATTGTCACCCTCCCGCTTCCTCTTCCTACATGAGTGTTACTTGTTGTCAGACCACTTGGCAGCTCAATCAAAGCCATCTTCGATGCAAGAGGCCTGACTTGAACTGCTCTTTGGTTGGTTGGAGCCACAGGGTCTTGAAAATTGCTTTCCTTTCTTCACCTGCAAGTGAATATCATAATATTTGCCTTGAATTTACCTCTTTTGGGAGTGGTGGTGGTGGGGGGAATAACTGAATTGGTTAATTTAAGTCAAATCATTTTGGCTCCTTAAAGGAAACACGTGACATAGTTAGATACATATTCTGCATATTTTATTCTACAATGGGCCTCACAGTGCTAAAAATCTAAAAGTCTTTGGGGAAAATGGGGTGAAGACTAAGTAGTTATTTTTATTTCAAAATTTATTTTTATAATACCATAATTATGATTTCACTCTTTTCCTCTAGCTAAATCTTCCCCCCTCACTTTCAACAACTGTCCATTCCTATGGGAGCGGCTTGAAAAACACCGGGTGCCTCAGTAGGTGCTTGGTTGATTTGGGGTTACACAGAAAGAAGTGGTAGATTATAAAGCAATGCCAAAACATAATGGAGTATTCCTGCTTTTGTTTTCTCAAGTCCTAGGGATCTATGCCATGAAGAACAAGAGATAGTCAAAAGAGGGCTTGGATTCAGCCAATATACACTGGTATAGTGGCACATTAAAATATTGAAGTACTTCCCTACTGGTTGATAAATAGCAATTACCCTTAGCTCCACCTACCCCAGCCACTGCCCCAGCCTCTCATGTCAACAGTGGGGCTCCTTGAATCTCCTGTATCCAGCAACCTGAGGATTAACACTTGCTCTCGCAAGAGGCTTACGGGTCCCTCCCTGCTCTGGTGACTGTTCTGACTGGCTGTGCACGGGTCTTATAGGTGTGAAATATTTTGAAGATCTCCCTCTGTAACCACATATAAAACTCAAAAGATCAACCATAGTAGTTGCACTGGAGCTGTTGACAAATTACTTTTGTCTTCATTGATATGTACAGATCTTCTTGGACCTTAATTTCTGCAATTTGCACTTCTATTATTGCTTTAGGATCATATCAGTGTGGGATGAGAGAAGAGAGCCAGTGGGAAACAAGTTGAAGGCCCACGGGCTCACATTGGGGATGAGCTTTATTGAACATCTTGAAGCATTTAAAACAAAACAATGTCCTATGGAACCCAGATGCGTATAGCCAGGTGCTTTCCTCTTAATATTTAAGCCCATTTTATAGAAGATTTAATCCATATGTTAAATCATTGACTTCAAAATGTATTCCTTGAGAAGCTAATCGAATGATGAAAAACGAGTCTAAAGATTATGTTCAAAGATGTCATTTATGGGTTGGGGGCCAGGGGCTGAGGAGAGAAACTTCGAGGCGTTTCATGAAGTCATTTAAGTATGCGAAATGTTCTAGAGCACAAGGGAACTCTTGAAATTTCATAATCACAGAATCTGTCTTCACTTCCAAAAGAGCATGTTTTTGAGACAGTGTATAATATAGCTATTTGTTCTCTTGAACACATCTCAGGGAAGAAAAAGAAGTTGGGAAAATGAGCCCATTGTTTTCCAAAATTAGTGACAAACTTCAAAATAATTCCAAACAAACCTCAAATAAAACATTTTCCCCCTACCGTGAATCCTATTTAAACTGTTTGGGTCAGTCTGTTTTAATGAGTCGCATTCACGCTGACACATCCACACACTTCAGACAAAGACGACTGTGCCTCTAAACCCATTTAGAAATGATAGATGACTGTCAGCTTTGTGGAAGCCGCGCATGCAGTGGCTTGATAGCGCCGAATGAAAGCAATCTACAAGTGCAAGTCTGTTTCTTTTGGCAACGGAAGGAGTTGCTAATGGATTCATCATTTTCTGTTAAGCATGAATGTCAAACAAAAAAACATTTAGGGCTCTATTCAACTGAATTTCCGGCTCGACGCTTGCCAGCCATGGAAGCCCTGTGACTTGGAACCTGTGTAGCCCAAGCCTGATTCTTGTTTCCAAAGTTCCGTGGGGCCAGTGCCACGGAACTTGGACTTCTGCCGAGGGCTCCTCCTCCTCTCTTTTGCCCCTCCTCCCCCTTTTCTCCAATCCTATGAAGCCACCAGTCATGCTTCCTAAATGAATGCCATCTATGGAGGGGAGCTTGTTGCCAACTCTTATGACTTCAGCTGACTCCACCTCAGAATTGCACAGGAAGTCCTCTAAGACCACTCAAGAAGGGATGGCAGGTGAAGATCTGTTGTATCCAGGGTTTCTGGGGCCTTCGTGCCTTGGAACTTACTGGTTGAAGTGGGCGTTGCATGCTTTCTATTTTGGTGTCATAAATGCACAATGTGTTCTGTACTCTTTCTACAAAAAATAAATACAAAAATAATAAAAGTTATTATTCAGAAATGCTATGTTCTTTGAATGGACCTTGAGAGGATTTAGGGGAAATATCTGGTCTCAGAACACAGCTATTTTTATATCCTTGGGCACAAAAGAGCTGCCTCTGTCTGGGAGATGGGTTTCTTCAATTGGGCACACAGTGGACAGTGGTAGGAGTACACTGAGGCCAAACAGATCAGCACCATCCATGCTGGCAGAGGAGAGGTGACAGTGACACAGACTTTGGACCCAGCTTTGACACCAGCTATGTGATCTTGGGCAATTCTCTTAACCCCTCAGTGCCTCAGTTTTCTCACTTGGTTGTTTTGGGGATTAAATGAGATAACATGAGAACAAGACTGTAAATCATACATCACTACACAAGTGGATATCATTATTAATTGAACTCTTTTAATTAATAAAATTAATTAATAAATGCCAAGAGGTAGTGTGGGATGGTCTAATAGGAAGAATTAGGAACAGAGAACTTCAGAGACTCAGATTCCTGTCATCTCCACTTTTTATTCTGTGACTTTGAGAAAAATCAATATACCCATTGAACTGGAAGACAGATGTTTATCCCATCATGAATTTTATGAGTATACTGTACCATAGCTTCCTACATTATTTAATCTGTGGAAGTGGCCTAGATGGCTCCCTACTCTCTCAATGTCAACACTGTCGCCAATCATTCCACCATTATAGCTTTACTGTTTTGTATTTTCCAGGGATTTTGGTCTTCCTATTGCCCAATTAAAATGCAAACATGTGGAAGGATAGAATCATCCCTTTACTTAGGAATTAGCACTTTAACAAGGTATAACCGGATTCAGACACAGGGTTGATGCTAGTGGGCTAGAGGAAGACAGGATAACAGGAGGAAGGAAAGGAAGCCCTGAATCAACTTCACTCTCTTTGCAGACATGCCTTGTGTCCCTATTATCTCTAATATTTAGTGATATTGCGGGGGGGCAACTGGAATATGTTGTGAAATGTTGCCAGTACCTTCTAAATGACAGGACTATAAATGATATAATGTGACATTAATAATGATGATGACCTCAGCCTAAGGGACAAAGGCATAGCTTGTAAAAGAATAAATTAATGGTCTCCCTTGAAAATATTTTAATATGAAATATCAAGTGTCGCCTCCCTCAGGGAGACTTCCCTGACTCCTCAGATAGACTCAATTATAGTATACACTTCAAAAAGATATTTCTCACAATGTCATTCATTTGTTTGCATATTTGTAATATACATGTATTTACTGTAATTTGAGACTCTGTTAACTCTGTATTTAATTCCTAACACATTGTAGGAACTCAGGAAATATTTGTTGAATTTAACAGATACGACATCTGAAAGATAAAATAGGTTAAGCTATCATTCTCCCAGTGCATCCAGGACTTGGTCTACCTAACAATCAAAAGTAAAGATATTTTTCAGCAGAATGTTAAACTTTATAAAGGTTTAGTCACCTCACGATTTAAAAAAACTACTTCCACTTGGATAGTTCTTTAATCAAATTAAATGGTGCTTTGTTACAGCATTTAGCTAAATGTTATAGGCCTGTACCTCTTGGAAGGCGATAACCAGATTCACCCAGGAATTGTCTATGCTTACGCTGTAGTGTATTGGCAAAGCTGCATCCCACATGTCACTTTAACCTACAGAAATGATCAGATTCCTATTCTACGGGGCTGGTTTCAATGAGGAATTTTCAGAATGATGAAACCAGATTTAGCTGGTAGCAATTATTGGTACATTTCAGATGAGCTCAGCGTGAAGAATAAGACTGAAGAAAGATTAAGTCTCAAATACTAAGGGACAGAAAAAAATGAAAAGAGAGACCCAAAGGGCTTGAAACGCACGAAAGGACCAGTTATCCGCAGGAAGCTGGTATTCTTATGTGAGATGCATGTGACCCAGTCTGGGTTAGAATGTTATCTCTATGTGATCTGCAGAATTTCTCTCTTGACTGTAACAACCTCAGAAGAGTGAATTAAAGTCTTAAGGAGAAAAATCAATAAAGAAAAAAAAAGATAAAAGCAATATGGCTGGAGAGTATTTCAAAAACCATATAAAAGTCTCTTAAATGGCCGTGGAAGCCTAACCAGTATTTATAAGGGTTTAATAGGAACACCAATAAGAAGAGATTTGTTGGTCTCCTTAGAGGAGCAAAGAGGCTTCTGGGTGGTTTATGGCATTTGGCTGGTCTTTGTTTCATTCAGTGTGTAACATACAGAAACGTGAATCGCATAAATGACTGCCTGTGATGACAAGAAATTCATTGGAGAGATATTATGAGAAAGTTGAGATTAGAGTGGCACTTAGTGCTTGCTCAGTGCTCTGGATGAAGTACAATACTCTGAGTACCATTCCTGTGACTAGCTCTATTTCATTCCCAAGCTGCGAATTTCTCTGAACTCTATGCCAGAAACAGACAACATCGTTATTTAATCTCAATAATAATAATGCTTTCTCTAACATACCTTTAAGAAATCTATAAAATGATTTTTTTCCTATAATTATAGGAAGTGGAACTTCTTGCAAAAACTTCTCCAGGCCAGCTATCTTCTTAATTGAAATGAGAAGATGAAGGAAGCAAGAGAGAAAGAGTTGATGAAACGGAAGTGACAAGAACTTCAGGAGAAATGGGTAGACTGCATTCCTACTAGTCAGGGGAAGGAATGCCAAATAAAATCTAAAGTTCGGGGAGCTGGATTCCAGAATGTTCAAAGAAGATATAAGTATGACCCTCCTCTCATCAAGGTCTGAGATCCATATATGGAGAGTGTTTGATGCTACAATCATCCAGTTATGCATTCGTTCATTTGTCCATTCCAGGACATTGTTTCTTGAGTTCCCGTTCACATCACAGATAGTCTTTTACCAATGAGAAGGTTTACAAAAGTGAAATTTTGGCAATACGACCATGAATATTTTTAATTAGGAAGAAAAAAAGTGTGTGTTTAGATGAAAGCCCAGAGTGAAACTTTAGAGATTCCTGTAAACCCCGGGCTCAGATAGGTCAAATAACTTGTGAGAGTCCCAAAGCTAGTAAAGAAAAGAGCTAGAATTCACACTTGGCTCTGTCTGATTCCAAAGGAAATGCTCTTGGCCCCACGTGATGATCCCAGGTTTGCTTAATCAATGAAGTCCTGTTGCTACATATTCCCCGATTAGGAAGGGTGGGGTAATACAGCATGTATAGGTCACATTCTTGTCCGGTTCTTTTTGTCCTATACAATCAGCCCTCTCCTCTTCCCCCTTACACACACATGTGCACATACGCACACACATGCACGGACACTCAAACCCTCACCTGTAGGCTACCGAAGGAGAGATGTTAGGCGGTCCCAAGTCCAAGCATTTAGTGATGCTGCTACAGGCCATTTTTGCAGCCAGGTTAGTTTTACCTTGTGTCTTGGTGATGGCCCCTTGACCTCTGTCTTTTTCCTTGCATGAAATCCCAGTGCTGACAATCTGTCTGTCCCACGGCTTTTCCAGAATGAGAGCATACACGGCTTTGGCTGGTTCTACCCTCCCTTCATTGACCACTGAGGGCTAAGACTTTCACATATACCACCTCTAATTTTTCCAGCCACTTGTAAGGCTGATATTATTCTCTTTATTTTTCAAAGTAGGAAACCAGGGATCAATGGAGTTAAGGAACTTTTTCAAAGCCATTTAGCTAAAAAGGATGGAATGAAAATTCAAATCCAGCTCTCTGTTCCCTTTCCTATTCTATGCTACTTCCCCAAAATTCTTCACCTGAGCCATATTGGTGGTGATAGACTTCTAAATACCACCCCCACTCTCTCTTGACTTGTAGAGGCTCCTTAATACTCTTGGTGGACCATGTGCCCCAGATTGCAAGGACTACCATCTTTCATCTGCTGTTAAGCACTTTGGGTACTATGGGTTCCCTATGGCCTGGGTTGCCTCTCAAGACTCACCCTCAGTACCTGCCCTCTGATGGGTGGGTCTAAATCTGTTCTTGGTTTCCCATAGTTGGCCTCATTCCATGTGGAGAACACACATATACCCATCCGTGTTTTGAGACGTAGCCCTCTTAGAAGACTAAGGTTCTCTTTTTGAGTCATTTTAATAGGGTTCCAAGTCAGGGTTTGTACTTTGTTTCTGAGACTATGTCATGACATAAGTCTGAACCTTCATTTCCTCATCTGAAAAATGGAATAATAACATAGCTCTCTGGGTTGTAATAAGTTCATTTATGTAAATCCCTTTTCAGAGTGCTTAGTATGAAAGTGCTCAATAAATGTTAGCACGTGTTATAATCATTGTCAACCTCACTATTGTAATCATCGCTTCAGGGCGAGCAACGTGTTAGGGGTGGATTGACGAGAAATCCTTATTGATGTGAACCAGAGACAGAAGGCAGCACCTCACGTTACTTAGAGAAGGAGATGGTGCAGTTTACTGGAAAGAGCTCTCCACAGGCCTGCGTTTTACTGCAGCCCCTAATTAGGAATGATACCTTTTCTCCTCTATTCTGATGTTCAGTGACAGCTTATTTTTTAGTGAGAGTCTTTTTAATTGGAGGGTTCTGTAAATATTGGGAAAGGGTTTTGTAAATACACAGATTTGGGCCCCATTCCTGGAGAATGATCCAGAAGTTGGTGTGGGACGTCAGCCCTTTTGTGTATAAAGCTCTGCGATGGATCCCAGTGAGAACAGCTTATTGTCGGTGCTCAGGGATGGCTCTCCACGTCCTTCCTAATCTGACATTCTGCGATTTCAGGGAAATAATGAAAGAAGAAAATACTATGTGAAGTGAAAAGTTATTTGCCCAATTCTAGAGTATACGTTTGTATTAATTGCTAGAGCTGCCATGACATTAGCACAGACTGAGTGACTTCAACAACAGAAGTTTCTTTCTCACAGTTCTGGAAGTTAGATGACTGAGATCAAGGTGTCAGCAGGTTTGGTTTCTCCGGAGGCCTCTCTCCTTGGCTTGCAGATGGCCAGCTTTGCTGTGTCCTCACATGGTCCTTTCTCCTGTATGCTCACCTGGTGTCTCTGTGTGTGTACAACTTTCCTGCTTTTATGAGGACACCAGTCACATTGGATTAAGGCCCACCCTAAGGGTCTCGTCTTAACTTAATCACCTCTTTAAAGGCCCAAACTCCAAACGCAGTCACATTCTGGGGCACCAGGGGTTAGGGCTTTGACATATGGATTTGGGGGGCACATTACTCAGCCCATAACAACATTAAATGCCTTTAAGAATGCACATTGGAATTCACATCTAGGAATTTATTCCAGGGGAGGAGACAGAGGTGCCCAAAACGTTCCTCACAGCAGGAGTCCTACCCATGCAGAAATGGCATTCAAACTTTGGTCTGAGTGAGCCTGACAAAGTAGGGCCCCCCAGGACCACACTTTGTCTGCCCCTTGACCAATCCAGGCATTAGTGTCTAAGTCTGTAGAAACAGGGCCGGCAGGCAGAAGCTGAAGGCATGGTTTTCACGGGGGGCCTTGTGGGCTAAGAAACAATTTGTGGTCTGAATCCCTCTAACGCAAAATATCACAAACGATAAGATGGGAGTTAGGCTTCCCCCAAATATGAAACAGAATGTGGACCTCTTAAACTTTATGGATGATACCAGTGGTTTCCAGAGAATACAAATGCGCCCAGAGAACACTCACAAGAAGAGCCATTACTCCAACAGGAGTCAAATTGTTAGAGAATTCATATGAAGCTTCTATCCCTAGGGACCTCCGTGAGCGTTCCAGGCTGAGATGCTGCATGAATGGGGTTGGGGACAAGAGATGGTAGAAGGTACATTATTACTGTTAAGTAGACCCTGTCTGTACTCACAGGTTGAAGAGACCTGAGGAAATTCAAGTATTGCTTACTACAGAAGAAAAATAGGAAAAAAAAAAGGTCAACAATTAGAAGACTGGTTAAGTAAATTATTCTGTACTCATACAAATATAATATTATGAAATTATTAAAAATCATGTGGAAGAATATATATTTTCTTAAGAAATATTCATGAATTATCATGGTATACTGCTAAATAATAAAGATAAGAATAGTATATGCTGAATAATATATATTCTTTTGGTTAATGAAAATTATCAATTACCTGCTAAAAATGCCAAGTCCACGCATACCAAATTGTGGTTATCTTTGGATGGAGAGGTTCAAACTTTCTTCTTAGTGATTTTCTGTGCTTTTTCAAGTTTTTTTGTATTGTGCGTATAGGTTATTTATATAATTTGAGTTTTAAAAGGATTTAATAAAAGAAAACCGAGCTTTGCTAAAATGGTATCTGGACCAATACCTGTCATTAATCTGTCTATGTGATTTGAGGGGGACTATTTTCTTTTTTCTTCTCAAAATTATGTCTTTCCTAGTTTTCTCATTAAAATATCATTTTGAGTAAAATGACAAAGATAGCAGATGGCAATTTAAAATATGTTTACTTGGAAAAAGAGAAAGTTGATAACCCAATGCCAATGTCATTGTATAAAACATTTTCTTATATATCTCTGAGACCCAGAAGTCTGGGAACAACTGCAATAAGTATTTCATAATTTACCATAAAACTCACTCATACGCCTTAAACATACGTGCCGAGAGTCTTCCCTTCCGCCTTTCACACCCTCACCTGTAATTTGTGTTTCAACAGGATCGCCTTGCCATGCTGGCTCCACGTGGGCCAAAGGCCCACCCAATGGATTTGGATCATATGCCTGCCTACCCTTCCAACTCCCAGTGCTACATAATCAAAGCAATTACTTCAAAATATTCTCCGTGCTTTATTTATACGTATCTATATGGATAAATGCATATCTATTTATACATATACAATATACATATTACTTTCTTTTTAACTTAACTAATTCTGCACTTGATACATTTCACATTTGGTATCTAATGTTCTACAGACCTTTTCCTGTCATGTAAAGCAGACCAGAGCCAACTTACATAAGTGTATAATTTGATTCTTTTGTTCATGAAAGAATCATCCTATCTTTTCCTTTATGAAATTTGACCTAGGTCTCATCATTTTCTCTTCTACATCTAAAATGTTTAAAAAGTCCATTTAAAATCCAAGTCTTCTTCAACATGTACCTTGCTTTCCTGAACTGGTGTTTAGTTTTTAAAAAAAGAAATAAAAGTAACATAAAGAAGTGAATGATATATAAATGATTAACTGAAGATGTGTTCTTTGGAAAAAGTAACTTACTCCATTTCGATATATTATGAAAGATAAGTCACAACTAGCATTAATTGAAATGTTGGTCAGAGTGTCTACAATTATATCAGATACTCCAGAAAGAATTTTAATTTAAAAACCTTAGTAGATGATATTTTGCATAGAAATCACATAGCTATGTTTATTTCAAAATATATTTCTTGAGTACTTAATGCAGCATTTAACAAAGTGCATTATGGGCCTTAATCAAATAATCCTGCAAAGGTAACGCATTCCACTGACAGGCAAGTTTACCAATGGGAGAGGGCAGGTCTGTGGTAGGTCTGAAAGGCATCTGCAGGAAGGTATAGAAAAGGGCCTGAAAGGGATACTCTGAGACTAACGAAAACCAGCTCAGCTACTTCATTCATTTACCCAGGGATGGACTGAGGTTTACCTTCTAGAGACTCATCCAAGAGTTTTTTTGTTTTGTTTTTCTCATGAAGAGAGGGCACGTGGCAATTCCAAAGGGGTTTACCTTGACTCTGATAAAATAGCATGTTTCTAATGTGACCTGGATGGAGAAGAGGAGAACGTCTTTATGGCAAAGGATTCTGTCCTTTTTTTTACACAACTTTTCTTCCATATTCAAGTACATTCAATTTGTTGTTGCTGTTGTTCCCTTCAAATCCTTAGTGGTTACTCAGTAAATTTAGAATGAATGGGTGAATGAATAAAAATGAACAATGGTGTTTTAAACTTTTAAAATTTATTATGGAAATTTCAAACAAGAACAAGTTGAGAGAAGAGTATAACGAACTTCTATGGACCCATGACCCAGATTCAACAGCTGTCAATTTATGGCCAATCTTCTTTCATCTTCACATGTTTTGTCCCCTTGCTTGGTTTATTTAAAGAAAATTCAGAGGTCATATAATTTAATCAGTAAATATTTTAATATATGTCTCTTAAAAATAAGGACTCTTTTTAAAAACATAACCACAATAACCTACCAAAAGTTAGTAATATCCGTGATATCTGGTCAGTTAAAGATTTCCTGGCTGTTTGGCACACATTTAGTTTGTTTAAATGAGGATCCAAATATGGTCCATAAATTGTAATTGATTATTATATCTCTTAATGCTCATTTAATCTACATGTTCTCTTCCATCTTTTTTCTTACTGTTTGTTGAGGTTTTTTGTCGTGTAGAGGTTTTTGTTTCTGAATTTTGCTATTCTCGTCCCCCTGGTATTACTTAGAATGTTTTCCTGTCCCTCTCTTTTCCATAAGTTGGTAGTTTGATATAGAGGCTTGATCAGATTCAGGTCTGACTTTTGTTTAGCAAGAATATTTTGTAAGTAGTATTGTGTACATCCATCAGGAGGCATATAATGTCTGGTTGTCTCTCTTTTTGAGATGTTAACAGCCATTAATGATCATTGCCTAGATCCATTAATTCATCAAGAGCTGCAAAATGTGCTATTGTATTATTTCTTCTTCATTTACTAGCTTGAATACCTTTCTAAAGAAGTATTCTTTATCAACTATCTATTTACCTTGAGGTACAATTCGTATAATAAAGACAGAATAAATGCTTGATTCTTTTCCTGTATTAACCAGTTTTCAAAATAATGAGTTAGATCTCTAACATTTTCTAAAAGTAACCAATACATTTTTAAAGTATCATGATGAACTCATGAATTTAAACGTACTTGGTATGTTTCCATTTATCTTGGATATTATCATTATTGTTGCTCAAATTATTCTTTCTTTTGCCAGTGGAGGCCTTTTCAAGATGGCTGTTGTGTCCACTCGACAAATTCTAATAGCCCTAATACTTTTCTTGTTTTCTGATGTGACAAGCTGTTGTACATTGCCTGCCCTACACCTAGAGTCAGCCACTTTTCTAAGAAGCCCTGGTTCCTTTCAAAGGGAAGTAGTATCTAAAGATCACCATCTGGGGGCCAACCTCTTGGTGTAGTGGTTAAGTTTGTGCACTCCTCTTCAGCATCCCAGGGTTCACGGGCTCAGATCCCAGGTGTGGACCTACACAGCGCTCATCAAGCCATGCTGTGGCAGTGTTCCACATACAAAATAGAGGAACGTTGGCACAGATGTTAGTCAGGGCCAGTCTTCCTCAACAAAAGTAAAAAATAAGAGGGCTGGCCCTATGACTGAGTGGTTAGAGTTCCCTGTGCTCCACTTTGGTGGCCCAGGCTTGCAGGTCGGATCCCAGGTGCAGACCTACTCCACTCATCAGCCATGCTGTGCAGGCATCCCACATACAAAGTAGCGAAAGACTGGCACAGATGTTAGCTCAGGGCTAATCTTCCTCAAGAAATAAATAAATAAATAGATAAATAAATAAATAAATAAACAAACAAAATAAAGATCACCATCTGGATGGTAGGGGTGCCTGTTGCTTCTGGATTGGTCATTGTTTCTAGGAATTTTCAGTGGACACAGCTAAGAAATAAGTATTGTTTAGAGGCAAAATACATCATAACTTCACATTGATACTTCCAATTCAAAATCAGGACTATAGGAGTTTTACTTAAACCCTTCTTACATCTGCACTCCCTTGTTCCACGCTTAAGTTCCTGATTCTGGCACTAAAATAATTACTAATTTTCTTTGTCCACAATAAACATATAACAGAATCAGAATGATAATATTAAGATTACCCACCAACAATATGATTACTGAAAACAATTTAAGTTGTGTTGTTTATAGTTCTTTGGTCCTTAGAATATATTCCAATAGGGATGAATATTCAAAATACTGCATTTTAAAGTAACCTGGGGTATTTCTCTTCTGTGTGGTTAGGCTACCAAACTATGTACAGAGCTAGTATAACACACCATACGCCCTCTTTTTCTCTTTGCCTTTCCCCCCAGCATAGCAGAGTAGTGAATGGAGCTACTCCACATTCTTTTTTTCAGCAGCATAGTACTCCATTGTGTGGATGCACCAAAATTGATTTAGCTCTTCCCTGTTAATCTGGGTTGTTTATAGTATTTTGCTTTCACAAAGAGTGTTTTAATGAATGTTTTTGTGCATTTGGTTATATTTGAATGTCTTTTCATATTTTGCCAGTGTATGTTTGTGATACATTTTTATAGGTTTGATTTTTGTGTCAAAGAGTAAATGTATTAGAATATTTACTGTCAAACTCTTTTTCATAGTTCTTGCACCATTTTTCATTTTCATGAGTAAAGTATGAAAGTGCCTTACCATAGCCACACCCAAAAATCACGTTGTCAGACATCTCAGAGTAAATTTAATTGGCATTTCTCCTATTATGAAGAGAATGTCATTTATATTTCTTTTTGATGGAAGTGTCTACTATTATCTATAGTCCATTTTCCTTTAGGATTTTGTGCCTCTCAGTTTTTAAAAGCATTTTATATATTGGGCTATTAACTCTTTGTGATATAAGTTGCATTTATTTTATCCAATTTGCCATTTGACTTTTTACTTTGCTTATGGTGTTTATTTTCACTATTCAAGTTTTAAAATTTGTATATTATTACATATATCACTTTTCCCTTTTGTCTTCTGTATCTTGAATCATAGTTTGGAAAGGAGCCCCTTCCCAGGTTAAAGAGAAATTCTTTTATGTTTTCCCAAGTCATATTTCCAGGACTTCCATTAGACTTTAACATTTAACTCTGCTACATTTGAATTTATTTATGTGTGTGTGTGGAGAATGGATTAGAGTTTACCTTTTCTCACATGGCTATCTGGTCACCGCAACACCTTATATTAGAAGGTGTATCTTTTCCCCATTGATTTGATGTGCTGCCCTGCTCGTGTACTACACGTCCAAAAGCATTGGATCTATTTCTGGATTCTCTATTCTGTTCATCAATCTAACTATTGATACCAGACTGGTTTACTTATAGAAGCTATATCTGTATCTTAATATCCAGTGAGTCTGGATTCCTGCCTCTACTCCCCCTCCACTCTATTACTCTTCCTTTTCAAGGTTTTCTTGGCTGTTGCTCTTCCATAAAAAATTTATAATCATTATGTCTAGTTCCAGAAAAAGGCCTGATGATATTTTTATTAAGATTGCTTTGCATTTAAATATTGAACTGAGAACGAATTGATATCTTTAGATATTGAGGTTTACTATCCAAAAACACAGTATGTCTTTCCATTTGTTGAAATCCATTTTCGGGGGCGGGGGGCATCTTTCAGGGTGTTCTATAGTTTTCGTTAAATAGATTTTGGACATTTCTAGTTAAGTTTACTCCAGGTATTTATTTTCCTTTTTGGTTTTCATATAAGGGATCTTCTATTATATATTCTAACTGTTTTGTTTGTATAGATGAAGGCTATTGATTTTTGCAAGATGATTTTCTAAACTGTTACTTTACTACATTATGTTATTGTTCCAAAAAGCTTTTTCATTTGTTCTTTTGCATTTTCCATATATATAACTGTACCACTTTCCTTTAACTCTTTCTTTCTTTCACGGTAACTGGATTGTTTAGATTTTCTGTCTCTTTTAAGGTATATTGTATTTTTCTAAAAAATAATACATTTTATCTATGTTTTCAAATTTATTTGCATTGAGTTGTGCAGAGTCTCATGTTTTCTTAAAAGTTTCCTTCATTTTGATAACTATCTCCTACTTATTTAAAATTTTTGTTTAATTTCTTCTTTAATTTATTTGAGTTTTATTTCGTTTTACTTGTGCCGTCTCAATTTTTTAAATAAATTGTTTTTTCATTGAAGTATAATATATGGGAACAGAATAAATCATAAGTACACATCTCAATGAATTTTCACAAGGTGAAGACACCTGTGTAGCCCATTCCCATATCAAGAAATGGAACATTACTGCAACTAGAACACTTGAAAGCACTACTGTGTTTCCTCCCAGTCATTACGAATTTCTCTGCTCCTCAGGTAGGTAAACACTATCTGACTTCCAAAACTACACATTAGTTTAACCTGTTTGTCAACTCTATATAAATGGAATTATAGAACAATGTTACATTTGTGAAATCTTCCATATTGTTGCATGTAGCAGTAGTTCATTCATTTAAATTACTGAATAAAAATCCATTCACTAATAGACCACAATTTAACATCTATTCTATTGTTGATTAACATAGGGATTGTTTCCAGTTCATGGCAATTAAGAATAATGCTACTATGAATATTCTTTAGCATGTCTCCTGGTAGACATATAAGCATTTCCGTGTGGAATATACCTTTGAAGTGATTTCCTGGGTCATAAATGATGCCATGTGTTCAAATGTGGTAAATATTTCTAAAAAGTTTTTCAAAATGGTTGTTGCAATTTTCACTCCACAAACCAGTATATAGAATTCCTGTTCCTCCACATCCTTATTAAACTTGGTACTGTCAGTCTTAAATTTCACTACTATGTTTTTGGATTTTCATTTCCCTGATGACCAATGAGCATCTTTTTATATGCTTTATTATCCATGTGGATATGGTCAATTATGAAATGTCTGTTCAAGTCTTTGGCTGTGCTTCTATTGGATTATCGTTTTTGTTTCAAGAGGTTCTTTATATAGTCCGGATATAGAACCTTTGTCACGCGGAAGAATTGCAAACGTGGACTCCTATTCTGTATCTTCCTTTTAAGTCTCTAAATGAGTCTTTTGATGAGCTGAAGTTCTTAATTTTTATGTAGTCTAACTTATTCATTTTTCTCTTTATGGTAAGTGCTTTTTTAATCCTATTTGGGAAATCTTTGCCTATCAGAAGATCATGATGATCACATTCTAAAAGCTTAATCGTTTTGCCTTTCACATACAAATCTACAATCCATCTAGAATTGAATTTTTATTGGTATAACGTGGGAATCAAGATTAGTTTTTTCTGTATGAATATCCAATTGACCACAGTTTGTGGACAATTCTGCTCTACTCCTGACTGTAATGTGACCTCTGCCATAAATCAGGTGTCCGTGTCAGAGTCTATATCTGGATTCCGTCTCCTGTTTAAGTCGTCTGTTTGCCTAAGCTGAACTGATGTCATACTGTCTTAATTAATGTAGTTTGATATCCAGTGGTGTAGGCTCTCCAAATGTACTCTTCTTCAAATCTACCTTGTCTGTTCTTGGTTCTTTGCAGTTTTAAAAATAAATTTCAGAAACTTGTCAATTTCTCCTTCCAAAAAAACTTGCTGGGATTTTGATTGTAGTTGCTTTGAATCTTTCAATTGATTTGGGGAGAAATGACGTGTTTGCAACACCAAGTCTTCTAATTTATGAACAAAGTGTATCTCCTTATTTCTTTAGGGATTTTATAGTTTCTTTCAATAATATTTTAAAGTTCTCTGTGTTGAAGTTTTGTGCATGTTTTATTAGATTTATTCTGAGGTATTTAATGTTGATGCAATTGTAAGTGCTATTTTTCTAGTAGTTTTGTTTATGTATAAACAAACAATTGATTTCTGTAAATTGATTGGATATTGAGATCTTGCTAAATTCACTTATTAAATATAGTCTTTTATCTCTAAGTTATTTTGGATTTTTCCGTATACAATGACGTCATTTACAGATGCTGACTGTGCTTTCTGGCCCCGGCTAGGACCTCCAGTACCAAGTTGAATAAAAGTAGTTATAATGGGCATTTTTGCTTCATTTCTAATCTCAGAGGAAAGTTTTATTATTTCAAAGTTAAGTATTATGTTTGCAGTAGGATTTTTTTGACACCTTTTATCAGATTAAGGAAGTTTCCTACTATTCCTGGTTTTCTAATAGTTTTTTTTAATGAGCAAGTGATGAATTTTATCAAATTTTTTTCCTGTAACTATGGAGTGATAATATAACTTTTATTCTAATTTTTAATGTGGTGAATTACATTAATTGATTTCTTTTACTTGGATTGATGTATAATTTACATACATTAAAATGCACAAATTTTAAGTGTACAGCTTGATGAATTTTTGCATAAGTATACACCCACACAACTACCATTCTAGATCAACATTTAGACTGTCTTCAGCCACCAGAAAGTTCCCTTATGCACATTCTCAGCCCATACTCAGAGGTAACCACTATTCTAATCTTTATCATCACAGATTAGTTTTGCTTGTTAACTTCATATAAATGAAATCGGACAGTATTTACTTTCAGTGTTTGGCTTCTTCCACTCAATATATTGTTTTTGACTCAAGTGTTATTCGACAACACTTAATTTCTAGATGGAACGTCCCTTTCAGTTTTTGATTTTGTTGTCTTTTTTGTTTTATTGCATTTTGGTAAGAGAATGTTGTTTGTATTATTTCCTTTTAGAATGCATTGAGGTTTTCTTTGTGGTCCAAGCATAGGAATATAATTTTTTTCTTAAAAAGAACGAGACAGAGATTTACTCTAATAGCTGTTCTTAGAAGAAAGTCCAGGCTTTTGGAGAAGCTCTTGAATCATCACAGTATTACTTTGAGGTAGGCGGGGAAAGCAGGGAGATATGCTAGCATCACATTTCCAGTGTCGTAATTGTATTCTATTGCTACATTGGAAATCTGGCTTCTATGTTTTAACTTTAGAATTTGACTGAAGTTTTTACTTCCTGAGATGCCGTATATTGGAGAGGTAAAGAGCTTTCAAAGTCCAGCTCTGCCCTTCACTGCCTCTAATCTTTAGTTGCTTAGAATTACTTACGTCAGTTCCCTTATTCACAAAATAGAAATAATAGTATCCATTTAATATTGTTTTTGTGATGACTGAATGAGATAACTTGTGTAAAGCATCTGGTAATTAGAATAGGTAGCCACTCAAAAGGAGCTGTGGCGACTGTTATTAGCTTTAACTAAGCTTAGTCCGCATGCCGTTCTCCCCAGCGCGTGAGAAAATGACATCTAGTTCTACACCGACTAAGCAGCAATTGAGCCTGGATTGAGAGGAGCAAACGTTCACTAATCAAGCCTTATTTCTCTGAATTGACATATTATCCCCCCTTCATATCCAAATCATCTAGAAAAAGCATCACAGGAAAGTATAGCAGTCCCTTAGACATTTGTGTGAATTATAACATGGATGATTCTCTCCAACGTGAATCAAGGGCCAGTTTGATTACCAGGAAAGGTCAATTCTGGTAGACGTTGGGGAAAATGTCCTTATACTAGGAGAGGGAAGAAGGGCAGGAAATGGAAGTGGAAAACAAAGATGATGAATTTTACTTTCTTCATCATCTTGCCCAGAAACGGGCCCTGCTAAGGATCGTCATTTGAAGCTAGTGATCAATTTTCATTCACAAAGAACACTCTCAAGTGTTCCCAGAGACTGAGGCCTCTGCCTCTGGATTTTGCATTCTCTTCAGTGGCAGTCCAAAATTATACCTTTCCTTCCCCTCTGTGAGACTTTTAGTTGGTCCTTTTGGCTTGTAGCCAAAACCTTGTGCTCAGACAGTCTCATTCACGACTATCTTCCAGTTTGAGAAGAATGAAGACTTGGGAGAGAGGGGGGCCTTCGGTGGGAGGAAAAGATATGTAGATGTGCCACAGGGAGACTCCTACACAAGACGTTTGGTACTTCTCAAGGTGATAGGGATCAAGCTGCTTGCAGTCAGTAGTGAACAGGAGGCTTTCCACTCTCCTGTTGTGATTGCCGTGGGCAATGACTGGTTGTGATAATAACAGTGTGCTCCAGACCTGATTGATGTGGTGACAGCACCGGGCTTGTGCGAAACCCACTGCCAAGGCTTAGGACCTCACTGGGACTGTTGACAACCTCTTTTTCTACTTGACTCATATTGCACTCACCTGAGAAGCGTGTTGTCCAAAATTTCAAAGAAAGCCAAGCAGAATTAATAGACCAGAAGCAGCACTGAGTGGACATTATTCGTTGACAGGTAAAGAAGTCAGATGAAAAAAAAGGTCAACCAACGGGGATGTAAAATATGGTTGTTGAGAAGCATGCTTACCATATTCAAGTCCTAACAGGTTCAGCTGGTTTTAGATGACTGTTTATGTTGCCACCTGCGGTCTTATAAGAAAATCATCACTAGGTAAATCTGCATGTCGCTGGCTCACGCACCAGTCAGCGCTCAGTCACGACATGCCTGTTTTTGTTGGCTTTTAAACTTTCTCAAAAAAATCATAACTTTCTCATAAAACAGACTTCAAAACACAAGTGTTTACGTGAACACATGCTTGTGTTTGCGTTCAGCAATTTTTCATATCAATTCTTGAACATACTTATAAAATAGAACTAGCTGGTTTTTCAAAATTTGTGGAGTTTCAGGAATGACTTCATGTATTATAATTTTAACTTGTAACCTTTAATTTTCATTACTAGTTGAATGCTGATGTAATCAGTGCAGGAATCAACAAAAAGGGTCGGAAAATGAATGTGAGATGGCGATGTCACCCAACATGCGAACAGCTGGATCCGGACTCTATTGAAGACCCGGGAATCTTGCTTGTGAATCAGCCCTAACTCAAAGGCACACAAGAGCCATACAAATCAGAATGCCTATTTTGTGAATTCAATAAGAAATATAACCAGATCACTCAGGTTGGCATAAAATTCTGTTCCTATAGTCAAAGTATATAAGAAGCCAAATCGTAGTCAGAGGTCAGTGTTTGGATTTATCCAGAGATTATCCTCAGGAATCAGAAATGGTCAAAGCCTGGGTGATTGGTATATTCTCTTCCTATAGGCAGATCCACTTGGGAAATAGGAGATTGCTTGATAAACGTAGAGTCGGAACAGGGAGTTTTATATTAACGGAATGTTTGAAAGATTCAGGCAAAAACAGCTTGAGATATCTATTCAATACAAGCAATAATCTTGCTAATTGCTTCAACCACTTGTATCTCCAAACCAAGAACCAGAAATATTCCCAAACCCCATAGTTAAGACTTCCTCTTCCAGTGGCAGAGCATGGGTAGACACTACCAATGTCGGCCTCTGGGGGTCTCTTTTTCTCCCCCACGGCTGAAACATCAGCTCTGCCCACCCATCTCAGAACACATACCTCCATCTAATTGTCACATTCGTTCTTTCATTTCTTGGTATATACTTAGGAATGGAATTACTAGGTCAGAGGATGAGTCCATTTCTGTATGTGATAGATTGTTTTCCAAAACGAGTGTATTGATTTACACTCTGTCATCAGTACATACCTTTCTTTGCCCCACATTATAGCAAACCCTTGATATTTTTAATTTTTGGCAAATCAGTGTTTATAAAATGGTATCTTATCGTGGTTCTAACTTATATTCCCCTGTTATTAGAAAACTGAGCATCTTGTCATTTGTTCCTTGGTCACGCTTCTTGTCTGCATCTATTGAAATTACCACATGGATTTTTCTTTAACCAGTTAATACAATGAATTACAGGAAGAGATTTTCCTATGTTTAACTCACATTGCATTCAAATTGTTATGAGATAGTATCTTTTAAAAATTTCTAGACGTGGTTTAATAGTATTTTGTTTAAGGTTTTTACATTTAAATTCAAAGGTGAGCTTGGCCTGTAATTTAACTTTTCCTTTTTGTCCTGTGTGGGTTGTCCTTGTCACAATGTCTCTGATCTCAGCTCAGTTTTTCTCTATTCTGAAAGAGCCTGGTAATTTGTTTTTGAGAAGATTTTGAACTGCTGATTCATATTTCCCATTATTTTAGAACCACTCAAGTTTTCAGTAACTGTTGGGACAGTTTTGATTGTTTATTTTTTCCTGAGAGTTTGTCGTTTTTGCATGTTTTTAATTTTCTTAGTGGGGTATAATTTGTATGTAATAAATGCGATATGGAAGAATTTTGACAAATATATACACCTATGTAACAAACACCCATAAAGATATAGAATATTTTCATCACTGCAGAAAGTTCTTTTATGTCATTTTCCAGGGAATCCTGCCCTCTACCTCTAAGAAACATTTTCTATCCTGATTTCTATCGCAGATTGGTCTTATTTGTTCTTTAATTTCATTTAAATGGCATTATATTGTATGTACTCTTTTGATTTTGGATTCTTTTCGTCAAACATTTTTTTGAGATTCCTCCATGTTGCTGCACGCATCAATAGTTTGTTGCTTTTTATTGCTGAGTGATATTCTATTGTATGAATATTCCACAGTTTGTTTATCCATTCTCCTATTAATGGACATTTCCATTGTTTCTACTTTCAGCTGTTACAAATAGAGATGCTCTGAATATTCTCATGCGAGTCTCTTTGTAGACGTGTGTTTTCATTTTTCTTAGGTAAATAGCTGAGAGTAGAATTGCTGAGTCATAGGATAGGCAAATGATAAACCTCATAAGAAACTGCTGTACTATTTTCCAAAGTGGTTTTAGGATTTTGCATTCTACTAGTAATATAGGAGAGTTCTGCTGCATCATCTTTTTTGTCAATATTTGGTACCGTCAGGTTTCTCAATTTTAGCTATTCAGGTGGGTGTGTAGTGACATGTCTTTATGGTTTTTAACTTGTATCTCCCTAATGATTAATGATTTTGTGTTGTTTCATGTGCATTTTTGTCATTCATATATTTTTATTTATGAAGATCTGTTCAAGTTTTTTTGCCTATTTTTAAATTTGATTGTCTTTTTAAAAATTGATTTGTAGTTCTTTATATTTTCTGGATACAAATCCTTTGTCAGAAGTATAAATGACAAATATATCCTCAGTTTGTGGTGTTTTATTTTCTTGATTGCATCTTTCTTTGTGCAGAGGTTTTCAATTTGGGGAATGTATAATTTATCAAACTTTTTGAGTTAATGTTTTTTGTGTGCTAAGAAATCTTTGCGCCTACTCCACAATTATCAAAGATATTCTCCTATGTGTTCTATTAGATTTATAATTTTGGCTTTTACATTTAGATTTATGACTTACCTTGAATTAATTTTTTTCATGATATGAGATAGAAGGTCAAGTTCATTTTTTTCCCACATGGATATCATGTTGTTCCAGCACTATTTATGCAAAAGACTTTTCTTTCCCTATTGAATTACCTTGCTGTCTCTGATGAAAATCAATTAACCACATTTAATTGGATCTGTTTTTGGACTTTCTATTCCATTGAAATATATGTCTACCCCTATGCCAATACTACACTCTTTTAATCATTTGCCATCATAGTAAGTCCTCAAACTTTGTTGTTCTGTTTTTATTATTGTCATAGAAATTCTGGGTATTTTTATATTTACATCCAAAAGCTACTCTGATTATGATTGCTATTGTCATCTGGCAATATTGGGTTTCTAACCTTTGGACATGCCATCTCTCCATTATTTGGGTTACTTCTCTCAGCAAAATTTTACAGTTTTCATTGTAAAGGTCTTGTACATTTTGCTATATTTATTCCTAAAATTATTAAAAATTTGATGTTATAGCAAATTGTATTTTAAAAATTTCATTTTCAATTGTTTGTTGCTAGACCATAAAAACACAATTTCTTTTAGGATATTGACTTGTACCCTACAACCTTGCTAAGTTCACTTATCAGCGCCAGTAATGTATTTTTTGTTTGGATTTTCTGCATACAAAATCATGCTGTGTGCAAATAAAGATAATTTTACTTATTTTTTTCTTTGTTTTTCCTTCCTTTGCCTTTTTTTCCTTGCCTTATTATAATTCCAGGAACTCTGCTATGTTTTTAATGTAAGCAGTGAGAGTGGATATACTTGCTTCGTTCTTGATCTTAGGAAGAAGCCTTCAAAAGTTTATCACTAAGTGTGATGTTAGCTGAGGTTTTTCATAGACGTTCTTTATTACATTGAGGAAATTACCTTCAATTTCTAGTTTACTGAGAGTCTGCATCATGAATAAGTGTTGAATTTTATCAAATACTTTTTTCCACGTGTGTTAGGATTGTTCATATGGTTTTTTTCTTTATTCTGTTAGAGTGGCATATTATATTGATAGGTTTTAAATATTAAATCCACCTTGGATTCCTGGGATAAATTTCACTTGGTTATAATGTATTATTCTTTTTATATATTACTGGATTTGTTTTGCTATTATTTTGTTGAGGATTTTTGCTTCTTTGGTCATGGGAGATATTTGCCTGCAATTTATTTTTGTGTGTGTGCAATGTCCTTGTCAGGATTTGCTATCATGGTTATGCTGACTTCATAAAATGACATAGGACACATAGCCTTCTCCATTTCTTGAAAGAATTTGCATAAAATTAGTATTATTTCTTCCGTAGGAATAAACTCTGGGTCTGGAGTTTTCTTTGGGAGAATTTTTTAAATAGATAAAGGGCTATTCAGGTTTTCTGTTTCTTCTTGTGTCAGTTTTGGTAACTAGTGTCTCAAAAATTGTCCATTTCATTTAAATTGTTCAATTTATTGGTATAAAATTGTTCTTAGCATTTGTTTATTGCTCTTTTAATGTCTTTAGCATCTGAGTTGATGTCTTTTTATTTACTCTTTTTCTTGATCAGTCTTGCTGTAGGTTTGTCAACTTTATTAATCTTTACTGAGAGTCAACTTTTGCTTTTGTCAATATTCTCTATTGTTTCTTTTCTATTTCATTTGTTTCTATTCTTGTCATTATTATTTCCTTTCCTATTTTTACTTTTGGGTTTAATTTGATTTTTTTTTTCTAATTTCTTAAAGTGAAAATTTAGACTGCAGATTTTAAAAATCTTTTTATTTTCTAATATATGCTACAAATTTTTCTCTAAGCATTGCTTAGATATTTTGATATTTTGTGTTTTCATTATCATTCAGTTGAAAATATTTTCTAAATTTCTTTGAGTTTTTACTTTGCCTATGGTTATTTAGAAGCTTAATTTTTAGGTATTTTGGAGGTTGACCCAGATTTTCACACTGTTTAACATAAAAACTACCATACTAATTATCTTCATATATCTGTATCTTTATTTTTACCTTTTTTCTTCAAATTTAATTTTTTACCTCTCTAATCTCTGCTATATCTCTAGTTATATATTTTTATATCTATAATATTTTATTTCTTTGAAAAAGGAGTCTGAAGCAAATGAAGCAAAATGTTTGCACCTATTTAACTTATATAGTAGGAACATAGGTATCTGTTACATTTTTTCTGAATTTTTCTGTATATTGATGCTTTCTAACTTAAAATTTTAAAAATATTTATATAAAAAATTATGGTTTTTTATTCCTACATTGTTAATTTGTTCCTTCTCTCTGTCTTGATCAGCTTTGCTGGTAGTTTATTAAGTTTATTACTTTTTTCAAAGAACTAATTTTCAGCCCTATTGATACTTTTTTAAAAAAATAGACAATTTTTTTTATAGCAGTTTAGGTCCACAGCAAAACTGAGTAGAAAGTACAGATAGTTCCCATATAGTCCCTGTCCTTATACCCTCACACCTTCCCCCTCTATTAACATCCCACACCACATGGTACATTTGTCACAATTGTTGGACCTACATTGACACATCATTGCAACCCAAAGGCCACAGTGTACATTATTGATCACTCTTGGTGTTGAACATTTGGTGGGTTTTCACAAATGTATTATGACATGTATCAACTACTATACGATCATACAGAGTAGTTTCACTGCCCTAAAAATCCTCTGTGCTCTGCCTATTTACCACCCCCTCCCCCTAGCAACCACTAATCTTTTTACTGTCTCCATAGTTTCCCTCTTTCCAGAATGTCCTATAGCTGGAATCACACTGTATGTAGCCTTTTCAGGTTGACTTCTTTGCTTAGCCATATGCATTTAAGTTTCTTTCATATTTTTTATGCTTGATTGCTCATTTCTTTTTAGCACTAAATAATATACCTTATCTAGAGTGACCACAGTTTATTTATTCATTCACACGCTGAAAGACATCTTGATTGCTTGCAAGTTTTGGCAGTTATGAATAAAGCTTCTATAAACATCTATACATAGGCTTTGTGTGGACATAAGTTTTCAACCCATTTCAGTAAATACCAAGAAGCGCGACTGCCAGATCATATGGTACGAGTATGTTTAGTTTTGTAAGAAACTGCCAAGCTGTCTTCCAAAGTGACTGCAATGTTTTGCACTCTCACCAGCAATGTAAGAGAGTTCTTGTTGCTCCACATCCATGTCAGCATTTGGTGTTGTCAGCATTCTGGATTTTCACCATTCTGTAGGAGTATGGTGGTATGTCATTGTATTTTAGTTTGCATTTCCGTGATGACATATGACATGGAGCATCTTTTCATATGCTTATTTGCCTTCTGTGTATCTTCTTTGGTGATGGGTCTGTTCAGGTCTATTGACCATTTTTTATTCAGTTTGGTTTTTTATCATTGAGTTTTAAGAGTACTTTGTATATTTTGGGTAACAGACCTTTTTCAGCTATGTCTTTTGCAAATATTTTCTCCCAGTCTATGGCAGCTTGTCTTCTCATTCTCTTGAGATTCACTTCTTTTTAATGTATAGTTTTTCCCTATACATTGAGCTTTGCTGTTACCTCTATTATTTCCTCCCTTTGAATTTTCTTGGATTTATTTTGCTTCTTCAAATTTCATTTGACTTATTCTGCTGTTATTCTAATATACTAAGTAGGATACATAATGTGTCTATTTTCAGCCTTTCTTCCTTTTCAATGAGAATTTAGATTATAAATTTTCTTTTAATTGACACATTAGTACCATCTCCTAGGTTTTGGATATAGGCCAAATAAAAATATAATGAAAATTAAAAAACAATAAAATTACTACTGACGAAAATTTATGACATGTAGCTAAATTGATAGCTGGAAAATTACTAAGTGTATGTTTTAAAGTTTTATTTTGTTTCTAATCTTTTAAAACTTCATTGTGTTCAGAAAGTGTATTTTATAAAATGTGGATTTTTAAAAATGTGTTGAATAGTGCTTTGTGATCTGATCAGAACATAGGCAACTTTAAAAAATACTCGAGTTTAAAGTGTATTACTTCATAGTCTGTTTCTGGTAATTCAAATAGCTGATGGCTCTCACTAATGTAAGCTTATTTCCTCACGCATTTGTGTTTTTCACTTTACCTGATAGAATTCCTTAAGGCCTGGTTTTATAGTTGGCTCCTTCCAAAAGGGTTTGCTTTTCTTTCTGCCAGGTCTGAGGTCTGAGGTCATTACCAACTCAGGATCCCTTGAACTAAATTTTCAGCTGGGAAGGTTTATGTGGCTACACAGGCAGTAAAAATTCCAGCCCCAAACTTACATGGGAACAGCCTGAAGTAGCTGGGCATCCTCAGAGGGCACTATTTGCTTTTTGTTTCTGCTCCTTCCAGAACCAAGGCCATGATCAGTATATGTCCTCAACATCCCTTTCTGTGGGGCACCTGTTTTCAGTTCACTAACTGAAGAAGTCACCCTTATGCAGTTCCATCTTTGAGTAGAGGCCTTTAATTTGAATTCTCATGTTGTAGAGATCCCAGGCTCCGGTCCTTGTCCAAGTCCTTGTCCACCTTAATAGAATTGAGTTCAGTATCTTACTTTCTTGTGGGTACTATTAGGTTAGGTAAAGTGATGTTGCAATAATAAATTAGCCCTGCATGCTTTCCATGTTCTTGCTTGCTCATGCAATCTGTATTGAGCAGGTTAGTGGAAAGCTGTGCTCCATGGAGTCACCTAGGGACCCACGCCAGTATAGGTTCCACCATCTTGGCTCATGACTTTGGCATTTGCTAAAGGAAAAGAAAGGAAGATAGGAGACCACACTGGGCATTTCACTGCCTCAGCTCAGTGACTCACATTGCTTCTGCACACATTTCACAGATCATCAGTAGGCGGGCAAACCCACTTATCATCAAGTGCACTGGGAAGCATAGTTTTCTGGGAACCCAGGAAGGAGGAAAATAAAATAGAATTTGGTGGTTGTATACCATTGTCTCCAGGATAGCCACTACACGTTACCTAATGTTTTGAGCATTCCTAAGTCTTTGAGTTGCCAGCTTCAATTTATGAGTAATAATTAACCTCCTATTTCATAATTTCTTCAAAGATATTATACATGATTTAACATTTATATAATTACAAATTAGACCTTTAAAAATAACTCAACATCTTCAAATCCTTAATGTCTACTGGCAAGACACTTTAAAGCTCACTGGACCCAATTTGACTTTACGATCAACAAACAAAAAAATGTTTATGGTGGTAGTCCCAGAAAGGCAGACATAAAAAGTGTATCTCTAGACAATTCATTTATCAGTAGAATCTGGTCCTTTTCCTTGTAAAACTTGGCAGTTTATTTGTTCAGTTGGGTCTATTTGCTTTTTTCTAAGATTTTTAGAAAAAATTAATAATTTATTGGCTGAATCCCTGCATATTCTTTATATTAAAGATATTTCAACTTTATTTGCTCTAATAGAATTATTTTCAAAGAACTGCAATCACTGTCATCATGGTCATCAATTACTGCCATTATTAGTAAATACATACTGAGTTTGGGTTACCAGGTTTCATCTGGCTTTACGTAATTCAAAGAAGGCTTTCTTGTAATTTTTTTCTTTTAATCCAGAAGAATTGAATTATAGCTCTTTAAGATAATTTATAATTCTGCTTCATCTTTTTCCTGGTCTTTCTTCAAAAACAGTGATTCTTTTTTCTTATGCATTTTTATTTGATATTTTAGATCTTTTAGACTCACAAGAAAATTTTGAAGTAGTTGGTTCCTAAAGGAAGCATCAAGGTGCCCTCAAGGAACCTGGAAATAAGAGAAATAAGATTGCCCTTGGAAGTTAAACCTCAAAATCAGCATACAATAGCTCAAAGAACAAACTTCTAGGCCAGTAAGACTTGACTAAAGTGATTTGATGGTACTGTCTACTAGATTCCTCCTCACTTTATCTGCTTCCTCACCTTACCACTTCCCCACTACCCCACCTAAGTTATCCTTCCCACCACTCCACTGAATCCTCTCTTGCTGAAGTCACAAATATCACCCACGTTGTCTAATCCACTAGCCAAATCTTAGTCCTTATATTCAGCGTGTAAACTCTACTCCTCAGAAGTCTTTTTGTATAATTAACACTCTCGCCATCTTGAAATAATTTCTTCTTTTGGTTTCAAGAACAACTTCTTTGGTGCTGCTGGTTTTTCTCCTGTCTCATTGACTGCTCTTCCTCAGTCTCCTTTGCTGGATTCTCCTTATTCCTGCTTCTAAATTGAAGTTGCTTCAGGCCTCAGTATAGGGAATCTCTTCTCTTCTCTCCTTCATTCACCATCCTGAGGAAATAAGTTCAGTTCCATGGCTTTAAAAACCACCTATTTACTGGTGACTCCCTAATTTTTATCTTCAGTCCCAAGCTCTCCTCTATTGCTTATGGACTACAGACTATATATCCAACTGCTTATTCAAAGTCTTCCTTTTGATGTCTAATAGGCACGCTAAACTCATCAAGTCCAAAATCAAAATTATGATTGCCTTCTCATACCCAAATATACATCTCTATTCACCTATAGATTAGGCTTCAAACTTCGAGTGTGTTCTTCAACATACCTTCCAAATCCCACCATTTCTACATCTTGCACCATTTTCTTTTCTGCTCCAAAGTACCATGATCTCTTACCTGACCCTGCAGTATGTACCTAGCTTGCTTCCCTATTGCCACCCATGCCCCTCTTTAGTCAATTCTCCATTTTTCAGCTGGAGAGATCCTTTTTAGAAGCAAATCTGAGCATATCACTCTGCTGCTCAAAACCCTCTAATAGCTTCTATCACATTAGAATAAGATCAAAAATTCCTTATCATGTCCATATAACCTTATAAGGCCTTTTGTGATCTGGCCCCTGGCTGCCTTTGCCATATCACCTACTGTTCTCCTCCTCGCCCATTGAACTTGGGTCATATTGGTCTCCTATCTGTTTCTTAAACATGTTAAGCATGTTCCCATTGCAAGGCCTTTCCTTTGTTTAAACACTGATCTCATGTCTACTTGGCTTTCTTCCTTACTTCATTCAGGTCTCTGTTCAAATATCATCCTCTTGGAAAGTCCTTCACTGTCCCCTCAATCTAAAGGAGCATCTCTCAGCCCTTTCTTTCTCTGCTTTATTTTTTCTTTGTAACAGTTACTATTAACTGTTTTTGTATGATTGATAGACATATATATTTTTTATTACCTTTCTCCTTTAATTGGAATATAAGTTTTATGAGAGCAGGGATTTTATTTGAAGCTCTTAGACTCACTATTGTATCACTAATACCAAGGTGTTTAAGAAATGTTTGGTAATGTTAGAATAGATTAATATTTTGACATATTCGTTTGCCGTCTAGACCTTTAAAATTTAGTTAATGTGAGTTCACCCCTCCGAGATGGTTTCCCTCTTAGTGTGCTGGAAAAATCAGGTTTCTGACCTGATAAGGGAGACTTGAGACTGTGGCAAATTTATGAAGGTAATGGATGGGGAGCTTCTCAGAAAGTCATCTTATCTTAGTGACTCCTTCTGCATTGTTGTGTATTTGTACATGTTTTCATGCAAAACTTCACCAGTTGCTTTCTCATGCAAAAGAGAGGGTGCTGAAGGAATGAAATGAGTTCATGAGGCCATGGGCTCAGGCAAGACTGCATTCACAGCACGGTGGTGAAGAGCAGAGGTCTAGAGTGAGCCTGACTGGGTTTGAACCTACCACTCAGCAGCCGCGCAATTTGGGGCAGAACATTTAATCTCTCCATGTCTTGGTTTCCTCATCTGTAAAATAGAAGGAAGAAGAGGATTTACATCATAGATTGTTGTCAGCACACACACAATGTCTACTACATTGTAAGCGTTTGACAAACATTAGCAGCAATTGTTATCATTATTCTCTTGTTTCTGTCAGTCTTTCATATGTCAAATCAACTATTGTGACTTTTATCACAGGGATGCATTCAAGGATAAAAGTGAAAAACTCTTTGAGTTCTGTTCTTGTCGCTGATCTGTGTTACTCCTTTAGTTTGGGAGAACTTGTCAAGCAGGAGGAACACTTGCCATCTTTCTAGGTCCCAGCAGATGAGTGAAGGGTAACTAGGAGATTACAAAGCACTCTGCGAATATCAAATGGCAGGAAGCATGTCCAAAGTAATTCCTTCTAATTTTGCAACCAGATTGTGACTGATGGTTCCACCAAGACCTGGCTGAGGAGATCTTAGCGGACGAGTCAACTCCCAAGCACTGGGCTTAACAAGGGAGTTAACTGTGCAATGATGGTCTCCTGGCTATGCAGAGTGGGTTTCACGTTCACACTCAGAATAACACCAGAAAGCAGGAGACAGCTTGGGGCACTTCTTAAAAAAAGTAAACATTCAATGCAAAATGTCTCTTTTCTGTCTTGTTCAAGTCCTGATTCCTCTATATACTAGCTTTATTGAGCGACTATTTAAGATGAAACAAAACACAAAAACCGTAAGAACATTTATTGTACACTTATCTCGTACCATGCACCTTCCAAAGTGTTTCACATGTATTAATTCATTTAATCCCCACAATGAGTCTGTGAAATAGGTATCATTATTATCGCAGTTTTACAGAAAAATTGAGACAGTCTCAAGAGGTTCAGGAATGTACCCACAGTCACACACTTAGAAGTGATGGATCTGGGATTCCAGTCTGGGCAGTGTGGCTCCAGAGCCCAGAAGCTTAAGCATGTCACGATATTGTCTAGGAAAGATTTTAAGCACATAAATCTTGTGCACCTTTTGGTTATCACCACTATTCTTATACAAATAGCCCTCCCTTACAGAGGGAAATGTATCCGTCTCTCTCCTTTAGTAGCTATTTAAGGATAAGCATGAGGTACAGGACTAAGCGGGGAAGCCATAGAAACCGTAAAACCTCGCACACAGCTGTGTAACCGGGACAAATTCACCCACGTCTATTCCATCGGCGCCCTCCGGTCTGCTGTCTTGTTTTAGGCAGTTTTCTGACTTTTTTAACAAGGCGGTTGTGTTCTTTTGTCTTTGCAGCAGAGTTGTGGGAAGGCCCGTTGTCTCTTTTCTTCAGCTCCAGGTGAGTGCTGGAGGGACTGAAAATGGAACAGCCAATCCCCTTTAACTCTCTTTGCTGTATGTGTGAATTTTAATAAGTGCTTTCTGAAGTGAGCCTCCAACTGTCAAGTAGAAACATAATAACAGCAGGCAAGAGAATATTACCAAAGGCAAATATTTGCTGGAGAGATCCCCCTACTCAAGGCTTACTCCTTATTCCTTTAAGACTGATCTGGAAGTGGGATTGGAGGGGCAACTCATGTCTTTCAACCTTCTTGAACTGGAGAAAAATACTTTTATTGACTTAGTGGCTGTGGTGAGACAGAGGGGACCATGATCCAGGGTGAAGCCACGTTCAGGCAGAGACTTAATTAAGGATGTTTTGTCTAAACTTACTCCTAGCCTTAAATTCATGGTACAAACAATTTATCATGTTTTGAAAATGATGTGAGACTACTCTCCTCCCTCTCATTTTGGCACGTGGGTTCCCATATGGGGACCGGGAGCCTGAGCTTTAGAGGCAGATGGAAACTGATTTTACTCACAAGCCATGTGACTCTTGGCACATTACTTGCTTCTTTATTTTGTAAAGTGGGATATTCATAATACATTCAGGATTGTTGTGAAGATGAGTGATAATGACATATCAAAGGCATATATATATGACATGTAAAAGAAACTCAGTAAATGGTAGCTACGATTATTAACTGTAATGCTTAAAAGATCTCAGAAACCCTCCATTATATTCAATACATGTAGTCATGTCCTAAATTGTCCCTTTGCTTGGACCCATTATTTCAAAAATGTTAATAGACTTCCTGGGAAATGACTCTCCTTTAGATGGATGAAAGTGTCATCAAATTTGCAGAGACATATAGGAAATACCACAGCAGGAACAAACCTTCAAAAACAGGGTAATGCAACCTTCTTAGCCCAGATAGAATGTGTTTCTGTCGCATTAGCATCCTGTATGCTAACGTGTCTTTGAAGTCACTTCACTTCTCTGTGCGTCATTTTCTTCATCCAGGATGAATGATCCATTCATTGAATGGATGAACACCAACGAGGGTGTTGCCTAACCTCCAAGTTCCCTCGTAGCTCAAACCTCCTGTTAGTTTACGGACAAGGTGAGAGAGGACATGATTCAGAGACTCTGAGCTTAGGAACTGTGGATTTTAATTATGAAATTGCTCCCTTAGAAGCAAGTTACTTTCTATTGTCTGTTCTAGGAGGTAGGAGAAGGCTGTAAATCTCAAGAATAGAGTGTTGCTATCTTAACCGTAAAGCTTTGCTGTATAACAAAAATACAAATTATCAGCAAGTTTGTGGAATTGGCTGGACTGCAAGATGCCTATGGACTAAAAGCATCTCCTAAAGCTCGGAAAACAGGCTGGCTTTAGAAACTCAGTATATGACCACTTCCTATGGCTCATTCATTTCTGTTTTAAGACTCAACTGCTGATCACATACATTTAATCCTTGAAAAAAAATTTTCACATTGCTTAGGCATAACCTGGGTATCAAGCGGCAATAAGCATTCTCCACCCACACAAGTAGAACAATGTGACATCATTCATGCTACAACAAGCCTTGCCTTTAGAACGCCAGAGAAATATTAGTAATGTACTCTAAAAAATTTCAAATATGGTGCTTTATAAAATATAACTTTTAACACTATATTAAGTAGGAAATAAGAACAATAACAGTAATAATCTCTGTCTTACTCATCTTTATTTCTTCAGCAGCTGCCACAGACAAGAGGATATTTAAATATTGAAGGAAATATTTAATATTTGTGCCAGGGGTATTGGAACTGAATTTATCTCTTGAGTTAGTAAAGCACTTTCTCAAGCATTTTACTAATTTTTCTGAAGTCAATATTTTCATGCTGGTAATCTCATTTGATCTTAAAAAAAATAAAATTCTGTGGCTTATTTTGAAAACTAAGAGTAATTCTTCACCTGGGATCTGATTGTGAATTAAAAGTCCATCTACTTTTTGAGACCAGTCATCTCTCTCCAGTTCCAACTATTAAATACTCCTAAAGAACATGTGCTTTTGAGCCAGGCAAATTGTTGCTTTCTAGCTGCAAGAGTTAGAAAGTTAACCATTACTTAACCCCTCAAGACTCAATTTCTTTGTTTGTAGAATGCCTTTGCTGTCATTTGAGTAAAACTGCAACCTTTTTTTTAGTCAATAGTTTTATTTTAGTCAGTATTAGACAGAATGTATATAAAACCTCTAGCACAATGTCTGGCACATGAAGGAACTCTTATTATTATCATTATTATGAAGCCATTTTCCCCACTGGTAAAATATGACATTGTCTGCTGGAAAAATCAAGACCTGCTGCTTGTCACTTTACTAGATCTAGACAATATCCCTTTTTGGCTTAAGGTTCAGATGTGGGATTTCAGAATTATCACATGAAATTAAAAATGCTCCCTCCTGACCCCCCCAGCCCTCCCATCCCCCTGAGAGTTCCTGAGCATCCATTCACCTGACCTACTGGGGTAAATAAAAGTCAGGACAAGGTCCCCAAGCAGAGCTGAATGATTCATGTGCAAACGCCCTCTCTGATTCATAACAAGAGAGGAAATCATTCTGTCATTCCCAGAAGCCTGCAGAGCCAGGATCATTTGGCAGAGACCGTGGGGCCTCCCAGCTTCCGGGCACAGAGTTTGGCTGCATTCTGAATGCTTGGTGATGACCAAATTGGTGAGGAATATAGCTGAGCAGCAGGGCCGACAACTCACGGAGGTACTGTGGGTAATTAGAGATTCATTACAATCCCATAGTTTGTATCATGGCTCGGGGTCAACACAGGGTCACTGCACATGGCAAACTTAGGGAGCTGTGTCTGGAAGGATGACGCCAGCTAAGAGAGGCTGGGAGAGTGAAGCGGACAGGGATGAGGAGCCAGGGGGGCTGGGGTGCAGATACACAGCCAGGGACTGGCGACAGCCCGGATGTGGGGCAGTGTGCCCCAGGGACTCTGGGGAAGGGAGCAAAACACAGGCAGCTGAACTGGCTTCCCCACCGTCATCCCTGCCATCTCCAATTAACCTTCTAGGCCAAGGGTTCCCAGAGACTGGCATGTCAGGGGCCAGTCCAATTTCAAGAAATAATTGGGGCCTGACACAGGGTAGCCAACTTTTTATTTTGCAGAGTAAGGACATTGAAAACAAACAAAACAGTTGCCATCCACTATCACCATCATTTCACAAGAGAAAGGAGATTTTTACACTAAATAACATAGGAAGGACATAATCTCAGGATAAATGACAGTCATATAAATTTAATTAATTTAGCTCACCAAGTTCTGGTTATTTTTCTCATTACCATGAAGACGTAGGAAAACTCACTTGTAGACTGGCTTTAGGTTTTCCCTCCAGATTTTCCACAAAGGCAAGACCCAGGGAACAGTTTTGGAAAGAGTATTCATGAGGACAAAAATAATACAACAGACTTCATGAACTTTATGAACTTTGTGAAGAAAAACTTTGTGGAGATTTCTTTATGAAGAACTTTATGAAGAAAAATGGCTTCCATCCTTTCTCTATGTGTTTTTTCACACTACAATTAAGAAGAAAGGAAAAAAGCAAGGAAAAGATAAGAAAGCTTATCTATTAAATCATTTCATTAGGACGGCATTCAAAGTTCTATTATAAAAATGTTCCAATGGACTTAAACGGGATTTTTGACCATGTATTTCTTCCGGGTGAAGTAGCAATAACATACACCTATTGGGTTCTTTCCTTTGTAGAGGACTTTTACATTTATAATCTTATTCGATTCTCTAAACAAATCCTGTAGATGTTTATTATTATATTACCCATTTTATGGATGAGGAAACTGATTATAAGATTTGCCTAAGTTTACAGATTTGGTAAATTGTGGAACTAAGACTCAAACCCACTTCTGTGCTCTTTCTCTATGTGAAAAAAGGAGGTACCTTGACATTTTGCCATGCTCAATCTATTTTATTCTCTGGAACAAGATTATCGCACTTTGGGAAAATCTTATAAAGAACCAAAAATTTAACCAGGATAGACCCAAAATGAAAAGCTATGCTCTGAGCCCCATGACTCTCTAATTACCAAGACTGGGTCATTTTGACCCCGACATATTTAAGGCCACATTTAGTTATTCCAAGTGGACCACTCGGTGTGGTGGGATTACACAAAAGAGAAAAGCAGAAAGCATTTAGCTAACAAAACAAAACACAAAAGTCTTGGTACCTCACCTGTTGCTGATTTTATGTTTATACTTTTAGATTTTTTTTCCGTGAAGAGCATTTTTGTAGTTCTTTCTGCTCCATCTGATTAACTAATTTGACTTCATGCTAATTTGTTCACATTTGGAGCTGAAAGATGTCTCCGTAGTCTAATGTGTCCTTTCCTAAGGTGGTAGGTGGGGAGGTGGTGGGGCAAAGGGAATGCAGTTTGGATGAGGGACAGCTGGAATGTGTTCCCTTGTGTGTGACCAGCCAACTGCAGGTGGCTTCTGCGTCTGCACAGGCTGAGGGAGCACGTGTGACGATGCCCCCCCGCCCCCCCAGGACGATCAGGCCCTCCCCAGCCATGAGGGATGGCTTTCCTCCACCCGCATTCGTTCTCCCATACGTGTCTGCCATCGCTCTCATCTAGCTGGAGTTGAAATGCTTCTTGAACCCTAGCTCTCCCCTCAACTTTATTCCCCCTCCAATCCTAATGCACAGCAGTATCCAGTACTCATTGAAAAAGAGGAATTAGTCTTTCAGAGAAAGAAGGGCTTTGACCCTAGAGATTAATATCAGGAATGCTCTTGTCTACAAACCCTTTGGAACTGTGAATGCCTGTGTGTTTTGTTTTTGTAGAATGGGTAGACTGGGCTTCAGGTGGGTTGGAACTAATAGCTTTTTATATTCTAAAATTCTTTGAAAATGAAAGGAATTGTATAATTTACAGTTTTATGCTGTAATATGTAAGCATGTCTCATTTGCCTCATTAATGGAGCCAAGATATGATCCTAATTAGCTCCTAACCCTAAGGTTAAAAAATCTTTCATCTAAATTCAAATAAAGTCTGTATCTGAGTTAACAGAATTGCGCCAGTGTTAAGTTCTTGGTTTTGAGACCATACCATGGTGACGCATGATGTAATCATTGGTGCAAGGAGGGTGAGGATTACATAGAAACTATACTAATTTTGCAACTTCTTTGGAGTCTTAACCTATTTCAAAATCAAAATCATGAAAAAATTTAAAAATTCTTCATGTAGCTTTCTCCTGGAAAGCTAAGAAGTCTCCAAGAAGTCAAAAACATTAGTGGAAAGGTGATGTATCGTGATTCTACAGCCTCAGAATGCCAAGGATTTTTTGTCTAGATGGTTAAACAATAACCTAAAATTCTTTGCTTGGTATTTACCATATGTTTTATGAATAGCTGATTATCTTTCTCATGTATTAATAGGCCAGAGGACCTCCACTTAGAACTAATAAAAAGTACCTTTCTATTTAAGGAAATTCTATAGAAGAGGCTTTTGGGAATTACAATAGTTACCATCCATTGTGGAAGGCATTTGGCCTATGGGCTTCATATACATGATCTCATTTAATCCTCACAATAAGCCTGAAAGATAGTTATTATTGTTCCGTTTTCTCAGATGAGAGACTGAGACACAAGCAAGTTGAGCAACTTATGCGAGGCCATCCAGCCATGAGGAACAGACTCTCCAGAATAAGTTCTTGAAATTCCTGTACCACCACCAAAGTTAGTCACCTGCTGGATCTTGAGGAGAAGGTATGTATTTTCTAATTCATTCAGCTATTCTTTAAGGTATATCCTGTTTTGCTGTACATGCTTATTCTACTGTAAATTGATCATTCAATCATTCATTGATTGACTCATTCATTCAACAAACACTTATGGAGTGCCTAAAATGTGCCAGGCATATAGAATGCAGCAAAAACAGAAATACAGAATAATGCCCCTGTCCTCATGGAAGTAAACAAGTAGATATATAGATATTTAAAAAACAGCAAAAAGCCTTTTGAAGAAAAGTAAGAAAAGTGAGTGGAACAGAGGATGCAGAGGGTGTGAGGTGGGGGATGAGGCTGCTGTTTTAGATGAAGGGTTGGAAAGACCTTTCTGAGGAGATAGCAGATGAGTGGTGATGAGCACATGATGAAGTGAGGGGAAACGCCACTGGGATAAGGAACAGCAAATACACAGGCCCTGAGGAGGGAGGGACATGGAGATGCCCAGTGTGGCTGGAGCTCAGTGAGCCAAGAGAGTGGGAGGAGGCACAGGGGGAGGGGAGCCAGCCTAGATCGCCACAGGGTTTTATAGTTTGTGGTAACTAGACTTTTGGTGGTGAATATGATGTAGTCTATGCAGAAGTTGAAATATAGTGATGTACACATGAGATTTACATAATGTTATAAACCATTGTTATCTCAATTAAAAAAAAATGGGAATTTATTCTAAGTGTGGTAGGAAGCCACTGGAAAAAAACCTGGTCGAATTTTCATTTGAAAAGCTTCCCTCTGGCTGCTGCCAGGGGGACTCTGTGTAAGGGGACCATTGGGCACAAGTCAAGGGATCCTGGTAGCTTAGATGAGGGTGAGCGTTTCCTTCTTCCCTGGCTTTAAGATCTATGACTTCCTGACAATAAACTCTAATATTGAATGTCTTTTGGCTTAATAATGTAGGGATCCCAACCTGCCAAAACTGTGGGCACAGAACGAATAAGACATTTTGTATTCTTAGTGTCTCTGGGAAGGAAAGAAAAAGAGGACGGGCAGAAGGGGACAAAGGGTTTGTACGTTTTGCCATTGTCTCTAAAAGTGGATAATCTGCATTCATTTGCCATCTTCCTTTTAACTCCCATAATGCTTACTTCTGCTGCATTAATTTTTACCTAGTCACATGAAGCCTTTCTGTGCAACTTCCTTTAAGGAGATATATCTCTTCTTTCCAAGAAAAGTAGAAGCTCCTTAGGACAGATACCATGTTGATGTTTCTCTTGTATTCAATAACTACAAGCTTAAGGTAACATAGTGAATGTTAAGAATGTGTACTTTTAAGATGAATTAATATTTAGGTAACTGAATGGGTGCAATTGACGTATGGCATTTATTTATTAAAGTTGAGGATTAGAAAATACCTTGGCTTTGCTGGATGTTTCCTTGCTCTAATGCATCCTTTCCAAGGAAAGTTCCATGGGCCACTGCTCCATAAAATGTTAATAGGTGGTATTTGAAACAGAGTTTTGTCTGGTAGTTTGGGATGTGTATAGGTGAAATGAAATGATAAGCTTTTTTACTGTAGGACTTCTCAGTGATTTTACTATGCTAATATCTATTGTGAATATGCAAAGAGTGACATCATTTGTTGTCTTTTCCTAACTTATTTGACCATGGAACTCTTTTTACATGGAACTATTTTTCAGAGAACATCTCCTGAGACTAGAGTTATGAAAGCACATACTTTGCAAAAGATTTCAGTGGAAATCGTGATAGATAATAAAGTGGGTAGACTTTTCTTCTGACTCGGTTGTAAAGACCAAAGACTGTGGCAAGGAAGTACAATTAGCAGAGGCTTGAATTGTCTTTTTCAAACCAAGATTCAGAAAGACAGTATTTAAACATACTTTCTACTCTAATCTTAGCAAAATATTGACTGTGCTTATCATCCTGGTGTGAAATACAGAATTCATTCAATTTGCAGTTTTATCTCAGAATCTATTGTTGAATAGTCAATTAATTTCTTGGAGCCTAAAAAAAAGGATTCATTTACTAATCGTTTTTTTTTCAACAATGAACTTTAGCTAAAACCCTACCAAAGTTTGTTGCTGGAAACGATTTCTTCAGACTCAAAATTGTGGTCAATATAGCACTTTATTTTTCACAATTTCACCTACGCCTCAAAATACTGAATCTGATCCAATTTCACTTTCCTTCTGTGATCACGTGACCAGGAAGCAGCCATGAGCCGACTATGCTATCAAGAAGTGGCTGTGATGGTCTGGGCAAGATCTCTTGAAATTAATCCATGAGTATCATTCTGGGCATAGTGAGGCATTCAGACCCATAGCAGTTATGAGAATGATCTGGTTGAGAGGTCAAAAGTAACACAGAGCATTTAGAGGCTTATTAGGTGCTAAACAGAGAGGTATTGACTACATGTTATAACTGGAAGATCCTGGTCATTGTGATTAAGAGAGCTGGTGCCCACCTTTCTTCCATTAGCCTCCATCAGAACCTGGTTGAGGATGGCAATTGAATCACAGGTATACTGAAAAAGACTATATACTGAAAGAGCTCAAGAAACACTGTGATACATGGCATTACACCCCAAAATGTCGAGAGGCAGACATATTTTACATCGTAATGAATCTTCTATGGTGGATAGCAGATCTCACTGCCAATGCAGCCCTCTACTAAGAGATAAGATCTTAAGAATTTTGGCTCATTGTTTGGCCTTTATTCAGTTAATTTTAATGTACATTATCTGGGAGAATATTAACTAAGCTAAATTACTGTTTCACTTTACATCGGTAGCTTATAACTCATCATACGTTAGTAATGTATTCTAATTAAGTTTTTTTCTTTTGGTTTAAACAGTTGTATAGCTCTCAGGTAAAGAAACTTATGTGTGACACAAGCTGCTCTCTTAAGAAGGAATCAGCAGTTGATGTTTGCTCCATTTTAGAAAGAGAGAAGCCAAGATGCCAAGGGATAGAGGTGTGGAAGCTCTTCTAGGATAGATCCCAGGCTTTGTGAGCTTTGGTTCAATTCCTTATGTTGAGGGTTGGCCCCATGGCCTAGTCGTTAAGTTTGGCATGCTCTGCTTTGGTGGCCTGGGTTCAGTTCCCAGGTGTGGACCTACGCTACTTATCGGTAGCCATGCCATGGCAACAACTCACATACAAAACAGAGGGAGATTGGCACAGATGTTAGCTCAGGGCAAATCTTCCTCAGGGAAAAAAAAAAAGTCAATTCCTTATGTTGAATTACTATATACTTGTCAAGTCACCATTTTGCAAGACTATTCTGTCAATGGTACCATGTCTTCTGAGGTGCCTTTCTGAGTTTCCACTGCCTGGGGTAGAGTCCAATATTCTTAGTCTGGCTTGTAAGGCCTTCTGCCTACACTTCACACACTGTGTTACCATGACCTGGAAAAATCTCCAACTTCCCATTCCCTACCATCTCCTTGTGCTCCTCTCCTTTTCTCTGGGCCTTCCCCGGAGGCCTTCCCTGACACCACTTGCACTTTCTAATCTTACCTCCTATTCCTTACTCTTTTGATGCATGTGCACATATGTGCACTCATACACACAACCGCAATACATTGTTTAATGTCTATCTTCCCCATCAATTCCTAAGCTCCTTAAAGCAGATACCACAATTCTTACTCTTTGTTGCGTCCCTCCCACTTATCACAGTCCCGGGAAAATAGTTGCTTAATTAAGGAATAAATGAATGAATAAAGAGTGTCTCCATGCTATTTACAGTGCTCATAACCTAGTGACTTTCCTGAAAGCTCTGTTATGGGATCTTTTCTCTATCTTAGTTAAAAGTTAATAGTACTAAAATTTTAAAAATAATAGTTTATAAGCATCAGTTAAGATTCCCACAGAATCAAAGGTCTCATTCCTAAGAAAAAGTACGTTCTAGAAAAATTGTTATAAAAGCCTAAAATTCTATCAGTAGCAAAAATGCTTTACTTTTTGCAACCTCCTTAGGAAGAGTTAGTGTACATTTTAGGTCTGATGAACATAGAAATATAGAGAGCATCTGAAAATTTAACACTTGCCATTTTAGTTAGTCAGCCTAGGCTGTGTAGTATTTTGCAATTTTTCTGAGGCATAAAATTTAATCACACAATTTGTACATCTGGGTCATGAAAGTGAATCATTTTTGTGTTTTTTCCTACTCATTATTTAATATAGTAACTCTTAAGAATTAGAAATAAACTTTATTTGTGCAACAATACCCAGTGAATGAGGAGTAGACTTAGTGATAATTGAAAAGACAATAAATTTGTGGTGTGAATATATGCACAGAAAATAATTCATGGGGCATCCAGGATCATGCAAAAACATCTTCATTTTCTCTACTTTGGGATTATTAGGGACTTGGTGGGTATCTCTCATAAATGTCAAGGGTCTCACACACACATTTGGCATTTCAGCATAATGTCACTGTCAACCCAGGATAGAAGAGAATTGTTGCCACTGATTATATTATAATACGTTGGGACATTTTCCTGTGCTTGAAAAATATATTCAAATACACATTGGCTGGAAATAGCATTGACAACAAACTATTATTTTGTGAAGGACCAGACAGCATTTTGAGTGCTCTGATAAAATATTGGCCAACTTAATTCATCTAGGCTGGGAGTGGACTAGAATGATTTTTTTGGTGTATCATTATCCGATTCTGCCTTCCCTTCTCTCACTCTGCCCCCTGGCCCCTCCCCTGGCAGAGCTAGCACCCCCAGAACATTGCTCCATCATGGGAAAGGATAGATCTTGCCTTTGGTGATTCAAAAGCAAGGCCAGGTTCATGGATGTGCGATCTG
The DNA here is from genome assembly GCF_021613505.1 of Equus quagga. NCBI lineage: Eukaryota > Metazoa > Chordata > Mammalia > Perissodactyla > Equidae > Equus > Equus quagga. The sequence goes on from NC_060270.1 coordinate 39,121,769, forward strand.
TGCTGTTACACATGGCCCCTCACTCAGAAGGGCCAATGCTTGGTTGAATGCTCTCCTGTTACTGTCTTTAAATTCTTAGTAATTTTATCTTTGAATTTTTATTTTCTAAGTTAAGTCCAATGAGTCAGTGGGGCATGAACTTGAGCAAAGGGGACAGATGAGTGTTATCATTCCTTTCCTCTTCATTCACATATAGTATTTGTGATGATGTGTGAGCACAGAAGTTTGGTGCACCCGCCATGTATGGGACCTCAACATGACTCAGATTGAGTGCAGAACTTGCTTCTAATAAAGAAACAGTAGAATGGCATTCTAAGAACCACGAAAGACCAAGGAATCCATCATATCTTTTCTTATTTGTGTTACTTCCTTGTATTAACCAACCACTTACTTTGAAAATGATGACATAGAAAGAAAGGAAAAGATAGGGCAACCCAGAGTTTAGCCTTTGCTTACTCAGCAGTAAACTAAAGGCAGAAAGTATTGGTCGAATGTGAACATATCAAGGAATGAAATAAAGACTATTGAGTTAGTTTTGTGCAATGTTTCCATTGTTCTGGTAAGAACAAAACATATATGCAGGTATGGCCTATGAAAAACAAATTGTATAACTTCAGCAATTCTGCATTTGAGTTAAATACTCATATAAAACTGGCATTGTTCAATATAAAGAAGAATGATAAAATTCATGCTAATAATTTTAATTTTTAACTTTTTTTTTTACTCAGAAAGATGTTAAATAGCAAATAAAAAACACCATGTCCAGCTGAAAGAGACCACAGAAAAAACTAAAAGACTTTGTTTTAACACGTTTAATGGCACATTTTTCTTGCTTTTTAAGCAAGGGGTCCCACATTTTGGTTTTGCACTGGGTCCTGCAAATATGCAGCTGGCCCTGGTCATTGGGTCTGTCTGCTGACAGCCACTAGGACTGCTGGAGTCTCTGACCCTCAGTCCCCTCCCCAGGCCCTCTTCCCTAGACAGAAACCATTGTCAAGGGGCTGGGGGCTGCTCGTATTTGCAGAACCCATGCGGATGGGGGCGGGAGTCCAGGTGTAGCCAGGGCCGTGGTAGAAAATTTTCCAAACACTCTGCTACTTAGCAAGTAGTGCTGTTAGTCATTACATTGATGCTTCCCATGAAATTGCTGACACCTTGGAAACTGCTTAATGATACATAAAATTCTATTTTTTCTGTGTGGAATGCCACTGGGCAAGTGAGTATTACTTATAGATGTATAAATATTGTGCATATTAGCATGAAGAGTCACTTACAAGTCAATAAGCTTTCTGAACTGTAGAACAAAAGAGAAAAAAAATGACAGAGAAACAAGTAATTTCATAGGATTTTGTTCGATTATTTCTTAACCTTGGTAAGGCGAATCATTTCTATAAAAGGGTGACTTTAATTTTATTTTGAAGGTAATACAAAGGCAACATTAAATTAGTTTTTCATTTTACCATTTCGCTTTGAAAGAAAAAAAAAAAATTTCCTTTCATTTTAGAATCTTGAGTGGAACAACAGGAGATTTTTGACCCACAGCAAAGCTACCGCTCATTGTTGCCTCTTTAATCCTTCTTTCCCACTTTATTCTTTGGGTCTGCTCCATTCTGCTTTGCCTTTAATTTCTTTTGTTTCATGTATCCACCCTAGGAGTGTATTTGCAAAGCCATTAATAAGGACAAGTATACCACCGCTGTAATTACTCGCTAGCCTTCGGGATCGAGGTGTGGCCTTACACAGCCATGGCGCTGACCTGTGGGACATGTCTTATGTTTCAGGTTCCAATTCCAGAAGTTAGAATATTTTTGTTTTTCCTTGGAGTTATTCTCATTACCTTTATACACAATCATGTCAGTGTGGCCTATGGAAATGCATACAAAGGGATTTCGGGGTCTCGGAAAATTACGTTGAATCTATTCACGTAGCTTGTGAAGGTAATGAATCAGCCTCTTGGGGCCTCCACTCCTCACTCACAAAATGAAGAAAAGTCCTAGTTTATGGAGATATGATAAAGATTAGATGAGTCAACATACGCAGAGTTGGGTATCTGGCACATGTAAGCACTCCATGACTACTTTTCCTCCTCCTTTTTCCTTCCATATAAAACTTTACACACACTTAAAAGTTAGCTTCTTTTTTATTTTTAAAAAACGAATAAAGTTTTTACCATATGTAAACATTTCAAAAATGTGTACCGGTAGGTCCATAGTGGAACATAGAACTCCACCTTCCCACTCTGCTTCCAAACTTCTAGGCCAATTCCCTAGGTAGCCGGAGAGCATCTTTCTGAACATGCTCGTGCCATAGCTAAGGATCCACCTAGCTAGCTAGCTCCCATGCTTTACAATCACAAATGAAGTCATGCTATACACATGGATACGCAATTTATTCCTAATTTCTCTACACAGTAGCCCACAGTTCACAGCTCCTATTCTTTAATTCTTCCTTACTATCCCATTTTGTGGATGCTCCACGATTTATTTTTAAGAGACTTTTGGTTTGTTTCCAGTTTTCTGTGATCCCAAACACTGCCACAGTGAGCGTCATTATATGCACAGCCTTATCCATCTGGGGACATACTCACATAGGGTACATTTCCAGAAGTATAGTTGCTGGGTTGAAAGTCATATTTATTTTTACTTCGAACCTTTTCTGTGTTCCAGTTCCATCATTGATCTCCCTATCCCACTGTTAAGAGAGCTAATCTACATAATCTACAATAATAATTTGATATAATAATATTAATAATAATAATAATGTCTTTCTATCATCTATCACTTCTTAGGGTTGTTGTGAAGAACACATGCTGTTGGTGAGAAGCCTATGTTAACTTCAAAATATTTATATAAAATTTGGTATAATTTAAATTGTAAAAAATCAGGATCTGTGGTAATAAACTTTACTACTTACAGTCAAGTGAAAAGCTTTGACCCTTTTAGGAACTTGAAGGGACTAAACCATGAGAAGAGGCTTTTAGGGAAGACTAGAGGGTTGTTCCAATATCATTCCGCATGTGTAGACATCTGCTCTGTAAGTGCAGATCCTGTAAACTGCAAACACTCTCTGGGGTCGTTTTCTTTGAACCCATGCTGGACCTTAAACATACGGACAAGCACAAAGTACCACGAATGAGGCGCTCCCCGCAGAGGGCCTTCCATAGCATTATGCAACCCAGTCACAAAGGGAGACACTCATGCTTTTCGCCAGCTTGGTGAACTTCCCTAAGTGGTTTTAGAAGCTCAAATTACAAACAGCTTCCTAATTGTCTTTGAAAATCACTTTTCCTATGAGTGTTGAGTTATTGCTGATTGAGTCTTATCCTTGGGTTTTACTGTGTCCTCGCTGACAAGTCCTGGATCCAAGGAAAATACAGAGACTTCTGAAAGCAGACCTGTTCCTACGCATAAGAAAATGCCATTATTCAGTGGCTGCCATGGACTCGGGAAACAATGTGCGCCTTTCATCTCTGTATTTCTCTAACAGTCCTCATTGTATCTGCCTTGTCTGTGTATGGGTTCCACCATGCAGGAAGTGAGATGGCACAGTGAGTTTAAGAATATTCTTATTTTTGTTCAGTTGGGTAACACCACTGTCTAACTATGACAAGAGGAAGGTTATGGCAACTCACATCACAGTGAAGATGGTTCATTAATCCTCTGATTAGCTCATCAGAACAAACTTTTGCATTTGAAGCAATGTCATAAGCTTAGATTGTATGCTTCCCAGTCAAATTTTTCTATAAGGACCTTCCTTTGGGTAATTATAAAATCAATAGGTAGACAATGTAACTCCTCTTCCTCCAGAATATTTTGGTCCCCTTCATAAATAAAAACATTTTCAAGGTCACGTAGCTAGGTCAAACTCAAATCTGTCAGACTCCAAAATCTTAGTTTTTCTGTCATGCTGTGTCATCTCTCAAATAAAAGGACTGCCTGGCTTCTATGTAAAAGTTTTAATTTTTTAATATTTAAATTCTTCCCCCAAAGTGAACATTTTCTTTACAAATCGGTGAGCTCAGAAAGAGTCTTTTTTTACTTCCTCATAATCTTTATAAATTATATTAAATTGCCATCTGCTTATTGATGACTACATCAGATGATAATGGCTGGAAGATTTTTACCAAACTTAAAGAATGTGTTTGGAATTATCCGACTTGCTTCATAAGCTAATAGTATATATGAAATTTACTTTGCAGGGGAGGCAAAGGGTATATAGATGGTGATGATCTGGCTTAACTGAAACTGGGGCACCCAGGAAAGGCCTATGTGACTGCCAGCTGGCAGAGACCAAGGACAGCGGAAACACAGAGGACAAAGAACACAGAGCAGGTGTCCTGTTGGAGCTCCAATCCAGAAGTCACAGAGGAGCACTCCCCCACGCAAGTGTGACTTGTAGTTGAGCTGCTTCTCACATGGGCAGCTCTGTGTGCTGTGGTCTGGGGTGAAGTGCAGCTGGGATTTGCTTACGTAAGGATAATTAGTGATTCTACAATATGTTGGACTATTTTATTAACACTCCATTTAGGTTCTCTCTAATTGCAAAACTTGCCTTCCCTATCTCAGGGTTTACTGGTCATTTCCTGACTCTCTGATTCTTCTAATTATTAAAGGATGTTTGACAGAAATATGCCAAAACAGCAGCAGGCACCAGGCACGGCCATGCATTTGATGGTTTGTAGCTAGGATGACTCTGCATCCCAAGCCAGGAGAGTCCCTGTTTAAATCTGTTGTCTGTGCTGAGTTAGTAATGGCACCCTCTTTCCCCTTCAGAAATCTCCCAGCGGCTCAATAAATTATATGGTCACCCTAACCATTGCTAATATGACTTTGCAGAACTTGAGCTGACTAGTGAGAGGTCCTCAGGGCCTGGAAACCAAGCCTCCAGCTACTGGGAGCTTTAAGGGCAAACCTTAGCCCTCTGGTGCCAGGCTGCAGTCTCCTCATACAGAGTTGCCAACTAGGAGTGGAGCCAGAAGCACCGCCTCAAGGTAGAAGAAACCCTTCAGACTCCAGCAGGCAGAAGTTCTCCCTCCTGAAGGCTAACATTTCTTTGGCTGTGGCTGGTTCCTGAAAGGTCTCTGGTTTCACACTACAGCCAACAGAGCGGGTGGGGCTCATCTCTGGGACACACAATATCCTCTTCATCCCACTATGTCTCTCAGTCCTGCTATTGCTGCTCACTGTTCTAGACGAAAACCCTCTCATCATCTAACATGACAACCTTCTCACATCACCCCAGCTCTGTGTTGCTTCTTCTCTACCTGACCTCCCACGCTTTCGCCCTCAGGCTTACCCATCTCCCAGGGAAAGGGTCCGCCCACTGAGGGCTCACAGCACTTATCAGTTTCCTTTGTTTCCCCAGCACCTTACACCTGGAGGAAGCTCAGTAGTTGTTTGTTGAGGACACCAATTTTTAAGAACAAACTATGTCCCCTTCTTTCTGGTGCCAATGCCATTCTTGCCTTCCAGCTGATATAAAATGCCTACAGAATGGCATTCTTCATTTTGCCAAAAGTTTACGTATTTTGTACATCTCTTTTCCTTATCGTACTGTTAAAAAACAAAATTCAACTGAGTACATTTGAAGATCTAACTAGCTTGATTAGGCCATTCGTGAACTGGGCAGCATCCCGTCTAGCAACTAGAGGGCTACTCCAAGGAGTTGCGCAGAATGGAAGGGTTATATAAGCAAAGGGAGGGTGGGGCACAAAGGTGTTAGCAAAAGAATAGGAAGATTATTTTGGGCCTTTTCTTTGAGGGCCTTTTCTTTGAGGTAAAGAGAATGGCAAGGATTTTATTATGCAAATTGCCTCTTCTTTCTCTGAAAGATGGAGTGGGCCCACATGACAGATTACCTCATTGGTACTGACCAGAAAATTCCAGACTGGTTGATTAAGATTACATTCCCCCTAAGGTGGAAACTGCGATTAGATTAGGTATTAAATCTAGGTTTGCTATCAAGGGCTTTAGCACAAGCGACACCATTTTGGGCCTGTGGTTTTTCTCTTTAACAATACTTTAGTATAAAACAAACCTAGGTGAAGATTTCTTTAAAAAAGTGTTAAAACACTCTGAATGCTTCTAAAGAAAGAAGCTAATATGAAAATATTTATAAATAATTCAAAAATTTTATTTCTCTTGATTAGGCTGAAGACGGGGCAGTGTCTGGAGGAGGGCCACTGACATAATGTATAAATGTCACTTGGGAAGGGAAGGAGGACTGAGAAAGTAGTCTTCCCCTCTTCACACTGCGTGGCTTTGTGTGCCATCTTGGCTAATTGCCACCTCGGAGTCCTGAGGAGATGGGACCCAGGATAAACACTTGCTTGTGAGTTCCTTGAGGCCAGGGACTGATCGTTTATCATTTGTCAGTGCAGTCTCTGGAATGTGGCAGGTGTTCAATAATCTTTCCTTAAACAGGATGGTGGCAAGAAAGACCCACAGTGTCAGACATAGTTTGCGGATTTTATATGTGGGGTGGAGTAGGATTCTGAGTGCTAGAGGAGGCATTACACAGGGGTTCTCAAGGAACACTCCATAGTTTAGCCTGGGATTGGCCCCATGGCTGTAACATCCTAGATGACCAGGGCCTGGCCAGAGACTAGTTTTTATTTGGAGCAAAGAAAGATTCTTATTTAACTGTGGTACGCAGATCCCTAGGGGCCTGCCACCTGCTGACCTTACTCCCTACCCCACCCCAGTCTAAGAGATTTTACTGTAGAAACATCAGGCAGTTCCCCGCACCAAGTGAATGACTGTCCATGTTGTTCCTTTTGCTCCATCGCCTTTCCCACCAATAAAACACTTACTTCTCCTTCAAGGCTCAGCCCAGGCACTGAAGCCCCCTTCGAGATCTATGATCATCTCCACCTCTTCTGTGTTCCCATATCAACTTGGGCATAATTTTTGTCATTGTGTTGGAATTGCATATTTGCTTTTTGTCTCCCCCAGAGAGTAAGCTCTGTAAGCTCAGAACCTTATCATCGTCACCTGAACACCCCCCAAACTCAGCAGAGTTCTTGTCACAATTTAGGAGCTCAATAAAAGTTTGTGAACTGATTGATCTGAGCCTTGTCCACACACCGCTGAACATCCCTATGTGTTCAAACTGCATGGATGAGGTGTTAAATGCTACTATGAATTCAGTGCTTTCCATCTTATCTTCTTTAAAAAGCTGCATGCTAAATTTAGACACTTCCTTGCTAGTGTATTTATTTGTGACTAGATTGAGGATATTCAGGGAAAGAAAAAGAAAAGTCGACCTATGAGTTTATTTGTTTTTTCCCCCAAAATCATTTTCTGGAAGGATGATACCTCAGAGCTGAGATCAAAGATAATTGTGCCTGTCTTAGAAACCCCCAGGTTATTTTTAAGTAAAACAAAATGGGATGATTAGAAAAGATTATGTTTGGAAATATAATTATTTCCTAACTTCTGAGCACATGCCTTGAGAGTGCTGCTCTGAATACAGGCACTGTCAAATATTCCATTAAAGGATAGACTTGTTTACAGCAGAAACATTTCAGTGCGACAAGGTTATCCGCTCGACAGTTCCTTATAGTACTTTGTAATTATATGGTGTGATTTTTAAAATTCTGAATGCAAAAAAAAGCCACGTCTGAATTCTAGTTATTTCCAAAAGCTTATATATTAAAACTGTCTGATTTAATGTAAAGTGGACCAAGGTTAGGATGTCTAAACTGAGGAATCCTGTTGGTGTCTTCTTGAGATAGGAATTGATAAGATATAATTAATAAAAAGTTTGAAAATAAACACTTACTTTTATCTCCTCCCTGAAATATAGCCAAATATACTTTATATTTCTGCACAGTCGACCAGCCCGTGGCGAACTACTGTTATGTGAGATGCCTTGGGCCATATTTCAGAAATTTAAGAAGGACAGCTCCCATTTAATGGGAATTATTAGATAGGGCAGACACCAATTATCCAGAGACATTGCAAGGATGATTGGTTATCGTTTACCCACTATTCCACAGAGATATCTTCCTAGAAATTAGGTCACCACACAAGCTCTGTTAATGTTAGGAGGTCAAGATCTCAAAGCAAAAACATTCCAATACTATGGTGGAGCTCCAAAGAACTGTCCAGTGTACCCATTAATCTTGAACCATGTCAACTACATTCAAGGGTTCTGGCAGAAAGAACACAGACTAGATAAATTCCCCCATGGTTTTACTCTTAGGTTGTTTTATGTGGGTTGATACAATTGAAAGGATGTGAAAAGATCTAAGTTCATTCCATAAATGTTTTCTGAGGATCCATGAACAATGCACAGGACACAGAAAGACATTGCATGGTTCGTGCCCTAGAGTAAGTTAGGGTCTAATTTAGAAAGTGCAATTTAAGCATAAACAACATTTTAAGAACAGCAAATGTAATCCATTTTTAAGATGCATCATGAGAGAGAGGAAATATCGAGCAGGAGGCTTTGGAGTAGTGGAAAGGGTTAGTCTTCTTGCCTCCCTGGGGCTGTTTTCCAGGTCATAAATGTTGCAAATGCAGATTGCAGGATTCACTCCTGTTCTGCGGTCTTGATGAAAGCCCTGATTTCAGAGAAAAACATCCCTGGCCTCTGCTGATAAGGCTGAATGAGTGATGCCAAATGGAACTTGTAGTTCCATTTTGATCCAGAGACCTCTTGCTTTTGGAATGGCAAGAACCTAGTTCTTCAAAAAAAATTGTTCTGGCAAATAGACCATATACTGTTCTGCCAATAACATTCAAATGGAAGGGCTACCAAGCACGTAATATGGGAGAATTAAGTTGAGAAAATGCATCTGAAGATGAGATTTTTAAATTGCCAAGTTTGAGAGAGAACTATGAAGCAGCTCTGATTTCACAGGTTTCCAATAACATGTCACGTATGAAAATAAGCCTGAAATTCAGAGGGATCCAGACCGCTAGTGAAATTCTTTGGTCTACTTAATTTCTGATGAGGCAAAGTGAATTCAGGAGAAGTTCTCTTCATTTTGACACTTCTATTTGAGGTATACTAAAACAAAGGCATGAATTCAAATGCACAATCTTTAAAAACAAAAATAAAAGTAAAAAGGTTTTCTAACATTTAAGTCTTTTTCTTATTTTTACTTATATAATTTATTTGGCAAATACTTAAAAGCCTACCTTTTAAAAATTAAATATTTTTACCACATTTCAAAGGGCACCAAGTTGTAGTTTACACGTGTAAAGAAACTCCATCATGTGGAAATCTGTTCCTTTTGCCCTCCAGCGTGGCTTTCCCCCTTTTATAAAATTATGTTACTACTCTCTGGGGAGTTGTCTGCCCTCATTGCATGCGGTTCTGTGGGATTGCTAATCAAAGGGCACTACCCACTCCCTCCCAGACCAAAAGTGGTGACAAAGTCCTCTGGGCCTGGCCTATCACAGTACCCACTGTGCTGGTCACACTGAACGGACAATGAGAATCCTTCGCTGGGATTTTATAGAAAAATTCTGGGAAAAGAAGTTCCCTCTTTTCTGCTGGGGTCGTTGAGGAGTGATGATGTAATATGACACTGTCCAGCTTCCCTGGCTCCAGTTGTAGAAGGATGCTCATCAGCTGCAGGAGAGAATGAGGCCAATAATCAAGAGAAAGAGAAAAAAAGCAGAGATGAGATGAAGTGAAGAGAGAGTGTGAGCCTGCACTCCTGTGAGAGAAAAAGGGCTGATGACACCTTTTGAGTCCCTTGTGGTCTCTGAGTGCAGCTCCATCCCCAAGTTTCTCAACCATGTGAACAAATTATTTGCTTAAGCTAGCTTGAGTTGGATCTCTTTTCATCTATAGCAGAAAGAATCCAGCCTTACACATTAAGGTTAAAAGTTTATATTGTTAATCTCATCCCTACTAAAGAGGTGATAGAAACTGTCCATCATTCATCCATCCGTTTATTAAATGAACATCTAATGAGAATTTACTACGTTCCAGGCTCTGTGCACAACACTTGGGATACAAAGATGATTAAAACATGATCCCCACCCTAAAGGAGTTTCCAACCTAGAGGGAGAGATAGAAATGTGAATGGATCATTTGTAATAAAATGAGAGATTTAAGAATACTCATAGTACTCACACATAGACAGTGAGATCAATTACATCAGCCTCGGAAGTCAGAGAAAGTTGGGCAGTAGAGTAATAAGCAGGGGTGTATAGGCAAAGAATGGTTTGAAGAAGTTGGAATGTGTGAACAAACGTGTAATGCCCGGAAAGTGCCTGATACTGAGATCATCCACAGGAGAGCTTTAAGACTGAACAGAGAAGTGGATCAAGGATGAGACCTCCCTGGGAAACATCAATATTTAAAGGATAGGAAGAAGAAGAAAAGCCAATAAGAGAAAGGAAATGAGAACTAACACCCAACACATAAGAAAGGCTCCTCATATATTTTTGAATAAATGAATGGATGAATGAATAAGAAATTAAGCTGTAAACAGTAAGAGAGGAAAAAATTTTGAAAGTAGGGAGTGGATTGTCCCTCTCCGAAATTTAAAAATGCAATGGTATATAAAATGGGAGAGAAAATTACAATGATTAAGACTGATCTGTTCCTATGTCAATGTGTCCTTAATACTTGTTAATCTATTAAATCTAGTGGCTCTACAGCTTGCAGAATTAGACCTAATATTTGCCTAAGTGGAAAGAGTCAGAATATGCCCAGGATATTTGAGGAAAGAGCTCATTACTAAGAGCATGATTACTTCCAGGCACTGGCTGGTTTTTCATTGACATTCATGCCAGGGGTTCCCACTGAGTCAATGTATAGGGAAAAGCACTAAAGTAAGCCTTAAAGTTAGTACTAAGAAGGGGTTGCCATGGCACACTCCCACCACCTTTGGAAGGGAGTATTTGCTTAATAGATCTTAGGCTTCTTGAGGAAGAACTGACATTTTCTTCAAGCTCCTGGCTGCAAATTGGAGACAACTGGGAAAGACAGGTTCAAAGAAAAAGAAAAAAATCTTTTTACCATCTTTTACAAACCATGACAATTGCATCTTGATAATTATTCATTTAGTTTCAGAGGTTTCAGGAGTTCAAACAGAGGGAGTATGATTCATAAAATTTAAATAGTAGCAGGTAAAGTCAGATCTGTGACAGGGAGCGGGAAGCTGCCATGATGCAATTAGAGATTTCTGGATCATGGGGCAGAGAAGGTGAAACTAATTAAAACGGCTGCAACTTCAGGCCATGGCCTTGCTCAGAAGACTTTAAAATGTTCTTGAAATTTTAGTTGCACATTTAAATGATTAATTCAGATGGTGCTCCAACTCACTGAAGTAAAAGTTGTCAATAGGTCGCAAACTATGCATATTGGGCACAAAAACTTAGAAAAGCATGCACGTTATGACCTGCATAGGCAGAACAGAAAATGACCTGCTTGTCTTTTTCAAATAATAGTTAACGTGCCTAGAACCTACCAGATGCCCTGCACTGTTGTACGTGGTTTAGCTATTCATTTAATTCTTACAGCAAGTCTATGAGATGGGTTTCATTATTATCCTGGTTTTGTAGGAGAGGATATTAAAGTACAGGCTGGAGGGACTTGTCTAAGGCCGCACAGCCAATAAATGGCATAACCAGGGACTCCAACCCAAGTGCTCCAGCTGCAGATCCTGAATTCTAACAAGTCTGAGGATGGTATGCATTATTTTCTGATTTAAAAGTATCAAGTAGGGAAAAGTGCTTTGTAAACCATAAACACCATTACAATAGAAGGAAGAAAACATGGAGAAGATGACAAGCGGGGGGAGGAGGAAAAATATCAAGATGAGAAAGAGGAAGTCGAAGAGGAAGAGGTAGGAGAGAAAGAAGAGGAGGAAGAGAAAATGGATGAAAATTAAAAAGAAGATTAAGAGGTTGAAGCCTCCTAGGTACTAGCAACATCAAGGCTGACTCACTCAGCCTCGGATCTGGCTCCACGCTCGTTATCCAGTTGGATTTCCCACGGCGACTGTCCGACACACTCCCTCACTCTAGCTAGGATGCCGCTCATGACTCCAGAATCGTTACTTGTTCCTTCTAATTTCTGCTGCTCTGAATGTGGTCTCCCCCCTCCGTCAGATTCCCACCCCACATTCCCATCTTCTCCATCCTTCAAAATCAACTGAAGTCTAGCTCATCCTAGTAAACATTTGCTGACTACACCAGCTTTTAGTGATTTGGGGACCACTGTGAGAAACACAGAATTTTCAAATTTGACCCCCTATAGACATTCTCTGGTTCAAATTGCTCATTTTACAAAGGAGGGAAACTGAGGCCCGGTGGAAGATAGGTAGTTTCCCCAAGGCCATCAGCTAGCTGTGACAGTGCTGGAAGCCATTCCAGTTCTCCTTCCACTCCACATCAGTACTGCCCTGCATCGTACAGGCTGATTGAATGTTCATCTCTTTCTAACTGGACTGTCACACTCACAAACCAGGACCAGCTCTTCCTTGACTTTTGTGTCGTCCACTTCACGTAACACAGTGTTACACATAGTTGGTGCTCAATAAATGATTGACTGATTAAGAACAAATGTATTAGGATATTAGAAAACTGTCTAGAAATAGTAAGGAATGGTAAAAAGAGACCATCAGCTGTGCTGTAATGCAGATAAATGTTTTCTGTAGCATTTACCTAGGAGCAGTTACAACTCATATATATAGAGATTATCTTCAATTTTTAAAAATAAACGTGTCTTTTAATAATAATCTAAACCAGTGTATCCTCATTAGCCCTTTTTGTGTTCTGTTATGCAAACAGAATACTTGTCTCTTTCTCAGGGCAGCAGGAAAACTTATCTAGCGACAAAATATATGAATTTTTCTTTCTTAAGCTTCTCCACAAATGGTAAAGAGAGCAAAGGCGCATCTTGAACCATGCCAACAAAGGCCTCATTAAACACTTGTTGGCAACTGATCAAGATTAATGTGTGGGTATATTCCCTGGACAAAGTGCATGGAAAGCTCATACTTATTAAACATAACAAATTACAAGGAAATAAATTGGTTCATTACCTTTAATTGGAGCATCCCCAATTGACCACATTATCAGGGTCAAATACAACAACAGATATGAACTTCGGGCGAATATCGTTTTATACTAGACATTTATCAAATATTCCAATAGTAGGATTCATAACACGTAATAATCACATTCTTAAAAGATAGTGTTGTGAAACCCTAAATCACGAGAAGAGGCAGGAGAATGAGGGTCAGACCACACAGACGTGAAGAGATGAGAGAAAGTCCTCCAGTTCTGACGGAAACACGTATGCTGAAAGCTTTCCAAAGGGGAGGCAAAAAGGAAAAGAGGAGAAACCAACAGGCATTAAGTAACTCCTTGTGTGGTGGTGCTCTGGGCTGTACCTTTCACAAACATGACTTTGTCTAATCCTCACCAACCACCCTTGCAGTAGATAATTTTAACCCTATTTTACGAGTAAGGATGCTAAAATTTCAAGAGGTGAAATTGTCTACATTTGTAGATGGGGACCTGGATTCAAACCCAGATCTGTATGACATCACATATCATGGTGGACATCATTGTCTCGTGGTCAACATCCATTGCTGCTCTTCTTTGCTCACAGGACAAAGGTATTGAGCAACTTTGTGTTTCAGCGGCACCTAGCCTTCTTAGCAGCCCCAGGCAGTCAACCTTGACTAGTCTAGTGACCTTTTGCTAGTGACTCGTTTAAGGGTAGACAATGACCCAAACCTGGCCAATGAAACATGAGGGGCGGTCTGCTCTGGAGACTCCTAGAAAAATTCCTCTTGCTCTTAAAAATGGGCCCAAAGAAAAGGGACACTCTTTGGCCTTTGGATACTGTTGTCTCCTGCAGTCGAGAGGGATATAATTGACCTGTTGACATTAAGAGGGAGAAAAGACGGAAAGTTCCTGAGTCTATGATTGTACCTTTGAATTGCTGAATTCACTGGCCTGAGGCTGCCCTAGCTCCAGCCTTCTTGTTATGTGAAATAATATGTTTTCCTTTTTACTTAGGCTACTTTTAATTTTGCAGCCCAGAACATCTTCCCAGATACACATTTCATGCCCTTTAAAAAAAACTGAGATTGAACTAGAAACAAAACAAAAACCACTGCAGCCTGAGAGAGTTTATAGGCAAGCAGACATTGTCCAAGACACGCAAGGAAATAAGTGTCTCAAAGAAAACAGCAAAAGACAGTGGGACAGGACAGTGGTGAGTGTGTTTACAGTGACTGTGCGAGGCCAAAACCTTAATACCAGCTGCATGTTTCACCTCTACTGACACCCTTCCGCTGAGAAGCTTAAAGGACTTAGGGCAGAGGGAGCCCTTTGTTTGGGGGAGGTTCTGATGAATGTATTCTCTTTGCTCCTTCAGTTCTCCTCACAGAAGGTAGCAGCCTTTTGGAATGGCTTCAACCTTGCAGAGAGGAGTGAAAATTGGCCAAGCCGGAAACATATCTTGCCATTCCTTCCTGCCTGCACATTCCACAGTCTGTGTGCATTGCCCAGAACATAGAGTAAATAAAATTACCATTATGTAGAATTGGTTCCTTGAAAACCAGTCTTGTGGGTTCCTGATACTTGGCAAGACTGGTCCAGGTTACTGCAGCTCTTGTCAGTAAAGTAGGTTCTCCTGGGCACAGCTATGGTGGCACTCTGGGCACACTCACAGAAAAACTGAGAAATGTTAGCGTTGCCTCGAACTATAGATCCTTATGGTTGTAGACCAAAGCAGAATTTCTGGGGAATAAGAGTATATATAAATATAAACACATTTATAGATAAACAAAGCAAGATGTCCAACTAAAAAAAAAAATCAATGAGTGCAGTGTGGAATTAATGGAAATGAATAGAGATGACACAGCCATTTAGACATGGCTACAAATCCTGACTCTGCCATCGTATAGCTTTGTGACCTTCGGTAATTTATCCAGACCTTCTCACTTTCTGTTTCCTCATCTGTTTGTTGAAGGTAATAGTACCAACTTCTAAGGTTTGGAGACATCTTTAGCTCACCTCCTGAACACTTATCTGATACTTACTGCCTTAACACTCGAAGTGGTTTACCCCAGTTAATTCTCACCACCGTATGAGGTAGGTATTTTCTTTCTTTGCCCATTTTGCAGATGTGGAAATTGAGGCCTAGAAAAGGATAAAATAGTTTTTTGAAAGTCACACAGCTTGTGAGATGGAAAGAAGAGTTGAATGCAAGGTTGCTGACGCCATCCATCCAGGCACAGATCAGGCACTGGGGATACAGAGCTGGACGTCTTACCCAGCTCAGGCTCTCCTTTTGTGACCCACACAGGGAAACTTTCCTTTCCTGAGGCTCATCTCCTGCCTGGCTTATAGAATTTCTGAGCACTGACCCATTCTAGTCATAACCCACTCATTTGTTCCTGCCAGAATTTTTTCCTTTTCATAATCCGGCCCTAAGCTAAAGTTAATAGTATTGGGTAAACTTTCGCATCCAAATTTAAGCCTCCTTTGATTGTAGTAGGGTTTCTTCTTTCTAGTGAGATCATCAGTTATTTTAAGACTTAATGTTGAAGCCTCTAATAGGAGAAGCCATTGCAACAAAGGCTTCTGCCAAAAGCGAAATTGTCCAATTAGAGGTCAACATCAGTGTGCTGGGATGGGTGTGCCTTTTTTGCTTTCTGGGTGGCCCACACACCCTCCCTGCCACTTCACAGACTCAGCCCATCTTGTTCCTTTGCTTTCTGCCTCCATCTTCAGTTAGTGGCTGTCAGGGAAAAACCAGGAACCCTTTGCTATCACCCCTCGCTCACACCCATCCCATCCCAAAACTTGACAAACTCCAAGCAGCAGCCCTTGTGGCTGGTCACTTGGGCTGAATGATCCTGGGAGAAGCCAGAAGTAAGACGACCTGCCATTCTCAGTTCAGTGATGCAGCAGGAAGCAGGAAAGTGCTGTTTAGTACGGCCTGCTACGTACACGTTTGTCTCTCTCCTCCCCTGGGAGACTTGTGAACAGGGTGGGACTTCTGGGCCACGAATGACCAGTGGAGAACCTGTCTGGAGACCAGGACGAGGTCTGGGTAGTATCTAGACATCCTTGTTAGCTGTTGCGTGGGGCCAGGTTTAGAAGATTGGCCCCAGAGAATTCCTTCTCTCCGACTTACCTGATGAGATGTCCCAGGGGGCCGCAAATCCACTCGGGGTGAAGATTCCCACACTGAAGGCTAATCGTGGCTTCATTAGAATTTATATGATTTGCTGGTGCTGCAAAATCCTCTTTCTAACTGACCACACATTTACAATGTGCTGCTCCTGGGCACTGTCTGCATGCCCTGAGCTGTGTCAAGCATTGTTAACATCTACAGGCTTTGCTCAAGATTGATGTTTTAGCTCATCTGGGTGATCTAGTTTTCCCTTTCACATCATTCCTTCCAGATTGATATTTTTAGCTTTATTCTCTCTTTATCTCTTTTCCTCTTCATCCTTTCCTCCCCCCCTCTTCCTTTCTTCCTTCCTCTCTTTTTCTCTTGCATTTTGCTTATCCTACTCATGCAACTCTTGCCAATTCCCCCTGCTGTCACCCTTAGTATTTAAATATAACCTGAATCAGAATAGGGTTTCTTTGGGCCATGGGCCTGACTGAGTCCTGGTTTCCTCAGACCACCTGTTCCTATGTCAGCTATAGAACAGAGGCCTCCAGGTCCTGAGTAAGGCTGATTCTTATGTAGATGGGGGCAGCCCGGGGAGTCCCAGAAATTGTGACACACAGCCAGGGGTGGGTCACACTGCATGACCCAGCTTAATATTGCTTACCCCGGAAAGCTTTCTCCAAACCCACAGTTCCCATTTCAAGCTGGCTTCAAACATCCCTCCTCTGCCCTCCCTCAGCTCCCATTGCATTGCTCTTACTCTTACTTGTTTGTCTCTCCAAATAGACAGCAAGATCCTGTGGGCAAAGCCTGGATGTCAAACATCTCTGTACCCCTCGTGCCTAGCACATTGTGTGGCAATAATAAGTGCCCAATAAAATGTTTGTTGATTCAATAAATGAATGAGGTGGATTTGTGAATTCTCTTTGGAAAACACTACTTCAAATCTCACTTCATTTTCTTCTCTTTGGGAAGAAATTCCTGGGCTATATCAACATATACTTGATAAAAATGATGGACAAAGCACATTACAAAAATAAGTGGTATAGAGTTAATCAATTTAGAATACCCCAAGCTACTTCATTTGGAAACTGTTAAAGCAATATATTCCCAATAGACCATCAAACAAGAAATACCAGAGTTTTTAAAATTTGTTTGTTTTTAGCAAAGGCTGCTGGAGAGATGCATTGTGTCTCTTGCTAAGGATCTCAAGTTCTGAGTTGTTTGGGTGATCAGGTATATTATAATTGATGCCCTAAATTCCATAGAGTTATAAAGGTGAGGAAGAGAAAATTTAAGGGATAGCCAAAGAAACCTCTGAACTACTGGTGGGAGTGCAAACTGGTGCAGCCGCTATGGAAAACAGTATGGAGATTCCTCAAAAAATTGAGAATAGATCTACCATATGATCCAGCTATTCCATGGCTGGGTATTTATTCAAAGATCTTGAAAACAAGAATGTGTAAAGATACATGCACCCCTATGTTCATCGCAGCCTTATTCACAATACCCAAGACTTGGAAGCAACCTAGGTGCCCATCAAGGGACGAATGGATAAAGAAGATGTGGTATATATACACAATGGAGTACTACTCAGCCATAGGAAATGATGAAATCTGGCCATTTGTGACAACGTGGATGGAACTTGGAGGTATTATGCTGAGTGAAATAAGTCAGAGGGAGAAAGTCAAATACCATATGATCTCACTCATAAGTAGAAGATAAAAACTACAAACAAACACATAGAAACAGAGATTGGATTGGTGGTTACCAGAGGGGAAGGGGGATGGGAGGAGGGCAAAAGGGGTGATTAGGTTCACATGTGTGGTGATGGACTAATTAGTTTTCAGGTGGTGAACATGATGTAATCTACACAGAATTCGAAATATATTACAATGTACACCTGAAATTTATATAATGCTATTAACCAATGTTACCACAATAAAAAAAAGAAATTAAAAAGACAAAAAAATAAATAAAAGTATAGATATAAAGGTGTGCTCAGACTGTGTTCCCAGACTGTGTAATGTCCTTACAAATGCTGCTTCCTCGTCCTGCGTGCTTCCCTCTCTTGGAGTCAGCTGTCATCTTCACCTGTTCAGTCCTCTGCATTCATTCTTCATCTCTGCCTCCTTCTAGCTTCCAGCTTTGACCGGCCTCTTCCGTAATCTCTTTTCCAAAATATGTCTTCGGAGGAGTAAACGGTAGGGATGCCTCTTAGAGATCAACCAGCAAATGCCCTGAGCATCTTTACACATCTACCTATCTCTGACAAGCTGCCAGATATAAGTGGTTTTCTCAGCTTAATGGATGATATGTTCCTCTTTCTCTAAGAACAATCCTAGAATTTGCTGCAGCAAAATTCATAGGCTACTTTTAGAAGCTTTGTAATGGGTTGCTACCAGTTAACAACATTTTATCTTGGTTTCCTTGAGAGGAAACAATCATGCAATTAGATGTATAAGCAAAATTTGCTTTCTGATGCCAGGCTGGCAAAGATCACAGTCCCTGGTACTGGTCTGGAAAAGGCATCAGGATGAAAGTTTCTGATTTATTACATCTGTTGGAAATAAATAGTTGACATATTAATGTGTGTGTGTGTGTGTGTATGTGTGTTTCTGCCAGAGTAGAAGCAACAGATTGCACGAATGCTTGCTTGAGCTGAACTCACCTTGCCAGTCCTCAGCTCTCTGGCAGTTAACAAAAAGGTTTTAAGATAGAAACTGGACTATTTAGCCTTCATTAATCATTCATACTGTTCAAACACATCATCCAGTAACTGAAGAGGGGTTAATGGTAGCTAAGCTTGAGTCTGTTGTCAAAAGTAGGTTTAACTTTCTATGAACTCACCGGACACAAAGAATGCTGCCTGCTTACTATTCCAAATGTCACTAGCTAGGAGCAAACGGATGACTACTAATGGTAATTAAATACCTCTGAAGCCATTTGTACCAATAACAAAGAGTTACTGTCAGAACTTGAATGAGGTCCATCTGCCCATTTGAAAAGAATGTTAACATTATATAAGCGATAAAGCAGACAGCAACAACTAAATAAATAGACGAATAAATAAGTTTGGTGATGACATTTCTCTAGATGAACACTTGATCTTTGGTCTTGCCTTTGGAAACAAGAGATTAATGAAAATATTCCGTAGTCTTTAGTTGTTTCAATCCCAGTTCGGCCCAAAAAGTAATTAGAAGGAGATTTTTAGTAAAGATTCTTCCATCTACATTCCCAAAGCTGTGAAAAAAATTGTATGAAATTCTATTTGACTAAGTTTCTTTCTGCCTTGCAAACTTGCTGGATTCAGTTTCTACTATTGACTGTTTAATTTCATATGCTCTCATCTCCTTAAGTGAAAGGAAAAAAAAGAGAGTGTGGCTTGTTCTGCTTTCTGTCTTCAGAACACAGAACTCCACAATTGCTCCTTCTTGCACAGATGGATTGACATCGCAGAGTTTTTCTTTGGTGGGCTCATCTGTTCAACTGCCCCTGAGGCCCCTGCAAGGGGCCGTCTGACTTCTGTTGGACATCCACGGTGGTTTCCTCTGCATCTTCATCTTTTTGTACTATGACGAGACAAAATATGAAAAGATATTACATGAAAGAACCAACGGGTAAAGAATATCTAAATGCTTTTGAAATGCACCTAAAATCCTAGAGCAGCCAGAATAAAAGCGCACAGAGAGAGGGTTCTGAGAGGGAGCAAATGCATTCAGCAAGCCTTTGGAAAGGCAGTTTCTTGTAAAGATATGGACTTCATTAAATCAGTCAAAGGATCTTTAATAGCTCTCTTTTGCCAGGAGGTAGAAGTACTTGTATATCTGATGGCTCAGTTCTAGTGAGAAGAGAAAGTGGCAGGTGAAGAGGAGGAACAGCAAGGGCATTAAAAGCAATTGTATAGTCGGGGTGAGTGCGTAGTGAGATCGACATTTGTCTATGCCTTTACATATGCTTAAAGCAGTACTGGTGATGGAATGGCTAAACAACATCTGGGAGACACCGAGATCAAAGCTAAGAGAGAAATATGGGTGTATACAATCTAAAACAGCAGCCTGTATCAATTAGGTCTTTTTATGTTCCAAATAACAAAAAATTTAAACTGTCTAAAACAATGGGAGAACTTGTTGACTTACATAAGTGGGAAGTGTAGAGGTAGGGCAGGCTTCAAGATTGGTTTCATCCAGCTCAACGGTGCCCCTAAGGACTCCGTCTCTTTGCTCTGCTGTTTGTTCGTGGTGTCAGCTTTATCCTAAGCCTGATTTACTGCCGGGTTACAAGATGGCTGCCAACAGGTCCTGGGACTGCATTCTTTCTCATAGTATAGGTGAGATACACTGGAGAGAGAGAAAAGTAGAGCGTTTTTCTCCCAACCAAACAAAAGTCCTGGATTTCACTCTGATAGGACCAGTTAGGTTATGCTTGTGATGAGAACAAGCTCTACTGATTAGCAATTCAGTGATCACATCTGGAATTGGGGATAAAGGATCAATGACACAAACTGCAAAATGGTGATGGTGGGGAGAAGAGCACTGGAACAGATGTGGCAAGGCAGATCACAAGGAACACCGTGACCCACGCGCACCAATTCTGCGTGGTTCCTAAGAAAGGAGACATACCAGCAAGTAAAGGTTTTCCCTTCTTCCTTAATAGATTTATCTTAGGAAAATTACAGTGTTTTTCAAAATGTAGTTCATGGACCAAAATTATAAGCATTGCTTAGATGCAGATTCCTGGGCCTTTCCCATGCCTTCTGAATCATAATCTCTGTGAGTAGCAGTTGGGGATTTGCATTTTTAGCAAGCTTCCAGTGGTTTTGATGCCCATTAAAGTATGGAAATTTCACAGAAACTTGCTCAAAGGTAAAGGTATCAGGAGATTTTCTTCTTGCTTTAGGAAGATGTGATAGTTTCTTACAGTACCTTTACCAAGATGATACCTGTCTTTACCAAACTAGCTACCAATAGGGGCCAGCCTGGTGGCACAGCGATTAAGTTCACAGGTTCTGCTTTGGCAGCCCAGGGTTTGCCGGTTCATATCCCAGGTGTGGACCTACACACTGCTCATCAAGCCATGCTGTGGCAGCATCCCACATACAAAATAGAGGAAGATGGGCACTGATGTTAGCTCAAGGCTAATCTTCCTCAAAAAAAAGAAAAAAATAGCTATCAATAGTTGCTACCCTAATAACATCTCATGTTAATGTGGACCTTATTTTATCTTAGTAAAATGTAAAAGACTTTTAATAAAGCTATCTATAAAATGACATATAATATGTTTTATGGGGGGAATAAGTCTAGCTCTTTAGCATTATGCAGGTAAAAAAATGATGCATTGCATTTTTCTCTTTTTAAGGGATGCTTTTGGAATTATCCACATACACTTAAACTTCATCTTAACTTCCTTTTGGATCCAGTGCTTGTGGTAATGCTGTAATTACAAACATTTACTGAGAGAGATGATTCTCTACTACATTTGGAAAAGGGGCAGGTAACTTCTAATTTTACTTGGCTTCTTTATATCAAGTAAAGTCTTGAGAGGAAGAGAAAGAGGAAAAGAAGGATGAAGTTTTGTTTTCTGGCTGACCAATGATTTACAGGTAACTTTTCTTCACAAAATTGGTTTATTTTGATTAATTTTTCTCAGATCCTGAGATAGGTAGATAACATTACCTTTATTATTCTCCTATATGATCCTATATTCAAAGCATGAAGAACCTGAGAGAGTTTTCCAGTGGGTTGGTGTGTTAGGAATAAGATTTCTACAAGAATTATGTGCACAGATTTTAAACTTATTTGTTCATTCAAAAACACTACTGTGTATCTATTACTGTGTATCTACTGTGCCAAATTTTGGGGATACAGTTATCAGTAAAACATATGTGGTATCTGCTCTCCTGGATTTCATAGTCTAGTACTGTGATATCCAAGATGGTAACCACTAGCCATATGTGGCTATTTATATTTAAATTTAATTAAATTAAAATTTAGCTATTCAGTTGTATTAGCTACATTTCAAGTGCTTGACAGCCAAATGTGGCTAGCGGTTATTGTATTGGACAACACAGATATAGAATATTTCCACCATCACAGAGAATTTCATTGGACAACACTGGTAGTAGAATGAAACTGACTTCACTGTAAATCATGGTTCCAACACTCAATAGTTGTACGATCTTGGAAAAGTTACTTGATTTCTCTAAACCTCAATTTCCTGACGTGTAAAATAGGCATATAATAGCTATGCACAGAGTCACAGTGAAGATTACAAGAGACGAAATTGGGAAGGCTTTTAGGTGAGTGTCTAGCACATGGTAAACATTCAATAATTCTGGACTATCATCACCTTCAGTACTGAACATTCTGTTGATCATAGAGGCATTTTAAGCTTCTCTAATTTCCATCCAGCAGACCCTGGAAGGGCAGAAGACAGGCCTTGGCTGTGGTTCCCTTGTCACTCAGCCTCCATTCTAGAGTTCTCCAGGGAGGTGCTTTTAGATCTCTTGTGCTTGTTTACTTGAACTATGAACTTTACTGGCGTCACAAGTCGCTCTCTCCATATATTAGACTGCTTTTAAATATGAGAGAATTTTGAGAACCACCCAACTCCTTCTTCTTGTATTAAATGATAAACCAAGGGACATAAAGATATTGTGACTTAAAAAAAAAATAACATTGTAGTCAGTGGGCACAGCTTATTTGGTAAATTTATTAACATCTTACCTGCTAGTAGAGGGTAGCAAACAGTTTTATCTCCAAGGCCAACTGCAACCAGTTGGTAGTAACTTCCAATAGAGCTTTTGAGAAGTGTTTCAAGGCCTATCAGAACACAAGAAGGAACTCTGTGATCAATTAGTGATGCCTGCCAAGGGCATGGGAGTTAGGGAGGATTGGCACACATTTATATATTTATCAACTTTTTTAAAGGACAGGTTGATTACAAAAACAAGCAGATTGCTTGATTTGGCTACTATTGCTAATTGCGGCCATCTTCAGAAGATTAAAGTTTATTTGTCTGAGGTCTCAAATCACTTCAGGCATACTTTATTTAGACTTTAGTCCCATGTGCCATTGGCTTCACCATCTGTAAATGAGTCTATGGTATAAAATCCTGCACTACTTGAAGGCAGAGAGCAGGGACTGTTTTGCTTTTCACTGTCCATTAGTTAGATCATGTGACGAGATCTGAGATATATAATTTATACTATTACTTAGCTCACAGATGAGTGAGAGGTGGGAAGAAGTAATCAAAGACTTAAAAATCTTCCTGAAGTGCAATTTCACTGTGTCACTCCCTACTCAGGAGCTCACAGTGGCTCCCTACTACTAATAAGTATCTCTTCCTAGCTTGCAAGATATTCTCTAATCTAGCTCCACAGCCTATGCTTCTAGCCTCACTTTTCACAACTCTGTAGCAGCAATAGTACACTTCAGAGCACCCCAAAGCCACACAGTTCCCAGCTTATTTTTCTCCATAATAGTTCTATGTGTTGGTTTGATCTTCCCAATTAGATTATTTGCATTTAAAAAGTAGGGCTACCTCTTACATATTTTATAAACTTCCCAATGCATTTATTGCAACACTAAGTAGGCACTAAGTGGTAAGACCCTTGATGATATGGGCTTTCTTAACAGTTACTAGGCTCAATAAATACTTGTTGATTTTTTGTCGTCGTTTTTTTGCTGAGGAAGATTAACTCTGAGCTAACATCTGTTGCCAATCTTCCTCTTTTCTAGCTTGAAGAAGATTAGCCCTGAGCTAAGATCTGTGCCAATCTTCCTCCACTTTATCTTTGGCTTGCAGCCACAGCATGGCTGATGAGTGGTGTAGGTCCGCGCCTGGAATCTGAACCTGTGAACCCAGGCTGCCAAGGCAGAGTGCAATGAACTTAACTGCTACACCACAGGGTCAGCCCCTATCTTGTTTCTTGATTGCAGCATTTCAATAAATGTTTGATTGATTCCCTGATTGAAAAGAAAAACCAAAGTAATATATTACTGTTATTTTCTATGAGAAATTCATTGCAGTGGGAATTCTGTCTGATTTGTGTAAAGAAAGTAACGTGATGTCTACAACAGGGATTGATTGACATTAAAATAGAAATACAACATTCCTGGGGCTACCTCCATGATGTAGTGGTTGAGTTGTGGACTCTCAGCTTTGGTGGCCTAGGTTTGCGGGTTTGGATCCTGGTACAGACCTACAACATTTGTCAGACATGCTGCGGTGGTGACCCACATATAAAGTGGAGGAAGATTGGCACAGATGTTAGCTCAAGGCTAATCTTCCTCAGAAAAAAAAAATAAAAAGAAAGAAATGCATCCTTCTCTTAATAGTATTCCTACTCAGCTTTCTGAGAGAGACCTGACTATCTGACTCCAATTTCTGAAGCGTGATTTATGGTATATTATGTATAACTCACAAGAACAGGGAAACTCTGGACAGATATCTCTAGGCATATTTTATAGCTATAAATCATGGTTAATAATGACAAACTTAAAAATCTAGACCCTTCATACGTGAAAAGATTTGATTCATAAACACTTTACCCCAACATCGAAAAATTCTCTTACCTCAATATGCTGTAAAACAGTAAAACAATTATTTAAAAAATTGGATGCTTTCACAAGTTTTTGGACAATGGATTAAAATTGTGTTAGAAAGAGAATACTATGAACTGTATATGCCAACAAACTGGATAATCTAGAAGAAATGGATAAATTCTTAGAAACATACAACCTTCCAAAACTGGACCAAGAAGAGGTAGAAAATTTAAATAGACCAATCACCAGTAAGGAGATCAAAACAGCAAAACCTCCCAAAAAATAAAAGTCCAGGACCAGATGGCATCCCTGGTGAATTCTACTAAACATTCAAAGAAGAATTAATACCTATTCTTCTCAAACTCTTCCAAAAAATTGAAGAGGAGGGGAGGCTTCCTAACTCATTCTACAGAGCCAACATTATCCCAATACCAAAACCAGACAAGGACAACACAAAAAAAGAAAATTACAGGCCAATATCACTGATGAACATCGATGTAAAAATCCTCAACAAAATACTAGCAAATCGAATACAACAAGACATTAAAAAGATCATACATCATGATCAAGTGGGTTTCATTCCAGTGATGCAGGGATGGTTCAACATCCACAAATCTATCAACGTGATACACCACATTAACAAAATGAAGAATAAAAATCACAGGATCATCTCAATAGATTCAGAGAAAGCATTTGACAAGATACAGCATCCATTTATGATAAAAACTCTAAATAAAGTGGGTATAGAAGGAAAATACCTCAACATAATAAAAGCCATATATGACAAACCCACAGCAAATATCATTCTCAATGGAGAAAAACTGAAAACTATCCCTCTAAGAACAGGAACCAGACAAAGATGCCCACTTTCAGCACTCTTATTTAACACAGTATTGGAAGTCCTAGCCGGAGCAATCAGGCCAGAAAAAGAAATAAAAGAGATCCATATTGGAAAAAAGAGGTGAAACTGTCACTCTTTGCAGACAACATGATTTTATGTATAGAAAAACCTAAAGAATCCACTAAAAAACTTTTAGAAATAATAAATGAATACAGTCAAGTCACAGGATACAAAATCAACATACAAAAATCGGTTCCATTTCTATACACTAACAATGAAATAGCAGAAAGAGAAATTAAGAATACAAGCCCATTTACAGTTGCAACAAGAAGAATAAAATACCTAGGAATAAACTCAACCAAAGAGGTGAAAGATCTGTACACCGAAAACTATAAAACATTGTTGAAAGAAATCGAAGAAGACAAAGAAATGGGAAGATATTCCGTGCTCTTGGATTGGAAGAATTAACATGGTTAAAATGTCCATACTTCCTAAAGCAGTCTATAGATTCGATGCAATCCCTGTCAAAGTTACAAGAACATTTTTCACAGAAATAGAACAAAGAATCCTAAAATTTATATGGAACAACAAAAGACCCCAAATAGCCAAAGGAGTCTTGAGAAAAAAGAACAAAGCTGGCAGTATCACACTCCCTGATTTCAAATTATACTACAAAGCCATAGTAACCAAAACAGCATGGTACTGGCACAAAAACAGACACACCGATCAATGTAACAGAATCGAGAGCCTAGAAATAAACCCACACATCTATGGCTGGCTAATATTTGACAAGGGAGCCTAGGGCATACCATGGAGAAAGGAGAGTCTTTTCAATAAACGGTCTTGGGACAACTGGACAGCCACATGCAAAAGAATGAAAGTAGACCATTTTCTTATACCATGCACAAAAATCAACTGAAAATGGATTAAAGACTTGAATGTAAGACCCGAAACCATGAAACTTCTAGAAGAAAACAAAGGCTGTACACTCTTTGACATCGGTCTTAGCAGCATATTTTCAAGTAGCATGTCTGACCGGGCAAGGGGAACAAAAAAAAAGTGAACAAATGGGACTACATCAAACTAAAAAGCTTCTACACGGCAAAGGAAACCACCAACAAGATGAAAGCACAACCTAACAATTGGGAGAAGATATTTGCAAACTGTATATCAGATATGGGGTTAATATCCAAAATATGCCAAGAACTCATACAGTTCAATGACAAAAAACGCAACAACCCAATTAAAAAATGAGCAAAAGATCTGAACAGAGATTTCTCTAAAGAAGATATATGGCTGGCCAACAGGCATATGAAACGGCCCAACACGATTAGCTGTCAGGGAAATGCAAATCAAAACTACAATGAGGTATCACCTCACTCCTGTCAGAATGGCTATAATTAACAAGAGAGGAAACAAGTGTTGGAGAGGATGTGGAGAGAAGGGAACATTCATACACTGCTAGTGGGAGTGCAAACTGGTGCAGCCACTATGGAAAGCAGGATGGAGTATCCTCAGAAAATTAAGAATAGACCTACCATATGATCCAGCTATCCCACTGCCGGGTGTTTATCCAAAGAACTTGAAAATGCAAAGGCATAAAGATACCTGCACCCCTATATTCATCGCAGCTTTATACACAATAGCCAAGACTTGGAAGCAACCTAGGCGCCCATCAAGGGATGAATGGATAAAGAAGATGTGGTATATATACACAATGGAATACTACTCAGCCATAAGAACTGATGAAATCGGGCCATTTGTAACAACATAGATGGACCTTGAGGGTATGGCTGTGTGAAATAAGTCAGAGGGAGAAAGTCAAATACCATATGATCTCACTCATAAGTAGAAGATAAAAACGACAAACAAACAGATAGAAACAGAGATTGGATTGGTGGTTACCAGAGGGGAAGGGGGATGGGAGGAGGGCAAAAGGGGTGATTAGGCTCACATGTGTGGTGATGGACTAATTAGTTTTCAGGTGGTGAACATGATGTAATCTACACAGAATTCAAAATATATTATGATGTGCATCTGAAAGCTACATAATGTTATAACCTGATGTTACTGCAATAAAAAAAATTGTATTAGAGTCATTTCCAACCCAAACATTTATTTATTTTCTTTTGTTCCAACTAAAATCATGAATGATTTAAAGAGGAAAAGTGAAAAAGGGTGGATATGGTGAAGCTAAAGTGATATTGGTTTTATCAGTAAAAACAAGTTTACATAGGAATTGTTAAACATAAAAGAAAAGAAAACAACTTTGTTTAGCAACAAATAATAGGCAAGTGTAAAAACATAATTTTATAATATTACTGATGATTCTGGGGAAAATTTACTCATAGTGCTACATTTAAATCACAGAAGTAGTAAAGTGATTTGAATTCTAGAGCTGTAAAAGTATGTGGTTTGCTTTCTCTTTCTCTCTCTCTCTCTTTCTCCCGCCTTGTCTCCCTGTCACTCCTGATTATATAGATCTAACCTTCTTATTCAAAACAACAGTTTTACAACAAAATTCCAATATGGAATTAAATCCTGGCATACAAGTGCACAGATAACTTTTTTTTTTTAAAGATTTTATTTTTTCCTTTTTCTCCCCAAAGCCCCCCAATACATAGTTGTATATTCTTCGTTGTGGGTCCCTCTAGTTGTAGCATGTGGGACGCTGCCTCAGCGTGGTTCAATGAGCAGTGCCATGTCCGTGCCCAGGATTCGAACCAACGAAACACTGGGCCGCCTGCAGCGGAGTGCACAGACTTAACCACTCGGCCACGGGGCCAGCCCCACAGATAACTTTTTTTGATGAATGAAAGTTTGGTTTGTTTTGGGTCCTTCCCCGGGAGGCCGATATCTGAATGCTAGAATGTGGCTGTATATCAATATTCCTGAGTAGGAGGAATGCTGTGGCTCTGGTCTTACTCAGTTACCAGACACCACCCAGTGCACGAGCCTCTTACTTCCACACCTTTCCACATCATGCTTTATTGCTAGAAACACTCTTCGGTGCCTCTCTCACCTCCATAACTTCTGTTTATCCATTAGGCCCTGATTAGCCCCCACACACCCCAACACATACACACACACACCCCCTTTGGCCAGGCCATGGACCCTTTCTCTCTCAGTCTTCTCACAACACTCTGGACTTGCCTCTGTCATAGTAGACAAAGCCTGCACTGTCACTTATCACCTCACTTGATTTTCTCCACACTTGCTCCTTGAGGCCAAGGAGCTGTTTTTAAATTATATACAATGCCAGCACCTAGCCCAGTACGCAGCATTGAGTAGAAACTAGAAACTCTGTGTACAAGATTCTTCAGAATTACTGAATAAATAAACGCAATTTTATCATTACATCATTAAGTCTTCAAAGGCAAGAACAATATCTGACCGGTTTACTCATCACCAATGCCTAGGGCAATCTTTTGCGCACTGACTTGAAAGAAATGCTTGCTGTGGGAATTGAATTGTTACTTTCAGGTATAGTCAATAACTATAATAAGGTCCTTGATATTTCCTAACTAGTAAAAGTTGGGGCAGAGGGAAGCTGGTTTTCTCAACAGAGGATGCTGGCTTGTAATTTTTATAGAAATTATTGGTTGATGCTTCTAGAGCAGGCTTTTCAAAATTTGTCTGATGGTGAGCATCATCTGAGGGGCATTTGCTGAACATATAGCACGGTCCCGCCCCGGACCTAGTGAGTTAGAACCTCCAGGAGCGGAGATTTCCTATGACTCAGGACGTCTGGGATATTATTCCTACGACTTGAAAACAGTTTCACCTAAGCACTTTGATAGCCACAGTTGATTCTCAATATTATGAATTTGCCTTTTCCTCTGATTGTACAAAGGACATTCTAGCTTAGTGCATCAGAATGACTCCAAATATGGAAACATCCCAAATTAGTGGGAGTCCGTAATAATCAAGATTCTTTTGTGAGCCAAATTTTCTGATTTGAGTAGCCTTGTGCCTGATCAAATTAAATTTAAATGCGAACTCAAAAGGAGACAGTGAAGGGGCTGGCCCTGTGGTGTAGCAGTTAAGTTCATGTGCTCCACTTTGGCAGCCCGGGGTTCGCCAGTTCAAATCCCGGGCATGGATCTATGCACTGCTCATCAAGTTATACTGTGGCAGGTGTCCCACATATAAAATAGAGGAAGATGGGCACAGATGTTGGCTCAGGGCTAATCTTCCTCAAAAAAAAAAAAAGAGAGACAGTGAAATTTATAAAGCATCTCATCCTACTCTTTTGTCCCAACGCTTTATAAATGATTACAA
The DNA here is from genome assembly GCF_021613505.1 of Equus quagga. Lineage (NCBI taxonomy): Eukaryota > Metazoa > Chordata > Mammalia > Perissodactyla > Equidae > Equus > Equus quagga. The sequence goes on from NC_060270.1 coordinate 39,151,547, forward strand.
ACTCAACGATGGTCCTTCCCAGTGACAAATGATTCTCTTTGTGTCAGCTGGCACAATGGAAGTGTCTCCCACTCCTTTTGCAGTTGGTTACAGGAATTATTTTTCAGAGAGTGATTCTGTATACCCTTTGTTGTCGTGTGTGACTTTCTAAACATCATAGGTATATATGTTCCTGGTAAAAGAGTGTTGCATTAACGAATTAAAAAACAAAACAAAACATAACGTAACCAAGCTAGCGCTCGAGACTGTCAACCTCCTGTCCCCAAGATTTCTCTTTAGGAATCACTTTGAGGACCAAGGAGGAAGGTGAGAAGGGCCTTTACCAAGGATTTGGCCATTCCTACAAACTGATCGTACTCACCAGGTGAGTCTTTAATCTCTTCGCTTGTACGCCAAACATGTACACATGCGTCTAACAGCTCCCTGCCACCACTGTAAAGCGAACTGTGAGGAACAAAGGACATCAGCCTTCCGGTGCTGAGGGGTGAGGTAACCTGCAGAAACACACAAGACCCAGAACAAACAAGGAAGAACGAACTGACTAATGAACAGGACAGGAAACCAAACCAGAAAAACAAACAGGCAGAGAAAGCAACTGCTGATCAAACAAAGGAGCAGAGAGACTCTGCCTAGCCCAGGAGTCTGCCCTCACCTGGGGCCCACCTGCGGAACAGGTGAAGGGAAGCGGCTGGGGCTGAAGCCTTTTGTGGGTCCCGGCTCCCTCTCTTTCCCACCCTGAAACAGGTAGGGTGGCAGAGCAACCAGGAGAGCCGCATCTGTGGTTCTGTGCTCTTTTTCCCTGATGGAAGACCCATAAATACTTTATTACCAAGAGCCCACAGACAGGGCAGTGGTTATAGCAAACAAGTAGGCAGGATGGACTGAAACTTATCAAAGCTGTAATGCACCTGGATTAAAAGAAAGCTTCTGCTTGCCACGCAGCTAGGTCCAACTGCAGCCCTGTTAGAGGTGAGGATGACAGTATGAGCGATTATAGATAAATATTTGTAATTTGTTTGCAATACAAAAATCCTGTCTTTGGGAGCTCCAGTGTAAATGGACATATGCATATTAACCACAGCTAACAAATATTTATTGAGCATCTACTTCGAGCAAGACATGTTTTGGCCCTCTATTGAGCCAATGCTGTATAATGTACATGTTAAAAATATTTTATTAAAGACAGTCAGCCTGACAGTCTGCGTCAGGTGCATGTGTACAAGTGCCTGAGGAGACTGATTTTATTATTAACATTTGTTTCCCAAATGCTCATTTGAAGTCTATTCAGGGTGGGGTAGAGGTGTGGGTGGAGAATTGTTGAAGAATATTCAAAAAGACTGATTCTTTTTAAAAAGGGACACAATGAATTTGCCATTTTCTGATTCATGCACAGCTTTTCTTAGTGGAAATACCCAAATTCTATTTTCTTAGTGAAATTATATTTGTCCTGCTTGAAAACACTCTTGCAAATTTTCTTAAGGAAAAACCTTCAAAGGTAAGTTAGAATCATTTCTATATTTTTTTTAACTTTAGAGTGATTAGAGGGGGAAATGTTTTTCATGGCTATAGAGCCAGAAGTGAGGTTGATGAACAAAATTCAAGCCAAGAAATCTTCTGTATTTCCAAAAGATGAGGCACCAATTTGGCTTTGCGATTTCCAACAGCCAAAGAAAAAAGGGAAACACTGCTAGTGACAAGGTCCAGTACATACATGAAAGCAAAAAAAGAAAAAGACACCTTCTCAAAGAACAAAAATATGGATATTGAGACCAAAGAGGAATGTCTTCCAAAGCTGCTCTTAGAAAGGATTTGGAGCAATAGAAGAAAAAATATCTTGCACAACATCCTTATGATAAATATCCTTTGCTTCATTGTTAATTTTTAATTTAAGCTATCTTGCTGAATTATACGCATTACTGTAAGAACTTAAATCTATTTGGAACAACGTTGAGCTAAGTGGAGAGAGAGAAAAATATACCAGCGTGGATTAAGAAATGGAGACGCAGCCTTCTGGAGCCCCATTTTTATTGTTTTATAAGTGTCTGTTCAGTCTCACCATATTACTTTTCTATGAAAAACTGTGAGAATATCTTCTTCACTCTACAAATGAAAGTCCTTTTGGATTACTGTGCCAGAGAAATAAAAAGCTGTGGCTTTCTTAGCCCTGACAGTTCTGGACCCTCCCTGTGGATGTTCAAGAAAAGGAGCTAAGTCCATCTCTCTCCATTCATGTTGACCTTTAAAGAGAACACGCCATAGACGATAGTGTGGCACTTGAGCTTATTAAAAAATATCCTTCTTTTTTTTCTCCTCCTTGGACATTTGCTGTTTTCCCAAACCTGGCCTGTACTTTCCCATCTCTGCATTTTTGCCCAAGTTAGTGTCTGTCTATGGAACACTTTTTCCTTCTCACCTCTGTGCCTTGTTCGCGTATAGAAATCATATCATCTTTCTAGGTCAATCCAAATGACACTTCTTCCAGGAAGCCTTGCCCACTTACCAAAACTCTTGCCCAAATCTCCCAGAGTCCCCCAGGTAACACAGAACAAGGACACATTCTGCATTGCATTGTGGACACCTATGGCGAAGCTTTATTTTCTCAATTAGATCAAAAGTTCCCTGAGTCACTTTTTGCAACTTCCTATGAATCTGTAGTTCTTTCAAAGAAAAGTTTAAGTTAAAAAAAGAATTCCCTGAGGATATTCCTCTTTCTGCACCCTTCCCACCAAGGGTCCAGAACAGTGACTGACACTAAGCAGCAGGCCCTTTCACAAGGCCTGTGGAGTGGATGTGCAGGGATGGACGTTGAAGCAGTTACATGTGAATGGGATTAAACTTAGAAAAACCTGGGTTTGGGTCTTAGCTTTCCTTCCTACTTGGGAAAATCTGTGACAAATCAGTCTTTCTAAGCCTCAATTTTTCATCTGTCAACCAGGAATAATAATAAGTCACTCCACTGGCCATTGTGAGGCTTAAATGAGATAATGAACATGCCGGTATTTCATTAACTGTGAGCACTATGGCACTGTTAGTCATTGCTATGATTGGTGCTACAGCAACTGTGCATACACAACCATCAGAGTTGCTCTTGGTGCCAGTGAGTTGTAGGTGGTATAATTCTAAGGCATTTTTAGCTTGGCACCCCTTTCTATCTCCTTGTCATAGTTTATGATATTCTAGGAGCACTGTTTATCTTTCCATCCCTCCCAACTGTCCCCTAAATGACCTAGTCTAACCTCTCCTGTAAGACTTAGAGAGAAATAGCTGGAAGAACAAAAAACTGGAACACCTTCATAAAGTTGTGCTCTGGAGTGGTTATAACATGACTGTATATTAAGAGTCAAAACATTTCTAATTTAATTTATGCTCTGAACATTGTTATGCATGTATGAAACATTTGTATGAAGAAAGTCCCTAACTTATAAACACCAACTCATGAACAGTCCATTTTTAACAAGGGTCTTAGGTCAAGGACTTCAACTGTATCCCACTACAAATTCAGACATGGTCTGGAAGCATGGCTGGACAGGCCATTGGAGATCTCTTGGTAGGAGAGAGTGAGGAATCTCATGGGAAGAAACTTCAGTAGCCAAGGGAACAGGATCCAAAGACTGGGCCCAACAACAATGGTACATCATTCTCTGTCTTATTCAAACAGTTCTCTGGCTTAGGCCTCAGACTGCCACTTTAACAGGGAAAGTATATTAAAGTAGCTGAATTACTACAGAAAAATGCTAAGAAATGAGAGTCAGAACTGCTGTGTGAGCCCACTAACAGAGTGTCATGGAGGGGGGACGAGGCTTGGTATCTTTTCCTCTATGGTTCAGAGAGTATCAAAAGCCAAAGTAAAGCAAGGATTAGAAGTTCTGCTACATGTCAGAAGGAGTTGATGATTCCCCTGGTGTAACCTGGCACCCACGTGGCCAGTGTTGGAAGGAGAAGAGGATCATAGTGGCAGAGGAGTTGACCTAAGTGCCCTGGGACATGCCCAGTCATCTCTGAGACTACGTGGGGCAGAACCTTTGTGTGACTGAGGGATCTGTATTCTAGAGCACTCATGAGATGTACCATAAAGACACCCTGAATTTGAGAGAGAGTGGAGTTGCCATTGTTCTGTGGGTAGGGACTCAGCAGACAAATGCTCTTCATTTTTATTAAAGTAACCCTCTCAAACCCATCTCCAGGGCTTGGGGAACCATAGGTTATTCCTACATAATCTATCCCGCCAATTGACTTCTCCTCATGATCCAACTTCACCCACTCACCTTTGCCATCAGGATCACCATGAACTCATGCTGGCCTGAAGCCATCTTATTTTTCTCCCTCTCCTTTATCTCTAGTTTTAACTACTGCTCTTCCATTTTCATGCTTGAGTCAGGAAAGGAGGAGGAAGGATCGAAGAGGAAGTATCCTTTTGTCCTGAGTTGAAACAAGGAATCCCCTTTCCCGTGGAAAGAAAGATGTTCATAGCATGTGGCTCTCAAGGAACTCTGAGAATTCTAGACAAGCTGAATATAGGCTAGTGGTTTTGTTGTGATCCAACCTCCATTGCATTATTATATCATTCTCACAGGACCATGCAAATTGTATTCCAACCAGCCGATTTCTTCACCAACATCTGCCAGACTGAGAGGTCTATACAGAGAAGAACTTGACTCACTTATATCATATTCCATAAGAGGGCCTCACTTCATGTAGGTTGAATTAAGTCATATAATTTGGGGATCATCTGTTTTAGCCTATACAGTTTGGAGATAGGAAAAACTTTTTCTCAGCCTCAGGGCCTCAATAGTCTGCCTTCTCCTCATTAAGATGACATTTTCCTGTTAAGTACATGGTCCACACCACTAAATTTTATCATATATATCAATATAAGATACGAAGATAATTAATATGTTTTCCCCTAATTTGGTTAAGTGCTATACTTGGTGGCATTTTTCTTCCATCTCCACTCAATAGTTAGACATGATTTCTTTTGTGCTCAAAATAACAAAGATAGTATTTGGAAGAAATCAGAATGGACGAGCTGATAAATTATTTATAGCAATTTCCAGGAGCCTGCCAATTTGTTTTGTAATGTAGTTGAATCAATTTTTAATGAAGCAACCTATGAAAATCTGCTGGGGTGAAAACCATGACCTCTACATGATACCATAAGAGAGCCCCATTATGTAGCCAGGTGGCACCCTTCCTTCCCCATCACTTCACAAGGGCTTCACCTCCAGCTGACCTTCCCTGGTCCAAGCCGAGGGGAGTCGGTTGGTACAAAACCTGACTAAGACAGGAAAGGTGGAGTGAGGGAGAAGCCCAGGTCTGAAAGGGGATAAAACAAACCACTTTGGGGACTATTGTGTGTCATTTCAAAAGTCTGTTTTGACTAATGCTCTGTGCTATTCAACTTTATATCCTTAATCTGTTGTGTCTGTTTCTAGTTAAAAAAAAAAATAATTGAGGGGAAATTAAGGACAATGAGAGAGTATTAGTGAATACAGATAGATGAGAGATGAAAGCAGCCTGGTGGAGGGAATGCCACTGCAGACGTGACGATGCATCTGAATGTGAACTTGGTAGATCCCATTTTTACCACTTGTTCTTCAGCAAAAATGCATTTGACCTGACATGGTCTTGCTCACTGATTAACTTCCCCGATTGTTAATGGACCTTTTGCTGTTCAGAGAAATCCAACAGAACTACTCATTTTGATTCATTAAGTATTAGAACTTATATAATCTGGGAGAACATTTGCTCTGAACTCCCCACTGAACAGTTGAGGAAACTGACGTTCAGAAACATTAAGTGGCTTGCCCAAGGTCACACAGCAGCTAATGAAAAAGCTCATACAGTAGTCCATGTCCTTTGAATCCTGGCTTCATCCTTTCTACTACACTCTCTCTGTTGCATACCCTGCCATCCCCACCAGAGACCTACACTCAAATTCTGAGCCCTAACAAATGCTTGTCTCAAACGATGCTCTTCATCTATATCCTTATTGTTTTAATCACCAGTGAGTGTCTTTCTTCAACAAATATTAGGAAGGCACCAAATAGAAAGGAGTCATACTGTCTTTGACCACGGAGCTCTCTTAATTCAAAATAGCAGAATGTGGTGAAACAGATAATATATTAGAGGAAAAGAGGGCAAACGAGCTGGTGAAGAGAGCAGAAGGCTGACCTACATTAATGCCACTCTGAGGGGAGCGAGGGAGATTTCCTTCATGAACGGGGAAGAAAGAAGTTATAATCTGTTTGTGTAAAATTTCAAATCATTTACCCAGACAAAACAAAGTTGAACTTAGTCAACAAGAACGCTATGAATCACTGGGGTGGTGGAAGGTGAAACTCCGTGTGATACTTGTAATTAGAAAATTGTGAACAGAAATTGCTCGTGTGAAATAAACTTTCTGTCGTGTTGTGACATGTTGGAGAGACAGGTAGAGATGGCTCGAAAATTCTTAATGGTTGAAATTCCTGCAGCTTTTGCAAAGGGCCGTATGAGTTGAAATCTAAATCTATCATCCTATCTCTGCTTCACAACTTGCTCTAGCTCCCTGGATAAGGACTCGGTCTAAGGAATTGCCAATTGTGTTAATAATATTGCAATCGTTCATCTGTTAAGTGCAAACTTATTTTAAGATGTTACTGCAGCCCCACTGGCTCTCTACTTCGCCATCCACTGAATTAAACTTGGAAGATTATAGTGAAGAGATAAAAGGGTGTATTTTCTGTGAGTTAAAGCAAGAAGGAAATAAAAATTTAAATTACTATGTCTCATCAAAAATAATTTTTGCCCTTTTATTGCTAAGATTTTCAAACATATAGTAAATTGAGAGAATCAAATAATAAACACCCATGTACCCATCACTTAGATCTAATAATTTTTAACATTTGCCGTATTTGTTTCACATATTTTATTTCTAGGAAAGTCTTTCAAAGTAAATTACAGATATCATTACACTTGTCCTCTAAATACTTTAATACGCATCTATAAAAAAATATGAATATTTTGGTATAACCACAATACCAGGATGACAATTAATGTAAGTAACAAATATTTCCTAATTTTGCCTAAAACCCAATTCATATTCAACTTACCCAGCATACATTTTATAGCTGGGTTTGTTTAGACCAAGACACAATTAGGACCACACATTACATTTGGCTGTTAGGGTGCTTAAATTTCTTGTAATCCAAACCAGTCCCACCCTTTCACTCCCCCCACCAACATACATCTTTTTACATGACACTGACTTTTTTACATGAGTATGGGCCACTTGTCCTGTAGAATGTTATACTGTTTTCTAGTGATGGTTTAACTTTTTCTTCTATTCCCTGTGTTTCCTATAAACTGGAAGTTGTGCCTGTAGGTCTAAGTAGACTCATGTTAAACATTTTTTGGCAAGAATCTTTCATAGAAGACCTAACAGTTCCATGCCTACATATATACCCAAGAATAATGAGAACACATGACCACACACAAGTCTTGTTACAAGAATGTTTACAATAGTTTTATTTACAATCACGTCAAATTGTAATCACTAAATATCCATCAACAGGAGAGTGAACAAACAAAATGCAAACTCAAACTAGTCATACAATGGAGTGCTACCTAGTATTAAAAAGGAATTAACCAGGGGGCGGGACCAAGATGGCAGAGTGAGCGGTCTTCTTTGTCTCTCCCCCATCGAATCCACAACTAATTGGACATTCACCGATTAACAAAGGATATCCAGATAGCATCTCAAGACGCCTAAGAGTCTTGTGCTACTATACATCGGAAGGCGGACAGACTTCCCCCTGGGAGGAGGTGGAAATAGGTGAAAACTCTCCAACCCCTGACCCCCGACCCCCGGACAGCCTAGTTCCTACAGGAGGCTCTCTTCCAGCGGACTACCCCCTAGCATCACCACACACCAAGGGCGGGAGTGTGCACTCACCAGTGGAGCGATGGTGGAAACAGATGACAATAGCCCTACCCAAGCCCCCCGCGATTACGCCTAAGCCCAGGGGGAATCCCCAGGGTCCCGCACCCACCGGCAGGGAAGGCCTCCGCTCACCATTATCAGGGAGGCCTCGCCCAGAATCCCATAGACGTGCTTGGGGACACAGTTGGAGCTCCAGTGCCTGGCTCTGTGGCCTGGGGGGAGGCTCCGGGGTCCTGCACCTCCCCGGCAGGGAAAGCCTCAGCTCGCCATTAGCAGGGAGGCCACGCCCAGAATCCAGGACAAAGGGAAGCTCCCAGCGGGCGGATTCCCCAGCACAGCACCAGACCACAAGCTGCTGCCAGGCTCACGGTGTCTGGCACACGGGTCGGTGCAGGGGGCGCCTGGACTTTCCATGGACATGCTTCGGGACAGGGTTGGAGCTCCAGCACCCGGCTCTGCGGCCCGGGGGGAGGCTCCGGCGTCCTGTACTTACCCCCCAGCGCAAGCCTCTGCTTGCCATTAGCTGGGAGGCCCCGGCCAGAATCCAGAACAAATGGGAGCTCCAGGCAGGCGGATTCCCTGGCACACCACCAGACTGCAAGCTGCTGCTGGGCCCACGGTCTCTGGTGCACGGGTCAGTGCAGGGGGTGCCTGGACTTCCTGTGGACATGCTTGGGGACTGAGTGGAGCTCCAACACCCGTCTCTGCGGCCCGGGGGGACACTCCAGGGTCCCGCACACCCCCAGCAGGGAGGGCCTCTGCTCGCCATTGGCAGGGAGGCCCCGGCCAGCATTTGGAACACCAGGAAGCTCCCTAGAGCAGAATTCCCCACAAGGCAGCAGCTTACAAGCCACCACCAGGCCCATGGACTCTGGCTGTGTCCCAGGAGAGGCAAAGGGCTCCCACAGATCCCGTGAGAGTGGAGTGGGGCAGAGTGGAGCTCTGGTGAAATGGCTACGTAGCCCAGAGGGGAACTCCAGGTTCCTACAGCAGGCTCAGCGAAAGCCTCTGCACAGCACTAGTGGAGAGGTCCCAACTGGCAATCACAAGGCGGGAAGGCCCTGGGGCAAAAGTAGCACAGCTAGGTGAGCTAACGACAGACTACAGAAGATACCCCTAGCTCTGCTGGGACCTATAGTGGACAAGTGTGATCTTGTGGGCTCCATTAGGGACAAAGCAGCGATTATAGGTGATCCTGCTACTGGCTGCTGGGAAAGCCCACAACACTACTGCAGACCACAAGGAGGGAGTGCGTCTAAGTGGGCTGCAACAGTAGGCACCAGCAGCCTGAGGTCCCCTTGCGATTGCCCCCACAACCAACGAGGGAGCCCACAGGACCACTGTGACTACGAGAAGGGGTCCAGGTCCAGTCAGTAACAGCTGACAGGGTTCCTGGTTGGTGCAGTCTAAACAGCTGCCCCCCACACACACCAGTCGCAAGAAGTGGAAGCAGCGACTAAACTCTATCTCTATGCAGAGGCACAAATCCACGCCATAAAGCAGTATGAAAAATATATTAAATCTCCAGAAAAGAAGGAAAATGATAAGCACCCAGAAAACAATCCCAAAGACAATGAAATCTATAACCTAAATGACAATGATTTCAAAACTGCCATTATTAAAAAACTCAACGAGTTAAAAAAGAATTCAGATAGACAACTCAATGAGTTCAGGAGCTATGTCACAAAAGAGCTTGACACTATAAAGAAGAACCAATTAGAAATACTGGAGATGAAGAACACAATGGAGGAGATTAAGAAAAATCTGGACTCTCTGAACAGTAGGGTCAATAACATGGAGGACAGAATTAGCAATTTGGAGGATAGGAATATAGAAATGCTGCAGACAGAGGAGGAGAGAGAACTAAGACTAAAAAGAAATGGAGAAACTCTCCGAGAATTATCCAACTCAATTAGGAGATGCAACATAAGGATTATAGGTATACCAGAGGGAGAAGACAAGGAGAAGGGGGCAGAAGGCCTGTTCAAAGAAGTAATAGCTGAGAACTTTCCAAACTTGGGAAGAGAGATGGAACTTCACGCGACAGAAGCCAATAGATCTCCAAACTTTATTAACGCAAGAAGACCAACCCCAAGGCATATAGTAGTGAAACTAGCAAAAGTCGATGACAAAGAGAAAATACTAAGGGCAGCCAGGCAGAAGAAAATAACTTACAAAGGAAACCCCATAAGGCTATCAGCAGATTTCTCAGGAGAGACCTTACAGGCTGGAAGAGATTGGAATGAAATATTCGAAACTCTGAAGGACAAAAACCTGCAGCCAAGAATACTTTACCCAGCAAAAATATCCTTTAAATATGATGGAGAAATAAAAACTTTCCCAGATAAACAAAAGTTAAGGGAGTTCATCGCCACAAAACCTCCTCTTCAAGAAATGCTCAGGAAGAACCTCATTCCTGAAAAATCAAAAAAAGGAAAGGGGTTACAAAATCCAGAACAAAGGAGATAAGCAGAAGGACAATAACACGAAGTAACAGCTCTCCACCAGGACAAAATGCAAAAGAACCAGAAAACAAGTGATAAAATGGCAGCAGTAGGCCCCCATGTTTCAATAATCACTCTAAACATGAATGGATTGAACTCTCCAATCAAAAGGCACAGAGTGGCAGGATGGATCAAAGAACAAGATCCAACAATATGCTGCCTCCAGGAAACACACCTCAGCCCCAAAGACAAACACAGACTCAAAGTGAAGGGATGGAAGACAATACTCCAAGCTAATAAGGAACAAAAGAAAGCAGGTGTTGCCATACTTATATCAGACAAAGTAGACTTCAAAGCAAAACAGATAAAGAAAGACAAAGAGGGGCAGTATATAATGATAAAAGGGACGCTCCACCAAGATGACATAACACTTATAAATATATACGCACCTAACACAGGAGCACCAAAATTCGTAAAGAAACTATTAACAAAACTAAAAGGAGACATTAACAGCAATACAATAATAGTAGGGGACCTCAACACCCCATTAACACCAATGGACAGATCATCGACAGAAAATCAACAAGGAAATTATAGAATTAAATGAAAAATTAGATCAGATGGACCTAATAGATATATATAGGACACTTCATCCAAAAACAGCAGGTTACACAATCTTCTCAAGTGCGCATGGAACATTCTCAAGGATAGACCATATCTTGGGAAACAAAGCAAACATCAATAAGTTCAAGAGGGTTGAAATAATATCAAGCATCTTTTCTGATCATAATGCTATGAAACTAGAAATCAACTACAAGAATAAAGCTGGGAAAGGGCCAAAAATGTGGAGACTAAACAACATGCTACTGAACAAACAATGGATTATTGAAGAAATTAAAGAAGAAATCAAATATTATCTGGAGACAAATGAAAATGAAAACACACTGTACCAAATTATTTGGGACACAGCAAAGGCAGTCCTAAGAGGGAAATTCATTGCAATACAGGCTCACCTCAATAAGCAAGAAAAATCTTACATAAACAACCTCAAATGACACCTAACAGAATTAGAAAAAGAAGAACAAACAAAGACGAAAGTCAGTAGGAGGGAAATAATAAAAATTAGAGCAGAAATAAATGATATTGAAACAAAAAAGACAGTAGAAAGGATCAATGAAACAAAGAGTTGGTTCTTCAAAAAAATTAACAAAATCAACAAGCCCTTAGCCAGACTCACTAAAAAAAAAGAGAGAAGTCTCAAATAAATAAAATTAGAAACGAGAGAGGAGAAATCACAACATATACCGAAGAAATACAAAGGATCATAAGAGAATACTATGAAAAACTATATGCCAACAAATTGAACAACCTAGAAGAGATGGATAAATTCCTAGACTCATACAACCTACCCAAACTGAATCAGGAAGAAATAGAGAATCTGAATAGACCAATCACAGGTAAAGAAATAGAAACAGTAATCAAAAACCTCCTCAAAAATAAGAGTTCAGGGCCAGACGGCTTCTCTGGAGAATTCTACCAAACATTCAAAGAAGATTTAATACCTATCCTTCTCTAACTATTCCAGAAAATAGAGGAAGATGGAGCACTCCCTAATACATTCTATGAAGCCAACATCACCCTGATCCCCAAACCTGACAAGGACAACACAAAGAAGGAAAACTACAGGCTAATATCACTGATGAACATAGATGCAAAAATCCTCAACAAAATTTTGGCAAACCGAATACAGCAATACATCAAAAAGATTATACACCATGATCAAGTGGGATTTATACGAGGGACACAGGGATGGTTCAACATCCACAAGTCAATCAACGTGATTCACTACATTAACAAAACAAGAAACAAAAAACACATGATCATCTCAATAGATGCAGAGAAAGCATTCGACAAGATCCAACATCCATTTATCATAAAAACCCTCAATAAAATAGGTATAGAAGGAAAGTACCTCAACATAATAAAGGCCATATATGACAAACCCACAGCCAACATCATACTCAACAGTCAAAAACTGAAACCCATCCCTCTCAGAACAGGAACAAGACAAGGGTGCCCATTTTCACCACTCTTATTCAACATAGTACTGGAGGTTTTGGCCAGAGCAATTTGGCAGGAAAAAGAAATAAAATGAATCCAAATAGGCAACGAAGAAGTAAAACTCTTGTTGTTTGCAGATGCTATGATCTTATATATAGAAAACCCCAAAGAATCCATAGAAAAACTATTAGAAACAATCAACAACTACAGCAAAGTTGCAGGGTATAAAATCAACATACATAAATCAGTAGCATTTCTATATGCTAACAATGAACTAACAGAAAAAGATCTCAAGAACTCAATCCCATTCACGATCACAACAAAAAGAATAAAATACCTTGGGATAAATTTAACCAAGGAGGTGAAGGATCTATACAATGAAAACTACAAGACCTTCTTGAAAGAAATCGACGACGACATAAAGAGATGGAAAGACATTCCATGCACATGGATTGGAAGAATAAACATAGTTAAAATGTCCATACTACCTAAGGCAATCTACAGATTCAAGGCTATCCCAATCAGAAGTCCAATGTCATTCTTTACAGAAATTGAACAAAGAATCCAAAAATTCATACGGGGCAACAAAAGACCCCTAATTGCTAAAGCAATCCTGAGAAAGAAGAACAAAGCTGGAGGCATCACAATCCCTGACTTCAAAACATACTACAAAGCTACAGTAATCAAAACAGCATGGTACTGGTACAAAAACAGATGCACAGATCAATGGAACAGAATTGAAAGCCCAGAAATAAAACCACACATCTATGGACAGCTAATCTTTGACAAAGGAGCTGAGGGCCTACAATGGAGGAAAGAAAGTCTCTTCAACAAATGGTGCTGGGAAAACTGGACAGCCACGTGTAAAAGAATGAAAATCAACCATTCTTTTTCACCATTTACTAAAGTAAACTCAAAATGGATCAAAGACCTAAAGATTAGGCCTGAAACAATAAGTCTTCTAAAAGAGAATATTGGCAGTACACTCTTTGACATCAACTTCAAAAGAATCTTTTCAGACACCATAACCCCTCACATGAGGGAAACAATAGAAAGAATAAACAAATGGGACTTCATCAGACTAAAGAGCTTCTTCAAGGCAAGGGAAAACAGGATTGAAACAAAAAAACAGCCCACTAATTGGGAAAAAATATTCACAAGTTATTTATCTGACAAAAGGTTAATCTCCATAATATACAAAGAACTCGCACAACTCAACAATAAAAAATCAAACAACCCAATTACAAAATGGGCAAGGGACGTGAACAGACATTTCTCCAAAGAAGATATACGGGTGGCCAATAGACACATGAAAAGATGCTCATCATCACTAATCATTAGGGAAATGCAAATCAAAACTACACTAAGATATCACCTTACACCTGTTAGAATGGCAAAAATATCCAAAACCAAGAGTGACAAATGTTGGAGAGGCTGTGGAGAAAAGGGAACCCTCATACCCTGTTGGTGGGAATGCAAACTGGTGCAGCCACTATGGAAAATAGTATGGAGATTCCTCAAAAAGTTAAGAATAGAAATACCTTATGACCCAGCCATCCCATTACTGGGTATCTATCCTAAGAATCTGAAATCAGCAATTCCAAAAGTTCCATGCACCCCTATGTTCATCGCAGCATTATTTACAATAGCGAAGACGTGGAACCAACCTAAGTGCCCAGAAACTGATGATTGGATAAAGAAGATGTGATATATATATACAATGGAATACTACTCAACCATAAAAAAGGACAAAGTTGTCCCATTCACAACAACATGGATAGATCTTGAGGATATTATGTTGAGTGAAATAAGCCAGACAGAGAAAGACGAACTCTGTATGACTCCACTCATAGGTGGTAGTTAACATATGGACAAAGAGAACTGATCGGTGGTTGCCAGGAGAAAGGGGGGTGGGGAGAGGGCACTAAGGGTGAAGTGGTGTAACTACAACATGACTAATAATAATAATGTACAACTGTAATTTCACAAGGATGTTAACTTTCATAACCTTAATAAAAAAAAGGAATTAACCAGTGATACATCAATATGGATAAATCGTAAAAGCGTTATATTGAACAAAAGAAGTCACTCGCAAAAGTGTACGTACTATATGATTGCATTTATTTGAAGTTCAAGAACCTGAAAATTAATCTGCGATGTTAGCAATCAAAACAGTGGTGGACTTGGAGCATACGGGGAACTGAGTGACTGTAAAGAGGCATGAGGGAAATTTCTAGGACGACGGAAAAATTCTATATCTTGATTTGGGGATGGTAACATGGGTGCAAAGACTTTTCAAAACTCATTGAACTACCTTGAGTTTTGCAGTCTATAAATAATACCTCAAAGACAGGAAAAAGACAGGTAACTCCATGGACTTCATATTGGCATTTCTCAAGAGGCACGCAATTATCCTATTATTGTGACACTGAGATTGATCACTAGAAAACATAGAAACTTTAAAGTTATACATCTTGATTTTACGAAAAATCTGAGTTACAGCGTGGTAAGAATTCCAAGATTAAAGACACCTTTTGGAGACAGTCTAATTTGTTTCCTCACAACTAAACTGAGGCCTCTGGAAATGAAAAGCTTGTTTTACTCTTTTGTCAGAAAGAAGGGCAATGTGGTGGGAATGGGTGAGCTGGAAAAAAAGTCCCACATAAAAGTAAGGAATAAGGGGGCTGGCCCCGTGGCCGAGTGGTTAGGTTCGCGCGCTCCGCTGCAGGCGTCCCAGTGTTTCGTCGGTTCGAATCCTGGGTGCGGACATGGCACTGCTCATCAAACCACGCTGAGGCAGCGTCCCACATGCCACAACTACAAGGACCCACAACGAAGAATATACAACTGTGTACTGGGGGGCTTTGGGGAGAAAAAATAAAATAAAATCTAAAAAAAAAAAAGTAAGGAATAAGGAGATGCTGATGCAAAAAGGTAAGAAATTCAGAAAAGAATGAGTAAAAAGATCCCAGGGACCGTCCCACCTACAAACTCATATGACAGTAAAGTGTACTCTGCGGAGAGAGCAGACTTGGGAGACAAGCTGATGGGAATCTGCTGTGAGAAGAAACGTGTTCCCTGTTCGGCTCCTGCAAGGAATCTTCACGGTGCAGCCCCTTCTGCAGTCCCTGCCAGCCACGCCTGTCACCCCCTGGACTTCCGGGCAGGGAACCGAGCCTAAACGGGGACAGTACTGCCCAGTTCCAGCAGGTGCAGAGCACCCAACACTCCCTAGGATAAGGGCCTGTGTCTCCTGGTTAGCTCTGAGAATAAAAGCTCCCTAAAGGGTTTTGTCCTCGGAAATTCCGAGAGGGATTATTGCTTCGTGACAGCGATTTGATCACGCCGTGTAGTGAAACAACATCCACACAAAAAGAAATTTTGGCATCACCTGGAGGCTGAGGCTTCTGAATTTGACTCATTTATGATGGTGGATCTTACTTTGAGAAAACCAGAGGGACAAAATCCTAGACTTTAAAAACTGTTTTCACGCGGCAGGCTGGGGAGCCCTGGTCGGGGGGAAGGTTCCGTTCACATTGCAAAAGGATGTTTCACTTTATAAAAATGGTTCACCACAGGCTTCCTTAAATCATCGTCCCTCCCGCATTGGTCGCAGGGCTGACGATCAGTCTTTCCATTCCCTCCCAGCCAGCAAGAGCACGGGCCTTGCAGCACCAAGGCATGCACACATTTCCAGAGACTGGATGGGATTTATCTTTTCTTTGTGATGTGTGCACTGTGTCATGAAGTCTTCTACCTAATAAGTATTCCAGTGCCTTAAACCTAGAATCTTCCAAAAGTTCTCCTTAAAGCAAGATATGGAAGAATGATTATTAAAACATTTATTGAATGAAAACTTGCTCTATCCTAATGTTGAAGTATAAATCAAGTTAAAAGGGTATCTCGCCAGAAACTGTAGTTTTGAAATCTGATAATTCTCTGTAGCCTCCTATGATTTGAATCATTTAATTGATTTATTTGTTCATTCATACCCTGACTCTTCAGAGGCTTACAAAATACATGTGATTCCAAAAGATAAAATAAAGACATGGGCAAATCAAGAGAGAGGAAGATACAGATATGGAAATGAAACCAGAGCAAAGGTTAACACATGTCATTATGTCCGGTCCAGTTACTAGAGGCAGGCACAGATTTAGCCCTGAGCTTTCTGAGCTCAGGAATAACAACAAAATCTTGCTCAGGAGAAATTCCTCCAGCGGATCCTCGTAAAGAGAGTAAGGGGCAACGAAAAAGACACTTCCCATCTCTACCTCAGCCAGTGAGTTCTATTTAATCATTTCTTATGATGCTCCTCAGTACACAGCTAAGGCCAAAGTCAAATTTAGTAGAAGCAATTTTGCAAAGAGCCTCCAGCCTCTCCAAGCAAAGTGGGATCTAAGCATGTAGCTGTTGTAATGATGGCTTGATTTAGAGAAAGATTTGGGCAGCGCATCCTTCAAATTGTCCTCCTTGATACTATATTTCATACTTGTTTATTTCTCAAGAGATGGAGAGTATAGAGTTTAAGATTATATTCTCTGACAGGAAGTGAAATAACAGCTCAGCTTTTACTGAGCACTTTTTATGCACCAGACCTTCTAAGCACCTGATGTGTATTATCTCATTTAATGTTCACGACAATGCAACGAGGCTATCATTCTCATGTTTACAGATGAGATAAAGAGGCATGGGAAACTAAAGGTTGAATAGCTGCTAAGTATTAAGGAAGAAAAACTAGGCAGTCTGACTCCACTGTGTTATATTGACTTGAGGAATATGGTTCTGGTAGGTTGTTGGTGTAGGTCAGAGCCTAGAGATGGAAAGACTTGGCTTACGTCTTCCCAAACTTAGAATACTGACCAGGTCAAAAGCCAGAATATGCCCATCCCACCTCAGTACATATATGATTTTTCCCATTTTTATCAGTCTCAAATATGTCTGGTAGAATATGCCTGGAAATATACATACAAGGAAAGGATAGGTGAGTACATTTTACCGGATACCTTTCTAGGGTATGGGAATCATGTTCCTTCCCAATGAGAGGAGTCTCCCCCAGTCCTGTCCTCCAGTCTAAAATGTTGTAGAGCATTTTAGGTTAACCTGGAAGTGCATTTAGTAGCCTGCTAAAGCAAATTGACCTTGATAGGTATTTGCATGTATCTATAGTCCACTGAAAAGCCTCGACGTCCTAAACCAATGGTCCTCAAAGTGTGGTCCCTGGACTAGCTGCGTCAACATCACCTAAGAATTTATTAGAAATGTAATTCAGGGGCACAATGCTAGATCCATTGTTTCAGAAATTCTGAGGGTAGGGCCCAGCAGTCTGAATTTGAACATGACCTCCAAGTAATTCTGATGTACCCTTAAGTTTGAGAACCACTACCCTAAACCATTGTGACTTAAAGAGCTGAGACAGGACATGGCATCTCCCTCTTAAGAGGTAATAGTATGTTGAAATTGGAAGGGACTTCGGCAATGACCTTCCAGGGCCCGATTCCCTTTTTCATAGATGAGAAAACTGAGGCTTAGAAGAGTGGAGGGATTTGCTGAGATGGCACAGCGAGTTAATAGATGAAATGGGCTTGCACCCGATTTTCTTGACTCCAGGTCTGAGGATTTTCCTTTGGCACCAGTTCTTATTTGTCCCTGACAGTTGTGTTTCCTTCCATGGTGATTTTGTTCTCATTCTTTTCTGCAGTGTCTCCATGGGGGAAACCTTGTAAAAGTGGGTGCTGCATTCACCACCCTGAGTCTGCTACTCCTGACATCAGAGCCACCTAAGAAGCTGAATGAGCATGTGCTGCTGTGGGGGATTTACTCTCTCATGTAATCCTGTTCTGGGTTCATAGAAAATGCTCCAATCCACTGAACACTCTTGGTAACTCCTGATGCTCAATTTTTTGAGGATGTGTAGAAGAACTTACATTACACTCTCTGAACCATAAGATGAGATTTCAAATCCTTAGTTATCATGATCGTCAGGGAATGCAAAAATCCTAAATGATACCTCTTCGTTAGGGTTTCTAGCTTTTTGAGTTTTCCAAAACTTTTAAATATATAGAAATCTGAGAAGACAAGTTACTTAACTTTCCAGTGCCTCAGTTTCCTGTCAAAATAATGCTTAAAGAAATGCTATGCAAATTAAGTAAAATAATACCTGAAAAGCCCAGTGCCTCACATAAAGTGGACGCCTAATAACTGTAAGTTCATCCTTCCTCCTCTTTCCCTAGTCTTGTTGGTGTTAATATCTGACAGGGGATCGGAAGTACAATGTCATTATTAATGACTTCTCAAAAATGAACCTAAGAGCAGCTCACCATCTTGTTCCACATGAAGTTGCTGGCTGATGTCTCCTTTTTGGTTTTTCCCTGTGGTTGTCTTAAGGGATTTGCTCTGTTTTGTATTAATTGGACTCATACGTCCTAACCTTTCTTCATCACGGACAGGGAAAACCAGATGACAGGCCCTACCGAAAAGGAACGAGTCATCTGTTTGGCTTCAGGAGAGAGGCACTGGCTGTGTGCTATGTTCTCAGGGCACATCAGTAATTTTTAGGCTAGTAGTTTACGTTCACATTGAATAAAAGAAACTTTGTCACGTAAGATTTGCCAATGGCATGTTTTGGGCGAGCACTAGTGAAATACACGATAAAAACAACCCCTTGAATTGTGTTATGGTTGCTTAAATTCTGCAAAGTTCAAGCACATATTTCATATTTTTAAAAAGAATGCATATTTTAAAACTGTAGAAACTGGCCTTTCTGCCACTTTGGCATGCTGAGCTTGCCCTTCTTGGAAGTCTTTCTATGAATCCTCATCTGCCTTTCATTTACCTTCTGGCTTTTTGTTTTGCTGGTATCACAGATATAATTTTTCTATAAAACAATATTGTCCAGTGTCTGTTTTCTAACCACCAGGGCAGGCTGCCTGACCTGCAAACCCAATTCTTCAGTCATCGTCAATATAACTTAATATTCACCATTACAATGTATAGAATTGGGAGATGATAATAGTATTCACAACACACTGCAGTGGTTTGTGGTAATATACTCTGGTTCCGCACTGGCTGTCCCAGAATGCTTTTGGAGGATGGAGTCAATATTCCAACTGCCTTGCAATACTTTAAGGAGGCAACGGCTGTTTTGCTGTTTTTTTTTAAAGAAAAGTACCCTAAAAACAGTTTGAAGTATATATTCTACTTCCAGTTCATTATGCACTAATTTGGTTATTTCAAAGTTGGCACTCCCTGTCCGAACACTAGGTCAAATTCTGAAAGTTAATTTTGTCACTTTCTTATTAAAATATGTTTCTTAAATAAAAATATAATTGACAAAAAGGTAATAGAAGTGGATGGTTATTCAACTCCAACAGACTGAGGGAAAAGAAAATCACCTTTGCGAAGCTTAACTTTCTCAGAATCAGATATTGGTCCAAGCTACAGTTTCACGTCCCCCACCCAGCTGCCAGAAGGGCAGTGGGAGAGGGAAGGGCGATGCTGGAGATAATTGGTGGTTTCTCATGCAGTTCTGTTTACCTCGGAGAATGGCTCAGATTCACGGGGTGGCTCATCTGTTTGTTTCCCAGGAGTGTCCTCCTCATCAGGTACAAATGACTTGTTGTTCCCCCTGTCCCGTCTGCCTCCTTGGTGACGGACAGACGAGAACTGTTCCCTGTGCTCTGGGACTCTAATGTGATCTGGGTCTTGCTGGTGGCAGGAGGGTGGGGGGGACATCGAGGGGAACAACGGGAAGTGAACACTAGGGGAACTACAGCCTTTCTTGGAAAAGAAAGTGGGTCTGTGTTCCTGGGCTAATGCCCTTCTCTCACGTCTGCTATAATATTGATCTAGCTGTGATTTAGGATTCGATGTTAACATCACCCTCGTCAGTGGGAAAGTGAGCCAGGGAAATGGAGAACTTGGTATTTCTTCTGATGAAGCAACTCAGGGAAACTAAATATTACAAGGAGGGTGGGGGAAGGAACGCCACTTCTCTGAGTCTCACAGCAGATACGGGAGCCTTGAAATGAATAGAAATACCTGTGGCTTTTATAGTTCCCCTATAACCAAGGAGCTTGAAGCTTCATTGTACATTAGTCAAAATGGCCCTGTCAGGGAAGGCGATCTCAGGATACACATTAAGCAGGAGGAAATTGAGGCAAGAAGATTAGCGACTTACTCAGATTCGCATGCTAATACCATTGACAGAGCTGGGGACTCACCACACCCCATTTATCCCATGACCTGTGGGTTGGAGGGACGGCCACCTCATGGGTGCTTGTGAGAGCTCATGGCTCTCAGCCCTCAAACAGTTCCACTATTTGCTTGTTAGCATGCCTTGAATTTCCACCGCTAGCAAGACAAGTGTTTGAACAAGTTATTGTATCTCTACAAGAACCTCCCTTAAAGACTCTATCAATAACCACCATGCTTTGAGTGTCTACTGTATGTCGCCTAAGCACTTCTTGTACAATATTTCTAATCCTTAAAATAGCCCTGCCATGTAAGCGTTAGTATCTTAATTGTACAGAAGAAGCAACTGAGGGCCATTTGAGTTCAAGGAATGTGCCCAAGGAGGAAAACTAAGTGCAGAGAATTTAAATAATTTATTCCAGGTCACACAGATAAGAAGTGCTGAAGCTCGAAATGGAGGGACATCAGATTCCAAAGCCTGTATTCTTTTTATGGAATTATGCTTTCTCTTTTAACCTTTTCTGGAGGAAACTTAAGCTAGTTGCACCTTTACCTGATAGTTTATCAAAGATTAACAGACTAATCACCTTGCAAACCAGAGCGAGATTGAGAGGAAGAAAGAGCGAGGGAGAGAAAGAGACAGAAAGAGAGAGAGAGAGAGGCAGGTGGTGGGTTTTAGGGAACTGCGTGGAGGAGAAGAGGGGAGGTGGCCTAAAATCGAAGGCGTACTTACCTCATGCATAATCATGCCTGGCCTCTGCCAAGTTTACTTCTAGGAGAGTGTGCTCCTACCCAGTGTTGCAACTCAGCTTTTTAGGCACATGCCAATTCAGGAGAGAATCCTCTAGGTGTCACATTCCCCTCATCACAGCCTTTCTATGCAGATGGACATGATTGTAACAAACTTTACCACACAGAGTGGTGCTCTTCAACACTTAGCCATCATTCCATTGCCATCTAGACTATGAGCTGCTCCAGGGTGAGGACTGTGTCCTACTCACATCTGAGTCACCGTTACAGTGTCCTGACATATATGAAGTATTCCACAAATGTTTGTATGAGAAGATAATTAGAGGCGTGTTGGTAATGACTTCAATGTCCTTTCTATCTTCATCACCATGGCCTAGAGGAGATGAAAAATTTGGTGTTGAGGCAAGAAGGAGTAGTTGGACCTTATCTCTAACTACATTTAACAGATATTTATTAGTAGCCTACTATGTGCAAAGCATTGTGAGAAATACAAAGATTTGGAAAATTCTTTTGTGGCACTTACAATGCAGGTGAAGAAACAGAAAGATAGAGAGCAACGTATAATGGAAATTATGGTGCCTAAGAGCATAATTCGATGAATTCTACAATACTGGTTCAGAGACAGTATGGCAGAGTAACTGGTTAAGTCATTATGAGAAATGTTTAATAGAGAAGGTGACATATACGACCTTGACTTTGAAGACTAAGTGGACAAGAGGACAGGATGGCTGGGAGCTCCTTCCCTGTAAGTAAGGTCAACCAGAGGTGACTTCATTTAGAGGAATAGCAAATTAAAAAATACGCTTGGAAGATAGACTATATGGAGAGAAGTAGTGGTAGAGGATAGAGAAAAATAATTGATGGATGGCCTCAAACCTTATTTTAGAGGAAGAAGGAACCAGTGCAGATTTTTGAGGAGGAAACAAATGTGATCTGACTTGTGTTTCAGTCAGAGCCACCTATAGATGCTATGGAAAGGAAATTGCTCTGTGAAAGCAGGCAGGCTAAGTGATTTCTTGACTATTTTCTTTGATCCTAGAGTAAGAGTCCTTTGCGACATTTACTTTGCAGAGGCCATAAAACCACATCAAAACGAATCATGCACTATCATCCTCGAAGTTTCTGGTTCCAGTGGGCCTGATGCAATGCTAAGCTTTACTGAAATTTCAGGTAATCAGAGCAGGAGGGAAATCATTTTAGCAAACACAGGCCATTTGCGCGGAACACCAGATCAACTCACAATCAAAGTCTGTGTCGAGGAGAGCGAGAAGCATCACAGGGCATGTCGTGGAGAGCCCTCCTATTTCCAGTGCACAGTGTCAAGCTGAGTGGGGGTCCATTTTGTCTCACCCAGGACAGTTAGGACTTGAGACACCTTCTGCCGTGAATCTTGGTACCTCGGCCCCAGGAGCCCGTCGCCTGGTTTGGGGAGTTTGTGTTTTTGTTCCATCAGGCATAATGCTGCCGAGCACTTAGAGACACATTTTCCGCACAGTGTGGAGGGATTTAGTGGTCCAACTCCCATTCACGTTAATGGAAATCCCGCCAGGAAATCTCCATGCTGGGCCACACTGAAAATTCACCCCTGATTGTTCTGTTTGATTTGTTTCACCTGTGTCTTCCTTCGTTCAGCTCTGAGGACGTTTGTGGGCTCCTTCACGCCGGCCTGAACTCAGCCCTGAGTCTTAATCCCATGTAGAAGGGAGGAGGCTCAGAGGTGTCTTTATTGCTGAAGAAAAGAGAGTACCTGGCTGGATTTAGTGTGGTTTTATTTGAAGCTATATTGCTTCTAAGAAAACCGAGGATCCCCTGGATGTTGTTCTCAGGACAGAAATTTGCTCATATTCAAAGGTGAATTTTGTGTTCTGTATGGGAGTGAGAGAAAGGGAGCGAATCCCCAGTATGACTGGGAAGACCTAGCTGCCCACTTGGGGATTCAGGGCACAGTGGAGCCCAATCCTGAGAAAACTCAGGCTGGCCAAGTGCCCATGCATGGAGAAGGCCCAGTGAGGGGACATAAACGACCTCACCCAACATATGCCTCAAAAGAGTGATCACCCTTCTCATGCCATGTGCCACATGTGGACTTTTGAGGGCGGCAAAGATTATTACTCAAGGTCCTGAGCAGTTGTCTATTTTTCCCTAGAATATATAGTTTCTTTAATTTAATAGTTTCTTTCAGAAAGGCTTGATTTGCTCTTGCCAATTAGGTACCATGACATGTTGATTATTGGATTTTTCTCTTCATGATGTTGGAATGTGATTGGCGGGTCTGACACCAGGACTCAGCTGACAAGTTGTTTCTGTCCTTGGCCGCTGTCACTTGTCCTGTCTGATTTCATGCTGGTCTGAGCACCTCTTGTCGTTATGCCCTTTCCATGTGCTCTTGCGTGCTGACAATTAAAGGAGCCCTAAAGATGTGAACTCTGACTCTTCCCGGAGGATGTCAGCGCTGCACATTCACCCAAGAGCTGGGAATCAACCTGATTCAGGATAGAGCTTGAGTCATAGCCTCCTCACCACCTAAAAGTGTGACTAAGACCATGGACTCTGGACTCAGACTACCAGGGCTGCTGTCCACTGATGCCCTGGAACAAATTATTTAACCTGTCCAAGTCATGGTTTTCACCTCTGTAAAATGTAGATAATAATAGTGCTGTGAATAGGCACAGGGGTAAAACTTAAATGAGGTAATCCATGCAAAGAACTTGGTACTGTGTCTTCTTCATAATAGAAGCTCAAAGAGTGATTACTATTATTAATTATCATTATTTCTGCAACTCCAAATAATGATATGGGTATTTTATATGTAGAAGCTGGAAGATTTTAAAGGAAACTTTGAGTCTGCCACTTTTCATTCTGTGTGTTGTCTGCTTCTTTATGTAATGTGTTCTTTAAAATATAATCTTTAAAAGTTAGCGCCAATGATAACAACAACAATAATAGCGAGGATATTGCACACATATAACATACTATGGTTTACTCCCAGCAGCCATGATATACTCTCCTCATTTCACAAGATAGGAAACTGAGTCACAGAGTGGTAAGTGGCTTCCTAAATGCACGTAGCTAACGTGCGATGTGACTGAGACTGAATCGCAATTTTTCTTCCTCTAAATACAGTGTGTTTGATGCTTGCAGGGAAAACACAAAATGGAAATAAAAAATAATATGATTTTCCAAGAAAGGGAAATGGGAGACAAAAAGTCGGGGAAAGCTGATGTAATCACCATCAGAAGCAGACAACAGCGTCGTTCTGATGCTCTTGTAAAGCCAATGATCTGGGACCTATAGATGTTTAATTGGAAATGGTTTGGAAAAACACAATTCTCAATCTGCAGTAGTAACTTGTTCCCCTAAGGGTGATTTCACTCTTAAGTGATCTCAAACTCTACCAAAAAGACATAAGCAAGAATGTTAAAAAAAAGAAAAAAAAAGAATGTTATACCATGGCCTTCCCAAGGAGCAGTAGCTCATCTGCATTTTCGTCATCATGAATTATTTATTAAGAAACAAATTGCCCGTAGGTATACGTTTAAAAAATGTCCACACAGACATTGACGGTCTCCTACAACTCATCGCTGTCTCTGCAAGCTAATAATCTAATGCAATTCCACAAAAGTAAATACATATACAAACAAAATAACATTATGCCCGATAGGTCAACAATAAGACAGTTATGCTGTATGATTACGAGCCTCTGGATCTCCTTTAGGGATTTTATTTTCCAGGCCACGTTTGAGTCTAAATGACTTTCTGAACTAGGAGGAAAAGCAGCAAGTGGTGTGTCGACTATTTATTTCTTCAGCCTCTTGAGGACTGGTCTGAACTCTTGCCTTGCCGTGTATCTCAAGCACTGGTCATAGAGTTGACACATACTAGATGCGGGGTAAATGAAATTGGGTAAATCAGATGAGATAACTGGATATGTACACATTAGTTGGACGTATATTGGCAAAGGGGAAACTTCTAAAATATCCTGAAAGACTTCAAGGAAGAGGCAACTATATTAAATAAAGGAGCTTGACCATGATGTCACTCCTGGTGAGCCTCCGTGGAAGTCTGGCCACACAATCTAAACTCTAAATTGCTGGGGGGAGGAAAACTAAGAATGTCCCTCGTATTCATTCTCAGAGGAGGAAGAGAGAGTCTTAACATTTATACTAAAAAAAACTTAGTCATTTTATTTCTAATAGGATTATTACCTAGTGAAATGAGATGTGAAAAGCTCACTTTATTTTGTTATATGTAGTCAAGCATGTGGCAGAAAGTTCAGTTAGTAGTTTAATTTACCAACAAATTAACTTTGGCCTCCGTCAATCACTTAGATGTGAGAAAAAGAAGGGTAGTGGAGACTGGTCCTTGGGAAAAAAAAACGGAAAGAATTTCTCTCACAAGGATTCTTCACTTCACTTAACTCTTTACCTCTTGCTTTTGAAAGCCATTTAAATAAAAACTTTAGTTGAAATAAGCAAAAGACAAACAGTCTCTTCAAAAATCCCCATAATCCAGAGTTTGAGAGCTCCTCAGTGTTCCAGAATCCCATGATCCCTTTTTCCCTATCTCCTCCTGAAGGGTTTTGATTCACTCATAAGAAATAACATCTCCTCTCCTTCAATGAATGTATTTCACACCTTCTCTTTAGATTCTGTGTTTTAACTATATCCACGCTCGGAACCAGTTTGACCAAGTTGCCTGATTTAGCGGTTACCAGGCAGAAGAGTCCCATTAGCTTGTATGCCAACCCAGACACAACAGGGAGGTGGCCACTGGGGCCTTGGTGGCTCCTAGTGAGAGATGGGGTTCTGTGAGCGTCATTTGGAGGGAACTAGGACTCCCAGGAAGATACATCAGACCTAGATGCTCTTTTGTTAGATCTTGCTATTGTTTTATTTTTATTTATTTATTTATTTACTTTTGAGGAAGCTTAGCCCTGAGCTAACATCCTCTGCTAATCCTCCTCCTTTTTGCTGAGGAAGACTGGCTCTGAGCTAACGTCTGTGTCCATCTTCCTCTACTTTATATATGGTACCCCTGCCACACCATGGCTTGACAAGCAGTGCATAGGTCCGCACCCGGGATCCGAACTGGTGAACCCCGGGCTGCTGAAGCAGAATGTGCAAACTTAACTGCTGTGTCACGTGGCCGGCCCCTAGATCTTGCTACTGTTTTAAAAGCTGTCTGTGACAAGGGAGAATGTGCATGCTAACAAATGTGTATACTCTCCGTTTCTTATATATGGTATTCCCATAGAAATGAGGATACTTTAGCCAAATTCATCATTCCGCACATATGCAAGCACCTACAGGCATTCCAGTCCTTGTCCTCTGTGCCAAAGACCTTTTCGTGCTCCCTCCCAGCAGGAGAAATAGAACCCAAGGAAGTTTTGCTACTGACTCCACTGTTTTTATTGGGTTTGTTTAATAAATGTTGAATTTACACGTAATAGGGGGATGAGGTTCAGGATGGATAAACAACCAAAGTTCAAGCGCAAAGTGCTGCAAAACACAAAGATTATGGGGCAGCATGCACACCGAACAACTCTGCTAGGAAGTCACCCAGTTAAATCTATGGGTTTTAAGGTTTGTGTTACTTGTCGTGGTTGTTGGGGCTGTTTGTTTTGTGGCACCAATATTGCAGTTAGGGAGGTGCCTTATGTTATTTTTCTTCTTTGTCTACTTGCTAATGGTTTGGGAATCCAGTGCCCAACTTTGAATTGCATTGAATGTTTTGGTTTACTAAGTTTTTGATCAGAAATCAGAACCAGTTTAGAGAAATAAGGTTGATATCATAAATTTCTCTTACATGTCTGGTATTTCTTCAGTTGTAGCATCACTGTCCCTTTATCTTTCTGCATAATGTGGAAAGCAAGTCTTAGTCTTAGCTGAGGAGATGTGAAAGATTGAAAATTTACTCACCAGCTAATAATGTCACTTCCTCCAAGAACTAATAGTTGAGCACTTAATCTCGGCTAAGTAACTACTTCTTCTATGTTATTTCACTTGATCCTTATAAGAATCCTAAGAGGAGATACTATTGTTTTACATTTAACAAGCAATCAAGAGAAATTAAGCACTTTACTAAAGGCCACAGATTGTAAGTGACAGATGCAGGATTCAAACCCAAACAGTCTGAGTCCAGAGCCCCATGTTTAGCTGCTTTGCTATGCAAGTGCTTTATGTCATTTTTCATTCTCCATCCAGTCATTCCATACTAATCTCCAACATACTTAGATGTTGACAGATCTGTGCTTTCTACTAGATTTTAAATGTTTTAAGGCTAAGGATTATTTCCTTAATTAAGTGTGTAATCCCCCACAGGACTGTAAATATAGTAGGTGCTCAATAAATTTTGATTAAATTGAATTCATTCTTAATACTCTTCATAATCTACATGTCCTCAATACACTAATGAACTAGCTACGAGTTCTCTCTTGAGCTCTCGACCAATTCTTTTAACCGCCTATGAGACATCTCCAGCTGAATGTCCTCAGCTGGTGCCTCCAGTGCAATTTGTCTCAAGTCCAGCTCAGTACCAACACAGATTAGTTTTCTTCTGTGTTCTCTGTCTCGCTTTATGGCCTTCTCATACACCATGTGCTCAATTAAAAACTTAGGAGCCATTTTCCACATCCCCATTTCCAACAGTCTTTCCTCATTATCAAGAAAAAATGAAGTCTTTTAGAAAAGCTATCACACACATCACATTTTAATATTCTTTCTTTCCTTTAAAATACATGTATTGAGGTGCTTGCCCTGTGGCCGAGTGGTTAAGTTTGCGTGCCCCGCTTCGGCGGCCCAGGGTTTTGCTGGTTCGAATCCTGGGCACAGACATGGCACTGCTCATCAAGCTGTGCTGAGGCGGAGTCCCACATGCCACAACTAGAAGGACCCACAACTAAAATATACAACTATGTACTGGGGGGATTTGGGGAGAAAAAGGAAAACTAAAATCTTAAAAAAAAAAATACATGTGTTGAGCACCTGCTCTGTTTTAGGGGCTTTTGTAGGGACACGAAGATGAATAAGATGAGACCATCCTCCGAGAAGACATAATGTAGTGACAAGGGAAGAGGTTGGATATAAAGATGGATTACAGTTATTTATTTCTCTTACCCTAGAGAGAATATAGTTCTATGAAGGCAGGATTTAAAAAGATCTCTAATGTCTAGCACTGAACCTGACACATAGTAGGTGACACATGAAGGTTTAAGTAATAAATGAATTAAGCTACTGCCTAAATGGAATTATTGATTCCTTCCTTTATGTTTCCCATGATATGGTACTGATGCTAGCTCCCATCTAATTCTCATTTGTCTCTGGTTTATTCTATGGTGGGTTATTGGATTTCATCTCTCAATCTAAATTATAAGCTCTCTGAGTCACGGGGATGGATCCGTAAACTCACGCTGTCCATCACAGTGCTTTAGGGTCAACAGACACTCAATACTTATTGAACTGAGTGGGCATATGGGCCCTATTGGTAGAAAGTATGGGAATCATGGAACACTCCAAACACTTTTACTTTTAACTTCTAGTTTGTGCTATGTTTCAGTAATGGGTCATTAACCTTGGACTGGTCTTCAGGGTTCCACCCGGATTATTTTATTATAGGACTGAGGTTAGGAAATGACCAGTTTAGGACAGGATCACTCACTGAGTTGGGAAAAGGCCACATGCTTCTTTTGAGTCAGGATTGGAGCTCCATTTAGTTAAGTGGTAGGTAAATAGTAAGTGGAACACACGAAAAGCTTGATGGTGTCTACTTGCAACTCAGATTTGCTGCAACCTCACACATGTACGAGACAGTGAAGAGGGAACCAATCAAGTTGTTGATTTAGTTATTTGGCACCAGAGTCAGCAAGATCCTTTTTTCCCTTAAGCAGTTAAAAAGAATAGCACATTGGAGAGAGAATTGCAAACACTGGTTCCTATAAAAGAATATGTGAACTGGTTCTGATAACGCCAACAGTTACCTGACACACATTCTTCCTATAGTGTTTTAACAAGCTGGACTATTTTTAGGGAAATTCTTTGCCTTGAACTAAATTTATGGCCTTAAAGTCTTCTTGTCTATTTTTTGTGCGTGCGTGCTCCAACGGTCCAATTTATAACTGACACCTTTACTACCTACCAGCATATCGGTTTCATCTCCCAGAGGAAGAGAACACCAGACCCTGTGACTAGTGAACTGGATTGAAAATCTAGTCTAATGCTGACAGATAAATGCACTAATTTTCTTCTGTGACCGGTCCTGCATTGCAGGGTGAGCCTGCTTCTAACAACTCCCTCAAAAGGCTCTGTAACCCGTCCAAAAGATGATGTCAAGTGCTACAAGGACCCAGGTCAGCCCGGCATCATAGGTAACAGTTACCCCAGTGATAAAGTTACCAGGCAGGTTTTGAATGAGATTGTGTTTTTAAATGAAAGACTGGCTGGAAAGGTAGACTTGGACCAAGCATTAATAGGGGAAAATTTGAGACAAATAGAGGTTAGCATTTGGTTTCTTTGTGTTGTTCAGCAAAGGTCAGAGAAGGTTCTAATACAGAAGGAACCCAAAGTTTCAATGAGGAGTCGTGGTGTTCCACTAATGTGTGAGCATGTAGCCTAGACGAAGTGAAGTCTGGGCTTAGTCAAGAGCTGTGTTGTGACATGGAAGCCCCAGTCATTCAACTGGAACTGGTCACTTAATTTGGATAAATCCCTGAGCAGTTGAAGACCTGCCGAGTGTCTTGTTTAATTTTATTCTACGGAAGAAGTAACACCCCTCTGCTCCCATGCCAACTGTTTAGGTCAAACGGGGAGGGAGGACGTAAACAGCAGTCATGGAAGTTGTCAGGGAGCCTCAGAGATTAACTTTATGGCTTTCCTCCTTTACTACTAGAGTCGTGGCTGTGGAGGCAGCTCGAGAACCAACCAGAGTCCAAATGGCAACCATGTTCCCATTATCCATCTGTTGTGTTTCCTTACAAAGGTTTAAGTACAAGATTGATTGTGCATATCTGACAATGTGAAGTACCTCTGAGTAAAGAAACTAGAAACAGTTTCTCACTCCCGACAAAAGAAAGAAGACATTCATCCAGAAGACAAATGGTGAAAAGCCAGGCAGTAAGTACATAGAACATACCTGTGTTGTTAAAAAGAAGCTGTTTTGAGAAATCTGGAATTTGAAATCTCTGGGTTTAAAGTACCTCTACAAGTTGATTGAGAAAAAAATACTTCTCTCTTCAAAGCAAATATTACTAATGAGAAACCATGTCCCCACTGAAAGCAAGCTTTATGTAGAGAAAAGAATTTTAAAAGCACCAACCTAAAATTAAACTAACTGCAACTAAAAGGGAGTACCAGATTGTGTGCTCAAATGAAGAGTTTATTCCTGTTGGTATAAACAAAGTGAAAATATTTTCAATTTTAAAAAGACAACAAAAACTGGGAACTGTGTTGTGTGGATGGCAATCAACACAGGGATTAAAAACACAGACGCACGGAGCATCCGTGCTCTTGGGCTCCTCTCTGTGCAAGGTGGGGCTCGACTCACTGACACTCGCTGCTGTACAGCCCAGAAGATGCATTTCCTAACGCTCCACCAGCTGCTGCCCAGCCTGCTCCAACACAGGCTGCTCACACGGGCTCAGCCCAGCCCAGGAGAGACAGCAGGTCCACTAGGGTCAAGGCTGACCCCGCACCCTTCCCTGATGCCACCTGTTTCTTTCTCTGTGACCCTTCTTGATTGGGAAGAAAATTGTGTCGTCCATGGTTCTTGACTCTACAGGATTTTAAAAGGGTCTTTTTCTCTCCCTCTTTATCCTGAAAGGTGACTTTGCTTGAAATCTCCCCAGTAGGAAGACAGAGAAGTCAGAAAAATAATACCTTCACAGTATAGTGCTTCCCCTTCAAAGCCATTTCCCACACTTTAACTCATCTGATACCACACTATGAGGCGGCTGGGCAGGCATTCTTAAGCCCATTTTGTAGACGATGATCCTTAGGCTCAGAGAGGTTGTATGTTTTTCCCAAGCTCACACAGCCGGTAGGTGAAGTCCAGGGCAAGAGCACGGACTCCCAGTCTTGTACTTTTTCCAGAACACATCAGATTTCTTCACAATAAGTATATGTTGCTTTCTACAAAGAGCTTTGGGGTAACATAGATGACAAAGTGTGTTTTTCAGTTCTTGTTTACTTGTGTGCATTCTGCTACTGCTTTACTTTCACATTTCAAAGTGATTTATTTACTATCGATCTTCTTGAGAGGTGGGCAATTATGTTTTTATAGAAGTTTTCATTTAGATGACCATAGCTTTAGTTATATGCTATTTACGTGTCCTTGGGATCTCTCATTAGATATTTAGATAGATAGATGATAGATAGATAGACAGATATAGATAGATAGATAGATGTCAAACAGATATTACAGATATAGACTTTTTAGTATTGACGGTAATATATTCATTTCTATTTGTTTCCTGAAGAAATAGATTTACTGGATACTATCTTGTGTTTTTCTCTAAGTCTCATTCAAAACTTATGCAAACTGTTAATGCCCACAGATTTTTGAAACAAGAATTTAGGAGGAAATCTTAACCACATTACATCCAACATCTTCCAATGATTTTAAAGTCTCACTAGAGGGCACTCCCACTTCACGGCCAGGAGGCAGCAAGGACAAAGGACCGTAGTAGTCTGGATGCTTAACTCGTTGTATATACTATTTTGTTTTCTTTCCCACTCTCTCTCCACCTCTTTCTCACCCATTATATAAAGAACAAAGTGAAATCATACAGGTCTTCCTTTAAACATATGAACATATGAACATATGAACCCTGAAAAACCAGCAGACATCTCCAACTGTGAATTATGGTTCACCTTGTGACACAGAGCACATTATTCGAAATCTTCTGCGTTGAATTTTTGGTTGTCAACACAAATAAGAGTGCAAAATATAGTGTGAGATGTTAGCTCAGGACATCAAGAAATATGTCCTTATTGGGCAATCCAGGCAGGAAAGCCAGTGGTTGCCCAGCGCTTATTTCCAGCTCCTAAGATCTTCATGGTCACCTCTTCGGGTAAATCTTTGGGTAAACCCAAATTACGAAGATGTGTGGGGGTCAGGAAATAGGATAATTAAAGAAAGATCCAAATAGACAATCAAATGAAATTGCTTTAGAGTAAATTAAACTTTAGGCCCTGCTTTCTAGTTCATATACTTTTATATATCAAAGAATCTGAAGATAGTTTTAAATTCATATTTTAGCAAAACAATAAATAGAACATTTCTTGCGGGAGGAAAATAAGGTATTTCAAAGTCAGAAGGAAAGTGGCCTATGTGCCAAGTGTAGAACCCCACAGAGCCCTCAGGCTTGAAGTTTTAAACTGATCTCAACCCTTTGGGGGTTTGAATTTCTTTACTGTTGGCAAAACACAACTTCCTGCTTCAAAGAGAAATGGCATTAAGAAAGCCTGTTACAGAGAGATTCAAAAGGCTTCTTGGACACCAAATCACTCTTACAAAACACCATTTTGATGAATTTAGTAAAGATTAATCAGAAACATACGGATGAAGTTTTTCTTTAAAATTACATTGGTTTATGAAATAAGGGAAAGGGGCATGGTAAAATATGTGTCAGGCTTTGTAAAGCCCCAAAACTTTCATATGCTGATGGACCCAGGCAAGCAACTAGATTTTCCCTGTGCCAACTTGAACCATCCTTATTTGATTTAAATTTATATCAAAGGCAAAACAAATATTATGGCTTTCTGCCATTATTATCCACAGAGAGAAACACACATTTGCTTCTCAACCATGGACTTAATAAACTTCAATGGAAATGTAGGCTTATGTGTTTATTTCACAACGAGGCAAACTTAATTATTCACATGACCTAAAAGGTTTCATATTGTTTGGATACAAGGCAACGTCTCTAAAGTCTAAGCTGAGGACTTCTTGGGAAATTTATCTCAAATAATTAATTACTCAAATTAAATTCTTCTCTGACAGCTCTAGAAGTAAATACACCTGATCTAAAAGACCTATAGTGACCACCATTGGGGAAAATTCTCATGGCAATGAGTGATACCAGAACAACCTTACTATCAATCACCAAACCAACCAAGAGTGAACAAGCCTTAAACAAATCATGTTTTAAAGGAATCTAAGGTGAACCGCAAACCAAGCACAGGTAATTAGAAATGGATGACAGAAATCACTAATAGATCCTACTGAATTTTTCCTCTTGGCTCAAATAATCATTTAGAAATGGAGCACAATAAAAGTAAAATTAAGTTAAAGTTGGGATGCAACCAATAGATTTTATAAGTCATGAAATATAAAGTTTGTTCCTCTTGCAAATAAATCAAGGGATATTGTAAGAAGTTGCCTTTATCTTTGGAAAAAATATAAATAATAATGATAATATATAAATAGATATATTTATTACCCTATTAAGTACTTAATAATCATGTGTTGCAGGATTCAGCAAATTTAGGAAGTCCTATCTTCAGAAATATTTCTAGTAAATGTTATCCTTTCATACAACCAAATAAAAATGTTTTCCCCAGGGAGTGGGGTGATGAACAGTTGGTCTGTAATCAAAAGGTTCTGGCTAAAAAGCATGTCAGGCTTTCCTTTTAAACATGTACATGGAAAATAATATCAACTTCTATCAAGCGCTGGATTTAGCCTGTTATCATGTGCAAATGCACCTACCTATTAACTTACATATTGGGCAGGTATTTTACTAAGGTGCAGCAGTTCTGTCCCAGGTCATAGCTTGAGTTATTCTCCCTTTCAAGGTCCCGAAAGCTTCATCTGTCACTCTTATTGTCAAATGTCCCATTTTTCCTGTCCCTGCCAGCGGTGATTTCAATTTGGGTTTGACTTCAAGACAGGCCACATTGTATCTGTGATGTCAATGGAAAGGGGATAAAAGTCATTAAAGATATTTGTTATTTTGAAAGGTTAAAAGAGTTTTTCTTGGTGGGTAACACTTTCTCTGGAAAGAACCTCAACTAATTGTCTGACCAGGGAATGGGCACCTAAGTGAGAAAAAATATACTTAATAAACCATGGCGTCTATTATTTTTCTCCTTTTATTGTCCAGTGCCTCTGGGCCTGGTGGGCTTTCTGGAGGCATCTGAGCTCAATATTCCTTCAAACAGCAGAGCAATGATTACACTGCTGGGCTGATTCTCTTTCTGTCTGCCCTAGGTAAGGGATTCTTGCTTCAAATACCATTTATTGTAGAAATTGTTGCTAGGGTTCTAGAAATTGTGTGTGTATCCTTAAAAGAGCCCCAGAAAGACAGAATCAGAGGTTCATTTAAAATACTATTTTGTTGTCCTTAATACCCATCTCACCTAACACCCATCGCTCCATAGCAATAGAGTGAGAAATTAAGAATAGAACGCTTTCTGGAGGGCCAGTGGTACCCAAAGGATTTGAGTTCTTCTAAGAAATGTAACAATTGTAAAAAGCACTGAATTCAAGAACAATAAGCCAAACTCACACCATCACACAACATCTATCTGTGCAATGCTTTGATAAGGAGCAAAAGGAACAGATTTGTGTCATTTACTTTTGTCAGGTTATGGGGAAAAACTCACAACACAAAAAGACAACACTTCAAGTTATATTAGATTTTGATTTGTTTTAAGGGACCCTTGGGTTAAGAACAAGCGAAACAGAACACACTCATCCTTGAGTGGGAAAGAGAAGATTTTTTTCTCTTGATATCGTTCACATGTGGATGGTAAGGCTTCCCTGACAGTCACCATTTTCTAAAATGTAGCTACCCGAACACATCTGAATAACACAAAAGAGAAAGGAACATTTTGATATGTTGAGGAAAGTTGTTTTGACAAATGTCAACGCCTGGGTCTTGCTAGCTGAGGTCTGTTGTTAACTTCCCAAGTCTGCATGCGTGCTACAGCTTATGCCACTCTGTCGGGGAAATTGGACATACCCAACACAATTTCATTTCCATTTCTCTACAACATTACAAGCTTCCTTGGCAGCAAAATCACATATTCTTATCACAAAAATAAATGAGAGAAAAGAAGACATACATTCCTGTCAAGTTATGTCAAGACATATTTGGTATGTATTTCACTTCACTATCACTGACAGCAAAGATGTCACGTATTCTTAATACAAAGTAAAGAAGTATTTTCCTTTTTTCCCCCTGCTAGGCATCAATTTCATTTTATTCACTTACAAGCACCAGTGACAGGAAGGTGTCTTTTTAAAACAAAGCTTTAAAAAAGGCAACCCCCCCCCCCCGTTTTTGTGTTTTGCTGGATTTCTGAATGGACATATTGTACATGAATTTAATTTGACAATATCATAATAACCACAGTAATAGTCATCTATCACCACTTTATTCTCCATTTCCACAACCCATAGTCATTGCTCTGATTTACTTCTTTCCATGCATGTGATGGAATTGGGGTTAAAATAAATCATGGAGATGTTCATTTTCTGTTAAAGGTGCCAATGGAATAAGAAAGAAAAAAAAAAAGGAAGGAGAGAGAGAAAGAAAGAAGGAAGGGAGGAAAGGAGGAAGGAAGAAAAGAAAAAGGTAGGAGAGAAGAAAGAGAAATTAATTAATTCACTTGAAAGTGTTATAGGTCCTGAACACTAAACAAAGCAAAAATCTTAAAAGACTTAAATGTGATGGAAAGTTAACACTGAATTGTCTTCTAAACAGTTCATATTGGATGATTAATTTTTACCTTTACTTCATTATTTTCTATTTAATTATGATATTCTGATAAACATGCCTTAGAGTTGAATTCAGTGGAAGAATGACTCCTTTAGCTACCTTGCCGGAAGTGGGTGGAGTTCTTGCTTCTGAGAGTTGATACGCAAACCAAATTCACTGGACCAACAGCACCTGGGAAAGGTGAGAGTTCCCCCAGGTAGCCTTGCTCTTTCCTCAGGAGGAGCCTTCTCTGAGAATGCTTTGTTTATTGCTCTTGGAATGCCATGGGACTCATATCTATGACACTTATAAATCCATTGCATTTAAGGGCCAAGAATTATTTGAGACACTATTTAGTCAAACATTCTACAGCTTAAAAATGAAAGCCTAGTGCAGTTGAGATCAAACAGACAGTTCGTAATCAAGTTAGACTTAGGAATTAGCACTTAATCTGATAATAATGAAGGACCATTAGAGATTTCTATGCAGGGAAGTAATATGATAAAAGCAATGGGTGTACATCACTGTTTTCTAGACTTTTGAATTTCACAGTCCAAAAAAGTTCTGGAATTCATATGCCGCCAGACGTGCACACAGACAACAGAAAATGAGAGGAACTAAATATAGTATTGCAAGTTTTCTCTTTTGTCAACTGGAAAAATAAAAGAAAATGGGGACATAATAGTCACTGAATCAATACTTATTAAAATTTAATATGAGATATTTTTAATACAAAAAAGTTATGAAATT
Organism: Equus quagga; assembly: GCF_021613505.1. NCBI lineage: Eukaryota > Metazoa > Chordata > Mammalia > Perissodactyla > Equidae > Equus > Equus quagga. Next base: position 39,188,358 of record NC_060270.1, read on the forward strand.
CTGAAATTTTTTCAGAACCAAAATTTCCGTTAGTTGCTGGAGATTCTGATTCCACAGGTCCACGTTGAGGCCAGGTTTGGGGAACCACTGATTTATTCAGCCTGTCCTCCAAAGCAGGAAGCTTTCCCCTAATCCCTGAGAGACAATGGCATGGACTCTGCTGGGTGCCTGTTCCAGTGGGGGCCCTTCCTCCTTGAAAGAGATTCAAGAAATCAGTGTCTGCTAGAAGCTGGTGTTTTGGAATCCAAAGCTGGGCATCACAGACTCAGCTCACTTTCCAAACATATAAAAAGAGGATTATGATACGAAATTCCCATACCACAGGACTGTCATGAGGATTAAATGGAAATATAAATGTAAAAATGTCTGTGTAAACTGTAAAACACTCTACAATTATTAGTTCCTGTTAAGAATATTCAGAAGCTGGCGTCTGATTTACTGATTCTCTCCAGGGTTGAATTAAAAGCAAAATAATGTCCCCCCCACCATACATGAGCACAAAAGTTCTCAAAATAGAACATGCTAAACCAGAGATACTTTGTCCTAGAAGGGACCTGAGGTGATTCTTTGAGTTTTCCTCATTTTAGCATTCAAATGACTGGAGGGATCTTGGAATCACACAGCTATTTCCTAGAATCCTCATCAAGAAGAAACACCACAATTGCCCCTCTTCTCCCGACTGATGTTTACATTGTAGAGTTAGAGGGCATTCCTTTTCTAAGAACACCTAACGCACCAAAAAATCCAACGGGGTGCTCATTGGCCCCTACACTAACTGGTACCTACTAGAGGCAGTGAATTCAATCCGTGTTAGAGCTGAAAGGTGCTTTAGACTTCACAGTTCAGCTCTGTTATTTCACAGATGAGGAAACAGAGACCCTTTCAACGGGAGGAGTGACTTGCCCAACATAACACACATCCCTCAGGCTAGTGTTCTGTCTGAAACGCTACAACGGTGAAGGGCTTCTCCTGTTGTTCTTAGCCCACCTGGGGATGCTCCTCAACATATGGTATGTACACAATCACATATTCATACAGCAAACACACAAAAACAGCAAGGCGCCACATCATGACTCTGTCTCCCTTCCTCCCTCCCACCTCTCCAGGGACCAGGTGCATTCATTCGTTTGTTCCTTCCTTTGTTGATTCTTTTACTGATTCATTCATTCAACAATCAAGTAATCCTCAAATATTTAGTGAACATCTACTACATGCCAAGCACTGGGCTTGGCAAAATTAAAGGCGGTATGGAATAGAAGACTTATACTATACATGTGGAAAATAAACCACCACCAGAAGTATAGAGGTCCAGCGTGAAAGGCAAGAGTTAGAGCAAAACGGCACATTTCAGTAACCCAAAGAATGATATAGATGAGCAGAGAGTAAATTCACAGCAGTTAGAAAAAGAAAGCTTGGTGAGAAATAAACATTCACTAAAAACAAACAAACAAGCAAGCAAAATCAGTTAATTAAGGGCTCAGTAACATTTGCGTTTCACAGTATCAGGCTCTAGTCTGTCTCATGCACAGTGTTGTACCAGTGCCCAGAAAATGGGCCAGCAAGCAGGGAGTGTTCAACGAGTATCTGTGGACTGAATGGCATAGGTATAGGATGTCCACTCCTAAGCCCCCAGGCCTATCCTGAAATAGGAATTTAAGTCCATTATTAAGAGGACCCAAGACGCCATATTTGTTAAATGTTTGACCCAAAGCTTTGGGCCCTTTCATCATGGCTGGTTTTGAGGAAATGGCAGAATTTGAAGAGTGATTTTTATGTGATTTTATTCCTTCAGGCATGAAAACACACCCATTTTTCAATATTTTTAAACAGTTTTAATGTTCTAGAAAAAGTGAATCATTAAAAAATACGTGAGAACATTGATAGGGCACACATTTTTTCCTTTCACCTCAGGCTCCAATATGGTTTGGCATGGTACTGGTCTTTATTTAAAATTTTGGTATTTGTTCATCATGGATTTTTTACATTAATTTTGATTTTTTTAAGTATTACATTAAAATAGTACTTATCTCCGTGATGAGGTTTTTGATTTCCTTCCTTAAATTTTGCGCTGGAAGCTAGTGCCTGGCTCGCCTTAAGCTAATCCTAGCCCAAAGAACCCCCTCTGCCACACTCTTTCCTGCGGCCTTGCCCGGGGTTCTTCATACCTCAAGGTCATACTAATCCGCGTTAGGGGAACCTGGAGACTGAAGGGACACAGAAAGACCAATAAACGGGTCCTGAGAAGCTGGGAAAACTCATACCCTTAACAATCAAATTGTATTTCAAATGCATTACAATAGATTCCAAAGGTGAATTTATTAATGTGAATTACTTTAAGGCAAGGAGTCATTTTGTTTTTATCATATATTTGTTTCTATATACTATTTTTACTCAAAACAAGACACACACATCCCTTCTTGCTTGCTTGTTTATTATCAATTCTTCCCCTAATGAATATAAGAGAGAAAGAATAAGGTGAGCACGAAATAGAAACTCACCAGTGGATAAAAAGGGGTACCTATGGTGGGGCGCAATTTGTGAATAGCCTCAGAAATCAGAAACTCTGACTAAAAAATGTCTTGGGACTGGCAGATCTGGACTGGGAGCAGAAAGTGTTTAAAACTCATGATTTAGAACTAGTTTTAAATCTTCCCATAATAGAGTTAAGTGGAATTTGTTATGGGGAGAAATAATTAGTTCCTATTATAAGGTCTAAAACAACTAAAACTGTGCAGGATAATTTTATTATGTTTTTTAAGACAATTATAAAAGTATTACATGCACATAAGTTTATAAAATTAGAAAATATTACAATAGTGAAGAAAATAAAAATTACCCGTAATGTTACCACCCAAAGATAACCATTGTTAACATTTTAGTACTTTCCTGCTAGTCTTATTACTATGTACATTTGACATCACACTTCTTTTGCAGTTCTGTATCTTTACTTATTTAATATTATATCTTGAGCATTTTCCCTATATCTTCAAAATTATTAATGTGTATCATTTATAATAACTGCATAATATTCCATCATATAGATTTAACAGGTCCCCTGTTGTTGGACATGCATTTTGTTTTCAGTTTCTGCCATTACAATAATTCTGTAATAAACATCTTTGTACATAATTCATTGGCTTAATTGCTGTCAATTGGCTTATGCTAGATTTCTAGAAGTTTAAATAATATTTTTTATTTTTGAAGAACATATGAATTTTTAGCTCTGCTTTAATTTTTTTTTAGGTATAACTTAAATACCACTTCACACTCTATTATACATGCTCCCTGCTGGTCTTTTTGGGTTTAGTGTCTAATGAGAAATACTAAGGTTATTATAATAATTGGGGAAATATATCAGTGAAAATGCTAATAGTAAATGTTTCGATCAGAAATTTTTTTGGTGAAATCAAATGCCATATTTTTTTCTTTTGAATAAAGAGTCTTTGGGTTATTAAGAATTATTAAGAGTTGCCTGCTTTTTCTATCACTTTGTTTACTTTGTTACATTATGCCCACAATAAATAGGCTGGCTGGAAGAAATACAACCTCCTTTGAATTTCAACGCCTCAGACATTCCTCCATCAAAATTAGGGTTGATGCTCTTGTTAGGCTGCATCTGAAGAAATGACCGTATGTCTTCTTTCCCTCCTAATTTTAGTTAGTCTGGTATTTTTCCTAAATGAGTATTCAGACAAATTTCTAAGCATTCCCTCAATCTGCTGGTTCTTGCTTTCATGGGTGGCCACCCCATGGCTCCCCAAGCAGCCCCTTGTTGGCCCCACATGCTTACTCGTTGCCAGGGACTTCCCTTGTACACTGCCCCAAGTGTCCATACAAGTCACAATGAGGCTCACGCCTGTGATGAGCAGAGATGGACAGAAAGGAAGTTTCTTAAGAGCCATCAAGTGGCCAATTACTTTAACATAGTTAATGAGAGTTAGAGGCATCTTTGGAACCACCAATTATTAGTTCCATGACTTTCCCACCTCCCCAGCTGCTCAAAATAATCAAGGCTAATCTCTTTTCAGTACTTATCTTGTGTCAGACACTGTGATAAACTCTTTACAAACATCATCCGTTAAATCTCCGAAGAACTTCATGAAGTGGGTACTATTATTATTTCCATTTTACAGATAAGGAAACTGAGGCCAAAAGATCCTAACGTTCAGACCCCAGAGCCCATGCAGCTACTGTGCTATGCAGCCAGCACCCACATTCTCACACCTCACTTTTAATCTCTGAGTGGGCAGGATCTGTTAGGTGCCTAATGGCAAAATGCACTGACCTAATGAAGGACGAGAGATCAAAACCTCCTGGTTTAGTCTTCGGGGTGAAGGAGTGGGGAAAAGGCAGACCAGCAACCGAATGTCAAAGTGGGCCTCCTTGCATCTCCTTTCTGAGTTTCTCCTACCTCTTAGAATCTTCTCTGTCTTTCCCTCCCCTATGCCAGAAGCTTAGTGACCTCTTTCTGACTCTATTGCCCAAACACCCTCTCTCCAGCAATCTAACGGCTGTAGCTCCTGCTAAGGTGTCTCACCTTGTAACAACCCCCTGGAGACTGAAGGAAGATGCTTCCTCTCTTACCTCCTCAGAGCTCTGCTCTGCCCAGACTAGTCTGCTCAGCTCAGTATTCACTAAGGGCCTACTGCTACCCCAGCCTCCAATTATTTCTGATATTAAATTCCATCAGGGAAGAAGTGTGTGGTTGTAGAAACATCTCCAGATCAGAGCAGTGAAACCTGGTTCCTTGTCTTCCATTTGCCATGGATTCAGCTGACATTTTGCAAGTGCCTGCTATGGACCAGGTGATTGTCTAGACAAAGGAAAGCACATCAAAATAAGAAACGTGGGTCCCTGTCTTCAAAAGACTCCAATGGGGAGGCATGAAAATTTGATCAAGTAAACTAACTGGAGTTTCAATTTTATCAACTGTGGAAGGGTAACTAATAATATTTTCATTGTCTGCCACACAGTTTAGTAGCATCTTCCTGCCCCATTCTCATCTTTGAAGATGACCTACCTCTCAGCTGCTGAAGATTGCTATCAAACACAATACTAATTCTCCCACTTCCCTGCTTAAGACCTTCCATGATGCTCTATCACCTTTAGGGTCAAACTCTTACTCATCAGTCTGCTGTGCAAGACCCTTCATGGCCTGACACCTGCCTGCCCATCCCGTTTCAGCTCTCTCCATCCTCATATGCCCCTGCATACAACCAGGCCAATTATTCCACGTTATCTTCCGTCTCCTCTCCCTGAAACTTTTTGCAGTTCTGAAGCCCACTCCTTTGGGCCCCTCAGTATCCCAGGCTTATATCTAACAGCACTTCTCACTCCGTTAGTCTCCTCCAATTGACTATGAGCTTTTGAGGACGGAAACTGTGCCTAACACAGTGTCTAGCTCACAACAGATGCTTAATAAATGTTTGTTGAAGGAAAGAAGTAGGGAAAAACCCAAATGATTCTTAGGCTGTATGGAGTGGTTGTTATTCAACAGCTTGATCTTCCCAATGCCCCTTAAATAATCGAACAGCAGAATTACTGTTTGGTTATGTCCAGTCCCCATGATGGGAGCAAGTAAATATCTCCACGTCTCTTGCTGCTAAGGGAAGAATCTCATGGTTGCTCATACTTCTTCTCCTCAAAGAAGCATTTCTTCTAGCACTGGAGACCTCCAGAGCTACCATGGCTCAGAGATTATCATCAATAAATATGGATAATTCCATGAGATAGAACTTTGAATGACCCACACAAGAATGACCTAGAGCCTCAACACCTTTCCTATCCTGTCTCCAGTGTACAAGGCAGACAGTCAAGCCAGCAGAGATCAGCCAAGACAATAGGTGACTCAGGACAGAGAAGGAGGGAGGACTTGCTGGGTATGGGATTGGGCTACAGAGGTCCTCAGAGGGTCTCAAAACTGTGTCTAGTTCTAGTTCCTTTCTTTCAGCCAGCTCTGGAAATGCTGCGTTCCAATGCACACTGTCCCTCCACTCCTACTCCAGGCCAATGCTCGGTCAGTTGATTCTTCTGGCGGATACTGGGCCAGATTTCTGCTTTCCTTGCTAATTTCCAAGAGGAGACCTTGATCAGAAAACCAACTCACAAAACCACCCTTGGTTTCAGCCCCACTCTGGTCAATCCCACCAGCCTGTAAAGTTTTCCTATGGGAAATAGGAGTGGATTCAAATGTGCATAAACTCATAGCTGACCTCTATCCTGTCAGATCACTCACCAAATCCATACCCAAGAATCCTTGACCTTCATAACCTGCCAATCATGGAGCATGCCAGCCTTTTAGCTGGCATGATTATCTGACCCATCCATAAAAAAAAATAGAGATAACAATTTAAAGTAAGTTCTTTAAATATTGGATCTAATTTTAGAAGTCCTGTTTTTTCTTCCACTTGTATATCCTATTCCTCTCTCTCTGTCTCTGTCTCTGTCTCTGTCTCTCTCTCACATATACACACACACGTGAAGTACTTTATTCCCCATTGTTATATTTTTGTTCATGCTGATCCACCTGCTAGGATATACTTAAACTCAATTTGTCCTACAAAGCCAACTTAGGCCATTCTTCTGCCATGCTCTTACAGCACATTCCTCCCCAAAATCCATTCTTAGCACTCACTGTGCAATTTTGAAATGGTTTGTTAATGTGTCTTTCCCCACTCTAGGCTCTAAGCATCTTAGAGCACAGGCTATACCTTATTTGGCTCTCTCTCAGTATCTGGCTCATAGTAGACACTCAGTAAATACTGACCAAGCCCAACACTTTAATGGAGCTTTCGCTGGCCATGGCAGCCCATGACTAGTCCTCCCTTCTTTCACCTCCCATTGCACGCTCCAGTCAGGGCTGTGCAATTTGATGCCTAACCTGTTTTCGAGTTAGTTCATGCCCTGCCAGTGCTGTTCTTGCAGCCAAATCTTCACGGCTGGAGATCACATCACATATTCCTTCTGTCACCCTCATAGTCCCTAGAAGTGCTGGATGGAGAGCGGCACAAAAAGTAGTTGTACATTGTTTGCTTTCCTAGAAAGGAAGGGCTAGTCATAAACTGATCATGAGCCACAGAAAAACAGGGGGATTTAAAGAATTATGTGGCTCTTGATTTTCTCAAGAGTGGTATTGTTCTGGTCAAACTTGATGAGTTTCAGTTTTCACAATTAACTCCCGTTTACTGGGAGCTTCTGTGAGTCAGGCATTTCACTGAACTTGTTATACACATTTAGTCATTGGATTTTCATGAAAACACTGCAGGGCAGATATCTTTGTCCCCTCTTTATACATGAGGAAATTGAAGTTTGGTAGGGCTTGGTGACTTGCCCAAGGTCACTCAGTTAGGTAGAGAAGATGCAAGAACCAAACCCAGTTCTGTAAGACACTACAGCCTATACTCGTTCCTTGCACTACAGAGCTTAGCCTGGTCGAGCAGTCTCTGACCCTTCTTTCCTATTGTTCCTCAATCACAGCAAAGATCCCACCATATGCATCTCTCATCTGTTTCAGAGAACCTGAAAGAGGCCATGTTGGTTTGGGCCTTCCAGGGTGACTAGATTTCTATTGGTGGGCCTGGATGTCCAGTTCATCTTGGGGCTGTGGCTTAGAGGTTCCTAAAGCAATCTGGTTTACCCAGAGTCTAAGAGGTTAGGAGTGACCTAGGGCCAGCAAGGAGGCCCCCAAGGGTCAGTGCTAATTGGGGCAGATGCCCCAGGGGTACATAGCCCGGACTGTTCCCAAGGAGTTCAGCTGGAACCAGATTGCCTCAGGAATGTGAGTGAGGCAAACAACTGCTTGATTGTTTGAGCCCCTCCACTTGGTACCCGGTGCTGCTTCCCAGCTAAATGTAGGCCAACAGGATTTCTGAAAACTGTTTGCAAAGCTGAACGCAACACTTCTTTCATTTGCATTTAAAAAATAAACTCAGCCTTGAAATGGGCATTAGCCAAGCCCTTCCTGAAAATTGAGAAAGAGTGTAATGGAATAGATCTCTGCTCCCCAAATGCTCCTCTCCCCAGTTCACATGTAAGCAGGGGCTTGTTTTGTTTTATAAGCCTCTCTTTCCATTAAACTCCGGCTCCAGACCTTGAATAATGAGCTGCAGCCTTTCTTCTTCTAAGATAAACTGGTCCTTACTGAGGGACTTGCAGAGAGTACTAGAACTTCCCCCTGGCATGACTGTTTTAGAGCCTTCATCTTGAATGTCCACATTTTAAGTGCATGTTCATAATTATCCCCAAGCCATAAAGTCCATCATTCATAAATTAAGCTAGGATGGCACCTTGATTTCCCTCTTGCTGTCACAGTGGAAAGGCTCCACATGGATCAGAAATGGGCAACTTCTTCTTCTGGCGAGCCCGTCTGCCCCTGCCCTCTCCTTTCCGAGCCACCTGTACCACATGGTCAGACGAGAGTTTTGGGCAACATTTACTGGCTTTTGAGAAAGTAGTTGCTTTTCTATTACTTGTTTTCTGTACCTCTTGCATTAGATATGATCTAAAAAAATGATAATGATATGAGAATAATAAAAACTAAACTTGATAAATTTAATCGCATCAATATATTCCCACTTTTCCAAAATCAAACTCATTATAAAACTACCTGGACATAGCATTCTGGGTCTCATTGATTTTATCTCAGGGAAAAAATACATCTGCCTACAGAGTGATTTAATACATGGGAATTAAGCTTTCTGGAAGAGTTTTGAAGGACCTCCATCTTTTTTTATCTCCTTCTGGACTTTATCCACACAGCCTTTTCCTTAGGTGTCAAAGATGACACCACTGACTTGATTGTTCTCTGTGGGCTGATGTGGCTGAAATGGACAATACGTAATCAACATGTGGCCAGTGTACTTATAAATTAAATGATAGTGATAACTTTCAGAAAAGTATTTTTTCCCTCCAAACTTAAAACATTTTCCTTCCTTCTTAAGCTTACATTTATCATCTTGTACAAATGGAGTTTTTAAAGGAAGTACTAGGTAGAGTCATCTCTTAGGTATTTTTGCCTTAGATGACTGAACAAAATTATTGTATTTCCCTGATTTCAATGCAGTTTTAGGTTGTGTTTCCATGTCTGTTTGGTGGTGTTATTTGTAAAAACTATGACTCTGTTAGAATAACCGGGGGGTAGGGGGTAAAAAGATCTATCTGGAGAAGTCTGATTTGTTTTCCACGTCTGTAATCAAATTTCTCATATATGATATGCCATGTTGCATAATGTTTGAAATTTTGCTGTCAGAAACACATATATATGCTTTGTGGTTGAATTCACCCAGGTTTCATTTTAAATCATGTAGGTCTCTAAGCCATTTCCACCAAAATGTGGTAAAACGCAGAAGTTGGCAATTCAATTTTATTCAGCCTTTCAAGAAGGAAGGCCCAGATAAGCTTTGCTTGTTCATGTCAGTGATAATATTCATCAGTGAGGCCTAAATCTAATTCTGTGGGCTTGCTCCCGCTTTGTCGCACAGGCATTTCTGAAGCTCAATCTCCTCTCTCCCTCTCCCTTGCCCTCTCTTTTTTTAATCACAGCAAAGTTTCTTAAGAGCTTAACTTACAGCAGAGTGCCAGCTCCCCCATTGAATTTGTCCTGCTTCTTCACAGCACTTGTACTTTACGCTGAGGCAGAGGTGAGGTCAGTTCTCAGGGCCCGGCTCTCTGGACACCCTCAATGATGACCTCATTAGAGTCACAGATGTTTGCTGTACTTTGGGAGATCTGGAAAAAACAGAGCAGTAAACTAGGCCAGCTTGCAGTAAGGCTGTTACCCACAATTCAAGATAAAATGCTGGATAGTTCCCACTAGGTTCTGGTCGGCTAGGAAACGGCAACTTATTAATCTTGTGTCAGAGAGCCAGCTGCAGCCGTGGCAGTTACCATATTTCACCACCAACTCCGTGTCTGGACAGCCATTGTCTTTTTTTTATGAAAAAACTCTACAAATCAGCTGCGTTCTCTCTCCCTCTCTCCCTCTCCATTCCCCCTTTAACTTAGCAAAGCCCCCGTTTGTCCTCCTTGGAGAAATTGTGCTCCAGCACTGCTAGAGTTCGGGAGCATCGTCGATCCTGTAGTTGGTTTACTAATTCAGAGAGACTGCTTACTTTCCAACTTTAATGATATTCCCTCAGCATATCACTTTGGTTGCCTGGCGACCGGATTTGAGCTAGGCCTCTCATTTGATTCCCACACATCAGACCCTGAAAAGCACTTTTTTTTCCCCGTCCCTCAGCTTTTGATTCTTTCTCCTCTGAAACCCTTCCCCCTGCGGTGTCAGTATGGGTGGGCAGAGCAGTGGTAGAAAGAGGGCAAGGGTGAAGGGCGGCCTATAGCGTACTGGTCACACATCAAGGCCTCCAAACAAAGCCTCCGGGAACCCTTCCTGACAAACACAAATTCCCCTCAGAAAAAGCAAATTTGGCTTTCCCTTCATACGATGGGTGTCATTTTAAGACTTTCCTTAGATACTTTATTAAATCTGATGCTTTTCATTGTTTTTCATACCATTTTTCACAAAAGACTTCCTATTATCAACAAGTTGCTATAGGAGTAAGCCAACAGATTGTCAAGAATTGAAATAATCTAATAAACACCAGCCTTTCCCTCGTGTCCTTATAGCTTTTCAATATTATAATGTATATGCTATGTATATGTTAGTAGAAGAATTGTCTGTCTTAATTTTACTATAGCGCAACGCTTTTTCCACAGTGAAGAAACGTTCTTTTGCTAAAATCAGTGTGCTAACATCCAAAGTGTTACTGCAAAAGAAAACAGACAATTTGCCTCTTTTGGTCTTTTGAAACAAAAATAGAGATGCTTATATCTATTGCCTGAAAAGGCTCAACTGAGAAAAACTGCAATGAGCATGTATGTGTGTTTTATGGTTGAGGTGACTGAAAAAAAGAAAAAGAGGAAAGTAAAAGAAAAAATTATATGAAGAGCATTTGAGTTCTTCCACAAAATTATTTCAACTGTTTAAATGAAATTTTATATGCTGTCATCATGTCCTCAGAACAGGAAATTGGAGCACTTAATGAGCTAGTTAGTTTTACTGACTAGAGTTAGTGCATAATCACATTGATACATACGAATCTGAAGTATATGTAATACGGTTTATACCATGTAAATAAATACATGTCTATACACTTAGACGTGTATTTGTAGATTACTCTTAAATATTAAAATTTCCACATGCGTGTCCTTTTTGATGATCGGTCCATTGTAAAGTGTAGTTCAAATATTCTTGTTAGAGTTTATTTTCTCACAGATCCCTGAAGGATTTGCCCATGTAACTCCCATTCTCGTGTGCAAATCCCCTGTGTATTGATGGGAGAATGGGCTTCTAATTCCACACTAGAGCTGAAAGTAGGATTCTTAACCTTTACTCTCTTGTTGTTGAACTTATATAAGGCTAACAAAAGTTCTTTACCCTTTTTTCAGCAACGATTAAAAATATGTACAAAGTTACTGTTTTTCCACCAATACTTTTTGGATTCCTCCCCATGTGCTCACGCCCACACCTCCCTCCATCTTCAGTTCTCACAAGATCTACCTGCTATGTTTTTACTTACTTACTTACTTATTGAGTGGTTGAGGGAGACAGTTTCATACTGTACATTCCTACATGTGAAAAAAGAATATTTTCAGATTAGTATTTAAGCTTCATTTTTCTTCTGTTCAAAGTTGTAATTAATACATTATTTGCATTTTAGCTGTGCAGATGGGCAAAGCAGATATCTATTTATAAATTCTATTGATTCAGTTATTCTAATATTTGGTAGTTTTATACTTCATGTATGCCAAGAACATTCTGGTTTTTGAAAATTGCGTGAGATTATATATACATATCCTAGTAGATAGTGAATGAGTATTATATAAAATATTTCTATGGTAAGGATTACTAATAAAACAAGATAAGCAGATTTCCTTCAATTTTATTCTTTCCTTCTGAATGATTGGTAGATCAGACCAAGAAGATAAAATTCAACATGAAAATATATTCAACATAAAAATTCAACATAACCACACTAATGCCAGCATCTCATATTTGGGCTGTGTTTAAGGAGGCAGAGGGTCAAGTGGAAAAGAAAATCTAATTATTTGTAGGGGGTGGGGAGGCGTTTGGACACTCAAGGCAGAGTAAATGGAATGACTTCAATAACTGTGAAGAATATCTCAAATATCATTACCAAAAATGAGTTGAAGCTCCCAATAAAGAGTTGACCTGAGTTTCTGTGACTTTCCATTAATAAAATATTAAAAATTAATACTAGGAAATCAATGTAGTGGTCTTTCCCTAATTTAATGCAAAGTACAGTTGTATTCTATTTGCTCTTCCCTCTACTTCCTCACTCTAATTGGATCTGAACTAGAAATTTAAAAAATACAGGAACACCTTAAGAAAGGATTTCGTTAAAATATATTCAGTCTTGCAATATCAAGTTTCTAAAAACCCTGTGATGGAAACCTGATCATTGTAGTTCCTTTTCAGAATGTAGACCACTGGATAGGCATGCCCTTTTGGATGCTTGCCTAAATTGGTGTGTCTGCAATTCCCACCACTAATAGCAACTCACCTTGGCTGCAGAACTGTCCTCTGATTCTAGAGACCCTTATACGTATGAAAGGAACAGAGAACATGAGTGGAGAATGGGTGATATTTCACTCTTTTTCCTGTAGAGGACAAAACAGAATCAAGTCTGAGTTTGGAAAAACAAAGTCTTATTCATTTTGTGAATAAATGGATGGCCACCATAAACTGAGGATTATTTTGCTGTTAGCTATTTTCATGGTGACAAGGTGGGCATTTATGTAAGATAAAAGAACAGGGAGAAATCAAGTATCTTTGATTCATGGTTGCTGACCCAAATGCGTGCTTCATTTGTTAAGAACTAATCGTGATTTATATTATTATTATTATTATCGATATGTATGCACAGCATAGTTGCATTAAAAATCGTAACTATGTCACACTTGCAAGTGGCACCTAGCTCTTATTTATATGCTACTCTTATAAACAATAGCTATAAATAATGAGTTGTGTAATAAAGAAAGGAACAGGGAAATGGAAAAATCTGGAGATGTGTCCTTCACCTTGTCATGGCATCCTGAGCCTCAGTTTCCGTAACTGTAAAGTTAGGGAACTGCGTCACATAGAAAACTTCGGATAGTCCTTACCATTTGGTTGTTAGTATATGGTTCTGTGGTCTCTATGAGGAAGGGCTTTAATGATAGTTCCTATTTGTAGGTCATGAAGAGAAAAAGAAGGTTTATGTGCATGAGTGTGCCTAAGAACCACAGGAATATCTCAGCCTTTCTAACATGACACCACTCAAACGAGTCTACGTGGTGAATATCTGCATGATCACAGTTTTAAAAACAAAGGCTTGTGAAGGGGAAAAAAGAAATAGAAAAAAAGAAACCACCACCCCAGACTCCCACAAGAAATCGGAAACCCCTCAATTTACTTCTCTTTGTGCATCTAAAAGCGTTTAAAAGTCAAAACAGATTTCTTTTTGAACATTTCTAGCAGATCTCACTGTTCCTGTTGTTGCATGCACTGAGTTTAAATTCTCAGCACAGATGAACACAGCCCAGCGGAAGTTCTAATCCTCAAAAAGTAGACAAATAACAGGGAAACTCCAACGGCCCCTTAATACAGCTGAGCTCTCCAGCCTCCCCGGGATGCGGGATTCTGAGTGGTGCTGGAGTTGGGGTTGCTATTTTGTTTGTCCCCATGAGCCCCACCTCGGCATGCCGATGCACTGATGTAAGAATTCCAAATGAGCTTGCTCAGAAGGGCCCAGATTAGCCGGGTTGCTAGGATCTCGCCATTCCAACCCCCTTTTCCACTTCAGTGGACTGAGCTTTTGACACTATGAAAAGCACCATTTAAAATTAATTAAAGCTTCTTATTTGGTACCAAATCTCATCACTGCCGACTACATTTAATATGTTTTATGTGTGGCTTTAAGTCCCTGTCGCATCATGTGTTGTATGATCCTGCAATGAAGCAGCTGCAAGTTAGAAAACACAGACGCAACCCAAATTTAGCTCTTGGGTATTTCATCTGGTGCATTAAACTGAGAAGCTGGTCTTCTAGCCTCCTGGGTCATGCAAATTTTGTTCCGTGATGGAATGGGGTCCTGGCTGGAATTGAAGGCAGGAGAGCTGAGTTCTAGTTCTGCTCAGTCACTGATTTGTTGTTAAGATGTTGAGCAAGACACAGTCAGCTTTTAAAACTTCAGTTTTCTCATCTATGAAAGAAAGGGGCTGGTCTGTATTCTCAGACGTTGCATTCAGCTCGAATGTTTTAGGATTCTGAGTATAGGCGGCAGGGTTGTATTTTAGGTTAGACCCACAAATTGGGGGTCAAACCGATCTGGGTTCAAATTTCAGTTTAATAGTTTCCTGTGCAGCACTGAGCAAGTGACCTGATCTCTCAAACCCTCAGTTTCATCATCTGTAAAATGGGATCGATAATTGCACCTCCCTCATATGGATTGTTGAGAAGATTGAACGAGAGGATGCATGTGAGCACCGAGAACAGAGCCCGGCGCACACTAAGTCCTCAGGAAATGTGAGCTGGTATCATAAGAACTGCATAAGGAATTATGTGTTGCCATTGCATTTGGATTCAATATCGTTAGTAATCAAAGTCGTGTGAGTTCACAACTCCCAAACATCTGCTGTGAACAATGTCTTCAAATTCAAGACATTTTGTCATTTGTATGGGCCACAAATTATTTTCTAGTCTATTAGCTTCAAAATGACCAAGTTGTCCATCTCATGATTCTTTTTCAAAAAATAACCAGTGTCTATTAAATAGTGCTGGTAACAATAAAGACTTTTCAAGGTGTAGGAAAGCCTCGTGGGCAGACAAAAAGAAAGTGAAACTTCAGGAAAAAAACTGTGACAAAAATAATGCAAGTAATTTGCTTGACTAAACCGAGTCTGAGTTTTATGTGCCTCCAGGAGTCTTGATTTTTTTATGGTGTCATTTTTACTACAGTTTGTTGGCATTGCCAAATTATATTATGTATTTGTTTACACTGTGGCAATCCCCCCTCAATCTTCTGTGCACTTTGATTTCAGAGGAGGGGAAAAAGAAAATCTGAGAATAGAGTAATGCTTATTCTGAATTGCATGCCAGAAGACTTGTGGATCTGGGAGGCAAAGGTTTTTCTTTATTGGCTGGTGAATCAAATAAGCAATATATGCTTGTATAGAACCAGTCTTAACGTATAAGTAATCCAGTACTTGAATGTTTCTTGAAGACTTAGCAAAACGTGCTGCCCTTGCTGTCCATGAAAAAAGTCTTGATATTGCAACAAATAGGGTGTTTCTTAAAACACCACTAAATCTTTGTGTTTTTATATTTTTCTCCTGCTCCTACTCTGAAAGGCAGTTTTAGAGAAGCATCAAAATATAAACTCCACAGTGGGGGAAAAAAAATAGACTGACAGACATGGTAATTGGTAAGTAGCCTTCCATTTACCTGATGTGGCAGCTGAAAACACAGGGCGACCACATTGTGAATGCTTTGAGCGAGGTCAGGAATCATCCCACCTTTTAAACAATTCAAACTGGAAAATTCTCCTGTTCCAGTAGTTTGTTGACCTGTTCTGAATGAAAATGCTGTGCACGGCTTTTCTATCCAACTGGGGCTTAGATTTTTAGGTATTGATTGGAAAGTTGATAGGATCTGTGTAATGTCTTAATTGTAAAATTTTGGCAAGTTACTACTTCTAAGTCGCAGTTTCCTCACCTGGAAAATGGGAAACATAATAATAATAATACCTATCTTGGAAGGTTGTTGTGGTGTGATAATTCATGTAACATATGTACAGTATCTGCCATATACACAGTGCCTGCCATATATGCAGGTCTTCAGTACATGGTATTTCCCATCCCTGTTATTACAGCAGGGCATTAAAAAAGGTTTCGATGTTATTGTGCATTACCACACAGTTGATCACATCTGGGCTATCTCCACCAACGTTGTGTGTTGTATGGCTGAGTAGGAAATCATAACAAAACCCTAAGAAGCACATGATTATCTCAAAAAGCACCAGAAAGCTTTTCCCAAGGTAGGAGTGCAACAAATACAAGGGGTTTTCTTGGAGGAGCAAATAAAACTATTTCCTTGCCTAGAACCAGCCTTAACACTTAATAGCCGGCATACAGCTACTTTCAAAAGAAAGCCCTATTGTTCTGGACCTTTTGTTTCCTGGCTATGACAGAGAATCGCTGTGTATGACTGAGATCAACAGCTAGATAGCCAGGAACTGGCAGATCAATTACTAGTTCTCTCTAATGTTGCTGTTTACAACTTAGCAAAATACTAGTATGTTCGTGTGGTCCTATACCTTGGTAAAACTATTCATTAATTAATAAAAGAACCAAATACAAGTGGAGAGGGAAAAATTATACAGTTACTAGGTAGACTTAGGAATAAATATGCAAATGTTTATTCCCCCGGCAGGCAATAACAGAATATTCATTCCATTTAAATTTTATCTGTGTGTGTTTCTTTGTGCTTTTGTCCACCAACTTTTATTATCAAAATATTTTATGAAGTTCAACTTGACTGCTAAATATTCTCAGTAGCAAAAATATATGTTGTGGTTCTTAATGCGCTGCCCTAACAATACAACATATTTGGTGGCAGTGGCGGACAAATACGGACATGAGATTTGAAAAACATCAAAATGTCTCCAAACAGAGCATTTTGTTGCTAAATATTCTTTTAACTAAAATTTTTACAAATGAGTGTGCAAAAGTTTTGACACATCACTTATCTAGTATTGCATAATGCAAAAAATAACAAATACTAATTACTTTTTTCTCCCATTTGGTGGTTAAAAATTTATTTTAAACCAGAGAGGAATAGTCAATTACTTAAACTCTGGTATCAAGCAAACTGTGAGTAAGCTTTTCTGTTTTCACTCTGAGAATCTGTAATAACATAAAGAAGATAACTAATGACTACAGATCAGTCTTTTTGCCCTGTAACTGTAGAGGGAAGCTGGTTTTCTTTCTCACAAGTGTGATAAGAACAAAGTAAACTCAGTAATACCTGCTCAAGGTTGGTAAAATGTGATCTTTCAAATAATCTCAGTCCACAGTCAAGATGTCACTAACAAAGGGATCCAAATCATGCAACCCGCATTGAATAAAATACAAATAAATAGAGATTTTATAAGTCAAAGTACAACAAAGCAGTCCATTTGCACATCACTTTCCAAATTAACGTTGCTACTGGAGGCCACCTGAATCAACGTGGTAAAACTATTCTATCACTATTACACATGTTCAAACACTAATGTTAAATTAAGAATGACTCATTATGACTATAGCCAAATAATTGGCTATAGAGAGTCCAAAGTTAAATGCTAGGTTCGTTTGATACATAATTGATCAATTTATTATTCCTCAGGGAATGTTTCTGTGTTTGCCACTCACATGTCCAATATGTCCCCCTTTTAAGTCCCGTTTTGAACACAGATTTGCCTCAAATAAACCTTTAAAGGGAAGAACAATGGAAGAACACATTCTCCTTTCCTGTCAGAACACAATCAACAAGGGTATAATCCCCTGTTGCAGGGCTTTTTAAAAAACTTCTCCCTGCACTTTCCTCCTACCTCAAAGAGTAGGAACTTCTGCTTCCCCTGTTTTCCTAAACAACTCTTTGAAAAACATCAACCCCCGCTGTAAGCTTTAGGAAGTTTGTTGATCCTATCAGCTTAGGAGCAGCTACATTCACAGGAAGGCCCAGCATCCAGGATCATTGTCTCCTTTCTGAAAGCTGAGTGAAGACATCAGACTCTGCTTGTCACTGGTGTATGACTGAGATTAAATAGCTGGATATTGGGAACCGATAGGTCCATTAGTATTTCACCCTCAAGTTGCTAACAAGAATTTCTACCTTGTGCCAATCGCCTCTCTTTAAATGCTGGCTCAAATGTTAGAGTAACTATGAATTAAGGTAAAGTTTTCCAGTCTCTGAGAGGAGACCCATCCCTAATTTTAAATTCAGCGTCCTAATTTTGAACATCTTCAGCTCAAAGGATGGGGTTGTAATGGCTCGATTTGATGTAGTTAAAGGAAATCAGTGATTTCACATTTAGAAGTTACTGAAATACTTCAGATTTGAAGAGACTTGTTACCTGTGAAATTGGGTGTAATCTTCATTAGCCATCAAGAAAAAGATGTTCCCAGGTTTTATCATTTGGAAAAAGAGGAAGGGAAGGAGTATCATTGCAATGACAACAGCAGATCTAAAGCTATGGGGGCTTTTCACTTGCACCAAGTGAGGATGAGAGGAGGAAATTCCCTTATTTGGCCAGAAGAATGAATCCTAGTTTCTACTAGTTAATTAGGCAATTAGTATAAATAACTGGTATGAACCAAACAGCTCGTGGGGAAAAGTTCTTACAACCAAGATCAGCAGGGTGTGCTTTCCCTGACTTCACAAAGTTACTAGAAGAAGACTAAAGGAGAAATTGAGTCTTCATAATTTTGTGTACTTAGTCTCAAGAGTACAACTAATAAATTTGTTTTCTGATAAATAAATAAGCGAGTATCTTTTAATCCATGAAGATAATGTAATAAAGGGCAAAGAGGAACAAATCTATAAAGAAAAACAGAATCTCTCTTCTGAAATGAACCATGCGCTACTGAGTTCAAAGCCCCCTGTGCCCCATTCATCCTCCTGACCTAACCCCTGTGACCTCTTGGAAACCTAATACATTTCCTACTTCACTCCTCCTCACACCCCGGAAGACTCTTCTTTATATGGTGTGTAGTATTCCCTTATTACCTACCAATCAGAAAGTCACTATGTTATAATGTACATGGACTAAGTTGTGTCTCTTTTTTGGTATGGATGGAACTTGATATCAAAATTAAAACACAAAAAGGAGCTGAATTTTTACAAGTCTGCTAAATACATGCCAAGCGAATGTAGAGGAAAACAGTTTGCAAAATGTAAAGTGTGATACCAATTAAGGGATTATTGCAATTCACTTATTTTCTTTAAGTCTTTATTTTCAGTAGGAAATAAAATAGGGCCTTCAAGAAGAAACTCTTATTTTATGTTCATTCACAGACTGTGCTTCATTTTGGAGGTGGCAAAATGTAAGAGCCAAATACTCAAATAAAATAATAAAGAAACAAAATGTCTTTCATCCATGTCATTTGGATTCTAAATTCTTTGCAGGAATTCTAAATTATATGACAGATCCAATTTTCCTTAGGTGACCTCTGCTGACATCTAAGTCACCAGAAATGCTTTTGGGTATCAATTTCTTAAATGCAATTGATTTGCTAAAAATAAATCATTAAACCAAATATTACCCAACTTACCATCATAGATGGAGGGTAGGCAGTCAGTCACATTTTTCAGAATCACCATCTCAAACATCCCCTTCTCTCCCGCAATCCAGTCCTCAAGATAGGGGAAGAAAATAAAGAAGGGGCTCCACTTAACTCAAGTTAATTCTGTTTAACTCCACATATTTTATCAAAATGTTTAATTTAGAGGTAATAATTTAGCTTAAAGATAGCTGTTGAGACAAACTAGATGTGTTAAAGAAGTTGATACCAAAAATGTTGAGTGTCAGTGAAACTTAGCTGAAAGCCAATAGGATTGGCCATCTAATGGTGATTAAGTATGCTATAAATTTAAGTCTTTGAAATACTTGTTGAGATTTATTCAGGCAGACAAACAAAGATAACAAAAGTCTTTTGTGTGTTTGTCAGTCATTTCCACTCCTCTGTTGTTGTAGTGTCAAATAATGTCAGTTATTTAAGGGCAATTACTGTAATTTTAAATTCTCAACAAATTAAACTATAAAGACTAGAAGTCCAAGAAGGACCCTACTCATTTTTCTATTACATTTTCCACCTTCCATTTCTAAAGGTAAGTTTTAATTGCTTGAATGTTTAGAGAGGAAAAGAACAATTTTTTTTGTCTATCGGTGTTTTTTTTTTTTTTTAAAACTACCTATGTTTGGACATTTCTTTTTCATTGAGCTATGTTTTATAAAATTTTTCCATTGGCACTATGCTTTTTCAGATGAGTAAGTGGGATGATTTTTAATTAGACTTCATGTATTTTTTATATTGGAGTAGCTATATTTTTAGCCCTCTCTTATATTCTCTACATATAATTTAATGAACTTACATTGTGATCAAGAAGAAAAATTGTCCGGGGAAGCAAAATAGATCTTGAGATGAGCGAGAAAAATATGCATTCAAGTCGTGTTTGATAATAGAATGTTCTACCAATAAAAATCTTGAAAATGAAATGTAAGCATAATTAATTTGAATAGGATCATTAGTTTCATAAAATAATTTAACATGAATCAGGAAAATAATTACCCCCCATCATTTTTAAGCTATGTTGACAAAGTTTAAATGTTACATAATTTAAGAGGAAGGATTCAATACATTTTATATTTTATGAGATCTTTTTTTAAGGTTTAGAGCAGCATCTAGGATTTCTTTGCAGTAATAAAGACAATGATCCATTATGTTCTTCTATTACTAATTATTCTGTAAAGATTGTCTGTTCCAAAAGATAATTAGAAAGGGTGAAATTTAATTCCATTAAACAGAACTCAGCTGGGACACAATGAAATTTCGCTGTGAAGTTGAAGACTTTGAAGCCAAATAAGAAGCTTTTACATAGATAGAGCAAATGAGATTGTAAAACTCACACCTCAGCCATGCAGTGCTTATTTAAGACATACTAGGATAGGGTTATGTTTACTCATGATGAGTTTTAAGTGTTTAGTTAGCACAAACATTCACAAAATATGCTTCTTCTCTTTTCTTTAAATGAGAATTTTAGTAATGGACAGAAGTACTTTTAGATTCTAGGTTTGTTCCTTCATTTATGCAACATAATGTTTTGCATATCTACTATGCACCTGACTCTAGACAAGATGCTAAGTGTATAAAGATAAATAGAGCGATAATGCCTTCTCTGAAAGACCCACTGTCTAGTCCTTCTATGATGATGAACTGAGTCTATTTTATGTAAGCCATAACATTTAAAGTAACCATCGTGAAGACTTGAGCTTAGAGTTTTATTAAGCTCTTGCTTTGTATGGCTGAAAAGTTTGCACAGATGGAGAGGATTCAGTGTTTACTCTCAATGAGCTTATCACCCCAGCAGAGGCACACATGTGCACTTATAATTGCAACAAAATTCTAGTAGAGTTACAAAGATCTTTGATTCCCTTCCTGAATGCTTGTCTATCACTCTGTACCCTGCATGCTCACTATACTGTCCTTAGCTTTTTGATGTGTCTTCCCCTCTAGACTGGAAGCAACAAGTGGGCATGTGACTGTGTACATGTGGACTGTGTACACCTCTTTGTTCTTCATACCAAGGATGTGCCTAGCACATAGTAGGTGCTCAATGAGTGAATTAGAGATAAAAATGACCACAGATTGTTGGTGATAACTAGCCCTCATAGCAAAGACAATGACCACTCTAACCCATGAATGGGTGAAAACACAGAGCTCCAAAGGACTTAATTTTTCAAAAAGCACATAGTTGTTAAAAGCAAAAATGGGATTTGAAATCAGGTCTAGATGGCTCCAAAGACCTGTTCTTTCCAAATACTAAAAGAGTTATGCCACTGAAGGGGACAATAGGCTATAGAGAAGGTGAAGACAGTTGTTTAATTTTGTGTTGTTTTTTGGAATAATAGAAGATTTCTTTCAGTTCTATGTGGAGCAGAGTAGAGGAAGAGCTCCTATCAGGAGTGGTATTTACAGAAGTAAGAAGATGGACCTAAGAGAAGCAAACTTTCACACAGAGAATATAGACTTAGAATATAAAAGAAAAACAAAACAACTGTTACCCCATTGCTCTCTAAACCTAGCAGAGAAAAAAAAGAGGGAATCCCTAGTCCAAAGGAGAATAAGACTTTGTAGCTCCTAAGAAGGTCAAAATAACGCATGCTAGAGGAAGTTAGTTTTTGAAGCCCTCCCTTATGGCTCAAGAGATCTTTGGAATGTCTTATATTTATTCAAGAGTGAGTGTGTGAATTAGTAAGATCTCCTCTCAAAAATATGTTTTAATGGTCAGTTTAGAGTAACACTTTCTTTTTTCCCTAAATTAAATTGATGTCTGTAGGCCCTAAATATAAAGATCGATGATATTGTAGCAACTTAAATTTTGGTGCAGGATTACTTGTACCTGAAGAGCCCCAGCCCTGAATTATTGAGAATGCCTGGTCATTTGTTCCCAAAATAAAGAAGACCCAATGCTATATATATGGGACCGAGGTGAAAACCAATTCTGTTGTGTTGCATCTATTAAGAGGGTGGAATAGTTCTCTCTCTTACTCTCTCTCTCTCTATTTCATTCTTTCTCTCTCTGCCCAGAGATGAAAAAGCCTATGGGGAGTGACGTCAGCATCATGGCAGAGTGAACTTGCCTGGGACTCTCTCCCCTCCTACATACAACAGAAAAAGGCATGCATACTCCTCCAGAGGACATCCTAACACAACACAAAAATGTTGGAGAGACACACAGCCATACACTGGAGGCAGAAAGGCTGGAGCCCTCCTTGGAGGAGCTGTAATGGGGTAAGAGAGAACTTCACTCCCTCCCCTAAACAATGTGATCTGTGGCCGCAGGAGGCTCCATGAGGGAAGGAACAGGGGAGGGGACATTCATTCACAGGAACATCAAGGACCCCCGAGGGCCTGTGCAGCCTAGAGGGAAGACATCTACTGGGGGGAGAGCTTTCATGGGGGTGACCTCATAAAGCCAACACCCCAGGAGACCCAATAGTGAGAGCAGAGTGAGAAAGCCCAGAAAGCACACAGGAGAAAGTGCCCCTCCCCCCAGCCACCCCACTCCCACTCCACTGCCTGGGATCTCAGCTGAAGGTGGAGGGCTCAGAACATGTGGTTCTCAACCCCTGCACAGTGGTGATAGGTGGTAACTGCAACCAAATACTATCAGGATGCATAAAATCCTCTAGAAATATCAAACACTATATCAAATCTCCAGACCAGAGAGAAAACGACAAGTACCCAGAATTCAGAGCTGAGGACACAGAAATATGTAATCTAAATGACAATGAATTCAAAATAGCTATCACCAAAAAACTCAACAAGGTAAAACAGAGTATAGAGAAACAATTCAACAAGTTCAGGAGCTACTTCACAAAAGAGATTGAAACTATAAAAAAGAATCAGTCAGAAATATTAGAGATGAAAGACACAATAGAGTGGACATCATCAAGGAAGGTATCAGCATAACCAAAGATAGACATGTTGAAATGCTCCAGACAGAGTAGGAGAGAGAACTAAGACTAAAAAGAAACAAAGAAAGTCTCCTAGAAATATTTGACTCAATTAGGAAATGCAACATAAGAATTATAGGTATTCAAGGAGGAGAAGAGAAGGAGAATGGAGCAGAAAGCATGTTCAGAGAAATAATAGCAGAGAACTTCCCAAAACTAGGGAAAGAGAGGGAAATCTGTGCAGAAGCAGCTTCCAGATCGCCTAGATATGTTGATGTAAAAAGACCTACTGCAAGGCATATAATAGTAAAACTGGCAAAAATGAATGACAAAGAAAGAATATTAAGAGCAGCAAGACAGAAGAAAATAACCTACAAAAGAACCCCTATCAGGCTTTCAGTGGATTTCTCTGCAGAAACCTTACAAGCTAGGAGAGAATGGAATGACATATTCAAATCTTTAAAGACAAAAGTCTTCAGCCAAGAATACTGTATGCAGCAAAAATATCCTTCAGATATGATGGAGAAATAAAAACTTTCCCAGACAAACAAAAGCTAAGGGAGTTCATAGCCACAAGATCTCCCCTAGAAGAAATCCACAAACAGCCCCTCATGCCTGAAAAAAAAAAAGCAAGGGGGAAAGGGGTCAAAAACACAGAGTAAGGAGATAAATAAGCAGACAGAATCAGAACAGGATAGCAAATACTCAAGTATAGCATTACGCTAAAGGGAAGGAAACACCAAAAACAAAGATAATCCTGTCATTTTAACCACAAACTCACAACACGGGATGAAATAAGGTGTGAGAAAAACAACTTAGGAGGGGAGGAGGAAAGGCACTGAATCAGCTTAGACTAAGGAAATAAGAAGCCATCAGAAAATGGACTATCTTACATATGAGATTGTGAACACAAACCTCAGGGTAACCACTAAGCAAAAAAGCAGAACAGAGACGCAAATAGATAAATAAGAAGAAAACAAAGAAACACATCATAAAAAACTACATAATTCAGTGGGTAGACAAAAACACACTGGATGAGAAACAAAGGAAATGCAAGAAAACCAGAAAACGAGTGATAAAATGACAGCATTAAGCCCTTATACATCAATAATCACCCTAAACATAAATGGATTGAATTCTCCAATTAAAAAGACGCAGAGTGGTGAGATGGATTAAAGAACAAGACCCAACAATATGCTGCCTCCAGGAAACACATCTCAGCTACAATGACAAACACAGGCTCAGAGTGAAGGGATGGAAGACAATACTCCAAGCTAATGGCAAACAGAAGAAAGCAGGTGTTGCAATACTTATATCAGACAAAGTAGACTTCAAGATAAGACAAGTAAAGAGAGACAAAGAGGGGCAGTATATAATGATGAAAGGGACATTCCATCAAGAAGAAATAATGCTTATAAACATCTATGCACCCAACACAAGAGCACCAAATTTCGTAAAGCAACTATTAACAAACCTAAAAGAAGATGTTAATAATAACACAATAATAGTAGGAGACCTCAGCACTCCATTTACATCAATGGATAGATCATCCAGACAGAAAATCAACAAGGAAACAATGGAATTAAATGAAAAGCTAAACCAGTTGGACTTAATAAATGTATAGAGAATACTCCATCCAAAAACAGCAGAATACACATTCTTCTCAAGTGCACATGGAACATTCTCAAGGATAGGCCATATGTTGGGAAACAAGGCAAGCCTCAGTAAATTTAAGAAAATTGAAATAATAACAAGCATGTTTTCCAATCACAATGAGATAAAGCTAGAAATTAGTTACAAGAAGAAAGCTGAGAAAGGGACAAAGATGTGGAGACTAAACAACATGCTATTGAACAAGCAATGGATCATTGAAGAAATTCAGGGAGAAATCAAAAAATATCTGGAGACGAATGAAAATGATAACATACCATACCAACTCATATGGGATGCAGCAAAAGCCATGTTAAAAGGAAAATTCATTGTAATACAGGCACACCTTAACAAACAGGAAAAATCACAAATAAGCAATCTCAAATTACACCTAACTGAATTAGAAAAAGAAGAACAAACAAAGCCCAAAGTCAGCAGAAGGAGAGAAATAATAAAAATCAGAGCAGAAATAAATGCTATTGAAACAAAAAAAGGCAGTAGAAAGGATCAATGAAACAAAGAGCTGATTCTTTGAGAAGACAAATAAAATTGACAAACCCCTAGCCAGACTTATAAAGAAAAAAAGAGAGAAAGCTCAGATAAACAAAATTAGAAATGAAAGAGGAGAAATAACAACAGACACCAAAGAAACACAACAGATTATAAGAGAATACTACAAAAAACTATATGCCAACAAAATGGATAACGTAGAGGGAATGGATAAATTCTTAGACTCTTACAACCTCTCAAAGTTGAATCAAGAAGAAACAGAGAATCTGAATAGACCAATCACAAAGAAAGAGATTGAAACTGTAATCAACAGCATCCCAAAGAATAAAACCCCAGGACCAGATGGCTTCCCTAGGGAATTCTACCAGACTTTCAGAGAAGATTTAATACCTATCCTTCTCAAGCTATTCTAAAAAATTAGGGAAGATGGAACACTCCCTAACACATTCTATGAAGCCAACATCACTCTGATACCAAAGCCTGACATGGACAACACAAAAAAGGAAAACTACAGGCCAATATTGTTGATGCACATAGATGCAAAAATCCTCAACAAAATTTTGGCAACCTGAATTCAGCAATACATCAAAAGGATCATGCACATGATCAAGTGGGATTTATACCAGGGACACAGGGATGGTTCAACATCTGCAAATCAATAAACATGGTACACCACATCAATAAATTGAGGAATAAAAACTACACGATTATCTCAATAGATGCAGAGAAAGCATTTGACAAGATCCAACAGTCACTTGTGATAAAAACTCTTAACAAAATGGGGATAGAAGGAAATTATCTCAACATAATAAAGGCAATATATGACAAATCCACAGCCAACATCATACTCAATGGGCAAAAACTGAATACCATCCCCCCGAGAACAGGAACAAGACAAGGACACTCTCACTACCCCTTATTCAACATAGTACTGGAGGTTTGGGCCAGAGCAATTAGGCAAGAGAAAGGAATAAAAGGAATACAAATAGGGAGTGAAATTTGCTGTTTGCAGATGACATGATTTTATATAGAGAAAACCCCAAAGAATCCATCAGAAAACTAACAGAAATAATTAACAACTACAGTAAAGTTGCAGGGTACAAAATCAACTTACAAAAATCTGTTGCTTTTCATACTCTAATAACAAACTTACAGAAAGAGAATTCAAGAATGCAATTCTATTTACAATCGCAACTAAAAGAATAAAGTACCTAGGAATAAATTTAACCAACGAGGCGAAGAACTTATACAATGAAAACTATAAGACATTATTGAAAAAAATAAATGACATAAAGAGATAGAATGAGATTCCACGCACATGGATTGGAAGAATAAAGATAATTAAAATATCCATACTATCCAAAGCAATCTACAGATTCAATGCAATCCCAATCGGAATCCCAATGACATTCTTCATGGAAATAGAACAAAGAATCCTAAAATTCATATGGGGCAAACAAAGACCCTGAATTGCTAAGGCAATCCTGAGAAAAAAGAACAAACCTGGAGGTATCACAATCTCTGACTTCAAAATGTGCTACAAAGCCATAATGATCAAAGTGGCATGGTACTGGTACAAAAACAGCCACACAGATCAATGGAACAGAACTGAAAGCCCAGACATAAAACCACACATCTACAGACAGCTAATCCTCAACAAAGGTGTCAAGAACATACCCTGGAGGAAAGATAGTCTCTTCAATAAATGGTTTGGGAAAACTGGACAGCCACATGCAAAAGAATGAAGGTAGACCATTATCTCACTCCATACACAAAAATAAACTCAAAATGGATCAAAGACTTGAAGATAAGTCCTAAAACCATAAAACTCCTGGAAGATAATATAGGTAGTACACTATTTGACACTGAACTTAAAAGGATCTTTTTGATACCATGTCTTCTCAGAGAGGGGAAACAAAAGAAAAAACAAGTGGGAGTTCATCAGAATAAAGAGCTTCTGCAAGGCAAAAGAAAGCAGAATCAAAACAAAGAGACAACCCACCAACTGGGAGAAAATATTTGCAGATCATATATCTGACACGGGGTTAATCTCCATAATATATAAGGAACTCACACAACTGAGCAATAAAAAAAACAAACAGCCCGATCAAAAACTGGGCAGAGGATATGAACAGACATTTTTCCAAAGAAGATATACAGATGGCCAATAAACACATGAAAAGATGTTCAACATCGCTAATCATCAGGGAAACACAAATCAAAACTACACTAAGATACCACCATACGCCTGTTAAAATAGCTATAATCACTAAGACTAAAAATAACAAATGTTGGAGAGGGTGCGGAGAGAAGGGAACCCTTATACACTGCTGGTGGGAATGCAAACTAGTCCAGACACTATGGAAAACAGTATGGAGACTCCTCAAAAAACTAAAAATAGAACTATCATGCAACCCAGCTATCCCACTACTGGCTATCTACCCAAACAACTTGAAATCAACAATCCAAAGTAACATATGCACCCCTGTGTTCGTTGCAGCACTATTCACAATAGCCAAGACATGGAAGCAATCCAAATGCCCATCGACTGATCATGGATGAAGAAGATGTGGTGTATATATATCCAATGGAATACTACTCAGCCATTAAAAAAAAGACAAATTCATCCCATTTGCAACAACGTGGAAAGACCTGGAGGGAATTATGCTAAGTGAAATAAGCCAGACTGAGGAAGACAAACACCAGATGATTTCACTCATATGTGGAATATGAACAAACACATGGACAAAGAAAACAGTTCAGTGGTTACCAGGGGAAGGGGGTTGGAGGGTGGGCACAGGGGGTGAAGGGGAGCACTTATGTGGTGACAATCAAGAAATAACATACAACTAAAATTTCACATTGGTGTAAACTATTATGAACTCAATAAAAAAAAAAGCCTACGGCTCTGTGTAGTAGGCAGATAATTGCTCTCAAAGAGGTCCACATCCTAATCCCCAAAACTAGGACTACGTTACATTAGATGGCAAAAGGGAGTTAAAGTTGCAGATATAATTAAGGTTGCTATTCAGCTGTCCTTGAGATGGAGAGATTCTCCTGGATTATCCACATGGACCCAATGTAATCACAAGGGTCCCATAAGTGGAAGAGGGAGGTGGAAGAGAGAGAACCAGACAGATTACAGTATGAGACATTCTTGATCTAACATTGCTGACTTTGAAGATGGAGGAAGAAGGCCACGAGCCTAGAAACGTGGGTGGTCTCCAGGAGCTGGAAAAGGCAAGGAGATGGGTTCTCCCCTAGAGTGTCCAGAAAAAATCGTGGCCTTGTCAACACCTTAATTTTACCACAATGAGACCCATTTCAGACTTTTGACCTCCAGACAGATAAATTTATGTTGTTTCAAACCACCAAGTTTGTAGTAATTTCATATAGCAGTCATGGAAAACTAATGCACCCTGGCAGCAATTGACAGCCTTCTTGCCGTTACAGTGAAACCAACAGCACAGAAAGCAGAGCAGAGATAAAGAAATTAGGTCCTTGGGGACATTGTTTAGCCACTGAAGCCTACCATATCTCTAGGGGAGAAGGAACAAATGTTTCTTACAGAAGTATTCCAAATAATAAATGTAGAAGCAATGAGGGAAATAGAAAATCACCTTTAGAACACTGCTGTAATAATTACTCCAAACAAGATCCAGTGATGAATCCTAAAATTAGTTGGTGAAACTTTAATGAGAAATGGCATATTTGCATAGTTTTAAAGTATCTTTACTCCCAAATAGTTATTAATTAATGTGATAGTTGTAACATATGTCCATGAATTCCTTGATGCTCTTCCCTCTAGGAGGTGAAGATTAGCCCACCTCCCTTCGAGTGTAGGCTGGGCTTAGTGACTCCTTTTTAACAGTTGAGTATGGGAACAGAAAAACGATAACTTTAGAGTGAAGGAACCCAAATTGAGCAATATTCCACACAACACCTGACCAGCACTCTTCAAAGTGTCAAGGTTGTGAAAATCGAGGAAAAACAGACCACCGCAGATGGGAGGAGACTAAGGAGACAGGACAACTAAATGCAATGTGGGACCCTAGAACAGAAAAATAATGTTAGTGGAAAAACTGGTAAAATCTGAATAAAGTCTGTCATTTAGTTAGTATTGTCTCAATGTTAATTTCTTCGTTCTGATAATTGTATTATAATTATGTAAGTTAATAGGGGAAGCTGGATGAAGGGTATGTATGAACTCTCTGTACTACCTTTGCAACTTTTCTACAAATCTAAAATTATTTAAAAATAAAAAGTTGAAAACAAACAGAGCCAGCCCTGATGGACTAGTGGTTGAAATTTGGCTCTCTCGCCATTTTGGCAGCCTGGGTTCATTTCTAGGCACGGAACCATACCACCCGCCTGTCAGTAGCCATGCTGTGGTGGTGGCTCACACAGAAGAACTGGAAGGACTTACAACTAGGATATACAGCCATACACTGGGGCTTTGGAGAGAAAAAAATAAAGAAAAAGAGAAAGATTGGTAACAGATGCTAGCTCAGGGTGAATCTTTCCCTCCAAAAAAAAAAAACACCCAAACAAATAAATAAAGAATTCAAAGACAAAGAACAAATGGAGGAAAATGTTTAATATAGCTGGCAGAAAAATGATTGACAGCCTTACTACAAATGGGCTTTTACAAACCTCTTGAAAAGTGAGCAAAAAAGATAAGCAATTTATGGTGAGAAATACAAATTGACATAGAAGAATAATCATCCTTACTAAGAATCAAAGATGTGAAAAATAAAATCACATCCCTCTTTTTCCAGCCAATCTAATTAGTTAAGGTTAAAAAAAGATAGTACTCAAAGATATTTCTTTGAGGTTATGAAAAGAATAGCTATTCTCGCATATTCTTATTAGAATATAAATTGATGTAAGTTTTGTGGATAATTTATCAACACACAAATAAAACTTTAAAAACACAAATCTCTGAGGCAGAAATTCTTCCTTGTGTTTAGGACTGACTACAGATTTTTTTTTTAGTTTCTTTATCGTGTATCTGATTTTTTTAAAACAATGAACATGTGTTACCTTTAAAATTAGATTTTTAAAAGCTATTTACTTGAAAATGCTATAAAGACAGAAAAATGATGTTGGAAAAGAAGGTTTAATGGCATGGAAAGATGTTCATGATATTTTGTGAAGAGAAGAAAAAGTAGATTAAAAAATATCACCTATAACATAATCTGTTTTCATATAGAACAAATACTATGCATTTTTTAAGAGACTGGAAGGTTATATACCAAAATGTTAACCGTGGTTACTTTTTGTATAGTAGGATTACATGTGATTTTCACATTTTTCTTCTTCTTTATCTATATTTTATGTAAGAAACATATATTGCTTTTGGTATTAAGGTTCTTCCATAAATAAATTAAAAATGGCATAATAAAATGACATATCTCAATCAGTCTTAGTTATTTATCATCAAAACCATTCACAGACTACATTATGGGTATATGTGCAGCCCTGCTTGTCTTCAAGTTTACGGCATTGTCAACCTATATGTGTTTCAGGATTTGGTGATCTGTTTTTGAAAAGAGCATCTTTGATCCAGGCCCACAGCTGTCGGAGTGGACTTTGAGTTGATGTTGCTTATGGTTAGGACCAAAAATAAACCTTTTGTTGGAAACCTCACTGTTTTTATTGACATAAAGATGACCTTAAACATGTAATGAGCAAGATTCATATCAGGCTTAAGTGGGGGAGGGAAACCCGTCTTTGATTTTTCAGAAACGGTTTGAGAGCCATGGCTCAGTCATTGCATTGTAAAAGAACTCAGCCCGAGGCTGATGAAATACAACGCAGATCAATTCATTTGGGCTCAAGGGACCATTCCACAAAGGAGCTGATTCACTAACACGGGACTGAGTACCTGTCTCAGAATCTTGGTGGCGTCTCTGACTTTTGCCATGGCCTCAGAATTCTCATAGACACAAGTCACAGAAGCAGGGCTCAGTGGGGGGATATCTAAGACTGTCTGGCACATTAGCTAATTAACTCCTGATTGGATCCTGTTAAATCCTCATTTCCTTTTGAATTATATCCAGCCTTTTCCTCTACCCCCTAAAAATTTAAAGTACTATATAGAAGACAAAAATTATAGCTGAGGGTCTTAATTGCATATCATCCTGACCTTCAGACTCAGGGACTGACTTTCTGTCTGAAAATACGGTTCCTGATACCCTGCCCTGAAATATTTAAAAGAAAGCTGTACAGAGCTGAGGGCAAGAGATCTTTTTCTCTATTACGTAAGCAGAAAGAAACGCCTGCATATAAACCGTGTCAGCAGCACTAACACAACATTCTAGTGATCAAGTATTGTCTGGCTAAGGATATGGAAAATTCTTACAGTGATGAATTTTTAACATTGAAATTTGACTTACCTCTTGTGTTCTGCTGCCTTAAATCTATTTTGGAAACAGGCAGAGCATAAATAAATAAACAGTCACCTCTTCCCTGGATGTTTGGGTGAAAGAAGGTGGCGATTGAGAAGACATGGGTCAATGTGTGTGTGAGCTAAAAAGCAAATGTCTTAGGTAATTAACTTGAATAAGAATGGAGATCTTTCTTGACCGGAAACCCAGCCCACTTGCTCTGGGAGCCTCTTTGTTCTGTTCAACATTAGGGTAAGTGGCAAACACAGTCCTCCTGGCTTGGTACTTTCTCTGTCCTTCCCTTATCTGTTTTCCTTTCCATTCTTTTATTTGTGCATCGGGATTTTCTCTCATGTGATTAGTCTTTTCCTGCCACAACCTTCACTCTCCCCTTCCCCTGCTTGCCCCCAGCTTCATGTAGGCTCCACAAACCCCACCCCTAACCCTTATTCTTAGTAGGTGTTCAATGGCATCTTTTGTTAGAAGACAAGACAGAGCATCCGATGCTACCCAATTCCCTTCTCCTTCTACTCCCCGCACCGCCTTACGTATGCCCTTCCTAATAGGTTAGTCAGAAGGGATTGCTGGGAGATACCCTGGAAGACACAGCCTGTTAACTGAGAGTCATTTCCTCTCCTTAGCATCACTAATGGAAGGTTCCATTTGAGCTTATACTTGGATGACTACGTTGAGATGGAACTCTTTCCCATGCAGGCTGCTCTCTACTCCCAGATCATGATTAGAGTTCACAGCATCCTGTATTGTAATAAATGTGTTTGGGGAGCTGTGCCTCCCTCTAGATTAATGCTGGATTATCCACAGGCAAATCAAGTATACACTTAGGGCTCTGGCAAAGCAGAGGCATTAAACAAAACAAACTACTAAAAACACCGAAACCAAAAACAAACAAAAAACTGCAAAACAGAAACCGCAATTAGAAGTTCTGGAAAGATGCAATTTTAATTTAGAACACTTCACTTTTTTGTCTTTAAAACATTTAAATTGTATTTCGAATTACATGTGGGAAGGGAACACCACAAACCTTCCAGGATTTACATCCTGCTCAGTTCATGCTCTGTGTCTGGGCTGGATGAGTGATGCCTGAGTAAGGTCTCTGCCAGTCCCCTGAAACCATACTCGAAATCAAGTGTTGGTGCATAGGGACATTTTTCAGGGGTAAAATCCAAAGGGCTCTGACAGTAGGAAATGTTGAAGAACCAGTTAATGAGTGAGCTAGAGAGCAGGTCGGTGTTTGATTCACCCTTTGTGTCTGGGGCTAGGGCAGTGCCCGGCAGAGTGGGCACACAATTCTGGTTGATACACAATGAGTCTTTCTGAGTGCTGAAGATTATTATTTATGTATCAAAGAGAGGTAATTAGTGATTCTGTGACCCTACTCTCTCATGGCTATTTAACATTTGGTCTAGTCAGCTCTCACATACACACACACACACACACACACACACACACATACTTTTTTCTTTTTAAGTTATTAGATGCTTCCTAATACTCTGGCAAGGTTAGACTAGCCGTGGTATAGAACTTGGTAAAAGGGTCGTTTGCTGTGCTTTAATATTGGGGTTTGCTACGTCTTAAGTCAGATACACTCTTAGGTACTCCATCTTCTCATTTGTCAATTTTAAGTCGACCTGTTGTTTTGTTTGTTTTTAAAATTGGCAGGTATTGTCTGAAGGCAAAATAAATCCAGAGAATGTTAGCCCCATTTAGCAGAGGTTCTTGAATATCTGTGTGTGCTAGAATCCCCCGGGAAGCCTGTGGAACCTGTGGATTCCAGAGCCCCACCCACAGAGGGTCAAGATAACTAGTCTGGAATCCACCTTTTTAACAAGGACCTCAGCTGATTCTGAGCAGGATGCTCTGACTTTGCAAAACACTGTTCTGTGTTGGCTCCCTCTCTCCATTAATATCCACTGAGGTTTAAATGCAAATTTAGGGGGAAAATGAACCTGTATCCTTCTTAAAACTTGCCTTTGAGTCTGCATTTCCATGAGACAAAGCAAATGTGGAAAACTGCTCTAGGCGAGAAGCCACCAGCCCTGTTTGAGACTTGTGGGGTTTGGTTTGGTTTTGTTTTGAACGTGTGGGTAATTTCTAAATTAATCAGTGAAAACCTAAGCAACTCTGTGGAAAAAGTTCTCTTTATCATCTGCTTCCTCTTGGGTGCTAGAGCATATGAAATTTTAACACTGAAACCTGCAAGACCTGCTGCCAGTGGATTCCTGAGGCCCATGATGGAGGGTATGGCACTCAGTCACACTGTTTGTTTGTAAATTTGTTTGTTTGTTTTGACTTCATGTAGCTACATCCTAAAAGTATTATAGCTATGTCTGGAGCTTTGGCCTGTTGCTGCCGAGAAATGTGTTGATGGTACACAGCCTTTCTTCTCAAACACACTCCTGACAAGGGGAGACTGTGTTTGGTTTGGTTTTGTTTAAGAACATTCATTGAGTACTTGCGTGTTGTAATTACAGCTAGTTGATTTTACATACATTTCATGTAGTTCTCACAATATCTGCAAACAAGGCATGTTGTTACATCCTGTGGTATATTATTTTGATGACAGTAGTGGTACCCCATTCGCCCGAAGGACTGCAGCCCCTGCAGCACGATTTCTTCAATGCAACAATAAGAAACATATTAGTATCTTAAAGTAAAACCTAAATAAATTTTTCCTATTCCATTCCACAGAGAAGAAATCTGAACTGAACCATGTTAAGCAACTTGTCCAAAGTCGCAGCCAGTAACAACAACAGCCAGGATTTGAATGCCTGTCTGGTGACTTTCCGTCCCAAAGCTTGCACAGTTGTGCAATAGACTGCGCTCCAGGCCTGTGATGGATGCTCCCCCATAGCTGGTCATCAAGCCCGAACGATAAAGGACGGTGCTCAAGGAGAAGAGGGGGTCTTCTAGGGAACTTTCTTCCAAAGAGCACAGGAGACTGGGAGCTTCTTGAGGCAAGCAACCTTGCCTTATTTTTATTTGCGTCCTTGTGTGTGTGTGTAGCCTAGCGTCTAGCACACTAAACGCTTATCCCTCTACATTCATCAAAGTGGGTATGCAGGTGCATTTCCATATAGTATCACGTTTCCTTAATTTTAGCACCTGAGTAACAATAGTAATGGCCAATATTTATGGAGTACTTGTCAATTGCTTTACAGACAATCCTTGTTATGGACTGAATGTTTGTGTCCCCAATAAATTCATCTGTTGGAGCCCTAACCCCCAGCGTGACGGTATCTGGAGGTGGGGCCTTTGGGAGGTAATTAGGTTTACACGAGTTTATGAGGGTGGGGTCTTCAAGGTGGGATTAGTGCCCTTATATGAAGAGACCGGACATCTTGCTTTTGCTCTTCTTTCCGTGATAACACAGAAAGAAGAGGGCTGTCTGCAAGCCAGGAAGAGGGCTCGCGCCAGGAGCCTAAGTGACTGGCACTTTGATCTTGGACTTCCCAGACTCCAAAATGGCGAGAAAAAAGATGTGTGCTGTTTAAGTCACTCAGTCTATGGCGTTTTGTTATGTCTGCAGAGCTGGCTAAGATGGTACCCTATGAACTGCTACTATTTATCAATGAGGAAACTGAGGCACAGAAGACTAAGCAGCTTTCTCAAAGTCACACAGCCAGGATTTGGATCAGGCTAGTCTGACTCCCTGAGGGACTGATTATTTCTCGTGCTAACATGTTTCCCTGCCCCTGGCTCTCTGACGGGAACAAGATATAAAACAACACCCTGTTGCAGAATCTTTGAGTAAACCAAGGTCAAAAAGAGTATTAGTTATAAGTGGGGGATATAAATTAACATGTAAAAATCTGGTCAATCATGCTGTGAAATGTAGCTCACAGGCAGACCTGGACACTAAAACTTGCATTGATTCCCAGACAGGCATTGATGCCGCCAGTCTTCCGTTCCTCCGCCCTAATGCTGACCCCCAGGTTCTTGGGATTGTTGTGGGATAAATGCTGCTTTCAAGAAACCGCTGATCTGAGAGTGGACAAGAGCTCACCAAGAACTCCAGCTACCTAACTATCTCGCCTGCTCACCATCTGACCACAGAGGACTAATGACCAAATCACAGACTTGAAACTTAGCAGCTCTGAGTACCTGTCTACCCGTCCATCTTGCCTTGTTCTATGCAGTTTTTGGAAAGCCAAGACCTCTACTTCAGATTGCTTGCTTTCAAAAGAAGAAATAATACTGGGATCCTGCCGCAGGGAAACAGCCAAGATCCACTCCCAGAAATGACTGAAATCTATGTGCAGTTGCCGAGGCCTGTGGCCGCTAAAGAAAGACTCAGACAGAAGCTCCTGGGTGGGAAGAGTTCAGCGTTAGACCTGGCTCTTCCCAGCCTCCTGACTTGGGGCCAGTTACCAAATCCGCACGTGTGCCTCGATTTCCTCACATACAAACCAGGATATGAAAACCTGCCTTCAAGCATTGTTGTGAGGATTAAATGAGATAACTTGTGTCTGGCACATCCCAATGCACAAATAAGCTTTGCAAATGCTTTTTTTGTTTTTTAACCAGACAAAGATAAATCTTCCCCGCTGACATATTTTTCTTTAGAAAGGTAACAGAACATGCTTTTAACATAAACCTGCATCTGACTTCCATATAATAATGGACAAGATAAGGCACCAGAAATCTTTTAGAATTTTTTTAGGTGAGCTCTATTAGTCTGAGTTAAAGAAGCAAAAACCTTTTACTACAGGCTGAGAAGGAAGAGAAAGGGAAAAACTAGCCTCTTTAAACAATGAGGGATATATTTTTTTTGTTAGTATCTTAAAGAGGCTTTTCTTACACAAACAGGAGTATTTGCTGGTCAGTACCAGATTTTTTTTTCTTTTGATGTATATTAAAAAAATTAAAAGGAATATTCTTAGAAAGACATCTGTGCCTGGGGTGACTCACATTTGATCAGTCCCTGTGAACCAAGCTTTTCAGGGGATGTGCAATTATTTGCTCAGTTAGGCTTAAACTTTTTATTTATCTAATCACCTCCCTGTAATGCTTTGATCT
The DNA here is from genome assembly GCF_021613505.1 of Equus quagga. Classification (NCBI taxonomy): domain Eukaryota; kingdom Metazoa; phylum Chordata; class Mammalia; order Perissodactyla; family Equidae; genus Equus; species Equus quagga. The sequence continues at coordinate 39,225,220 of NC_060270.1, forward strand.
GAACTTCCAAGGCCTATTTTTCAACCACTTTAGCTACATATTTTAAGTCTTATGGTCTAATCAACCCCAGCTCATAAAACATGCAATGTCCTGTTTAATGCATCCTATTAGGAAATCAGCTGCCACATGGATTTTGAAATCTCCCACTTTGTGACTGGGTGAGCTGTTTGGAAGTGTCATTAATGTCATTATTCTGGGAGAGCAGAAGAGAACCGGCAGCCAAGTGCACCCTTGGCGTGGAGGCCGGCTTCTCCCCGCTAACGCTTGCTGAGTGACTCAGAGGTGAATCACCGACTTCTGCAGGTGTATGCTCGGGAGTCTTGGAAGCCTTCCACAGCCCAGCGGGGGCAAATGTTTACTTCGTTAGTTCATGGGGTTACTCAGTAGAGCCAGCCAACTTAATTTGACTGTGCAATAGCTTAAAAAAGTATATATGTATGTATGTATATATATATATGTATATGTATCTATGTACATATTTATACTCTGGGGATTCACTGCAACTTAGGAATTTAAAAGTAGAACCTGATACTGAGTAATTAGAAAATGTGTTAATTTGAAATCTTTGGAAAGAAGAGTAATTCCTAAGTGTGTCACTTTCATTGCAAAACACACTCTTGGTCCTGGGATTCGTCCCTCTTGTCTCTCTGGTTGGGCCATGTGAGGGTCTAGGGACCATCACAACTGGTGCTTAGCAGACCCCACTTCCTTTCTCAGCCTTGGAGCTTATTTATTTGAGAACTTCAGAAACTTTAGCACATCAGAGACTTTTTATTTTTAAAGAGCGCTCAATTTTTTCAGTGGAAACAAAAAAGTAAATATAAAGACAAATATATTTCTTTCCTTTGTTAATCTCTGAACAAAACTTACTTAGGCATGGTAGCAGCGCCTAATGAAGACAGCCACCAATTAAATAAAGAAACAAGATTGAAGAATATTGAGAAACAGCCACAAGCCATAAATTTGCTAAAACCTGGTGGTCAAAATCTATGACACAACAAGGTACACAATAGTAAGAGCTGACGTTTCATTCCTTCCCATGTTTCAGCACTATTTAAAATGCTTTATATATACTAATTCTTTTATTTATCAGAACAACCCTGTAATGTTGGTACTGTTATTGTCTCCATTTTACAGAGGGAAACTCTCTGCAGAGAAAGGTTAAGTAACTTGCCTAAGGTCATACAGATAGTAAAAGATGAAGCCAGAATTTAAACCCAGCCCATCAGACCCCTGAGGCTACATTATAAAGCACTATGTTAATCTAATGACAGATTTTTAAACCAACAAAGCAGAATCTATACATCCAAATGAATCCTGCCGTGCCAAACTAGTCACCAATGTCTACTCTATACTTATTCCACATGTTGCCGTGGCTCAACAAATCCACAACTCTCTCTCTTTTTTGTAATTTTCTTTTTTAAAAATTCCCTCACAGACCGTGGCTTGTTGTTCTAAACATCACCAGTGAAAGCTTTACTCTTTGAGGTCGGACTTGACCTTGGGGAACAGTCAAAAGTAAGTCAGAACTCAGGTTAACGAAGAGAGGAGGAGTCAACTTGGTAAGATCGCCATGAGTTAAACTGTCTCTAAAGATAATTTTCAGACAGGGGCTCTAAAATTCCAAAACTATTTTGTGTAATGGCAGCATAATTAAAATAAACGTGTCAACCTGCAGAGGTCATTCGGAAGAGCCTCAGACGGAGGGCAGTGGGGCTGATGCGTCTGATGCAGCGATTCGTTCTCTAAACATATGAAACCGCACTATCAGGTCACGACTCACTAGACGCTCCTTGGCCACCTCACCTGCCAGAACACCTTTTGACTCTTTCCCATGTCCAAATTTATATAGGATAAATATATCCGAATTTATATCTATAGTCAAGATCCCGGCGAGAAAGAGACGGCAATTCAAAATGGGTGAAGAAAGGAACAATACCAAGGTCACGAACAGAGTTTTTGGAAACCAACAACAGAAAGTGCAGATCCCTGGAGGAGCAGCAGAGGGCTGCCGTCACACCCCTCAGCCCAAAGGATGCAAGGGAGGAGCAGTTACAAGAGCCCGGGAGGCTGGCCGCTGTGCAGAGAACTGCTTCACAGGGACTTGTGGCGGCCAACCAGGAAGGGAGCCAGCTCGGGGCAAATGCTTCCCGCTCCTCCTCATGCCCGCTGAACTGCTGGGGACCCAATGACCAACCCAAGGAATCTAGACAGCAAAGAGACTGTCCATTAGACAGGCCAGAGAGATCACCTTTCTAGGGCGGGCGGGTTTAGAGAGGTGCTGGACAAGGACCACTTGTATTTAGGGGACCGCTCCTGAATACAATTAGCAAAAATCTGAATTTCCACTTTCTTCTCGAGCCTGCTTTCCATCTGGCTCACACCTCTCCTAGAAGGAGGAGGAAGAAACTCTACGTCTTAGTGCTTCCTTTGGAGCCACTGTTATACCGTGACGCCCAGCCAGCCTCTTGGTGGGCAGGGGCCCCTGCCACTTCTTGACTGGGTGCTGTCAGCACATTGCTTAAAGGTTCTCACCCGACGAGGCGGAGCGTTACATTAGATGACTAGGCTTTAAAGTTTCTGAGGCCACCAGGCATCAAGCAATAATCTTTTAATGGAGAGACACCATTTCTACTATTTTTCTTAAAAAATCAACTTGTCTTCCTTAAAAAATAGGCAAAAAAAAAAGAGTGAAATACGCCTGATAAAAATAAAATAAGGGCACTTAAACAAGTATTGTAGCAATGAAAAATTAACATATATCTGATTTTAGTAAAAGAAATAATAAATTCTACTCCTAAAGCCAGTTCTTAACACTGTAAATTTACTGGAAGAGTGTTTTTTTAGTAAATAAAGTGTCCTCTAGTGACGCCAACCACTCATATCTCTAAAATATATATGTAGGACATGTGTGTACCTCGATATTCTCCACAGCGCGAATCCATCCTGTCTAGGCGGTACGTGCATGTGGGGTCAGGGAGAGCCACCTTTTGGTGCACAGGACTCTGATCCACCGTTGTAGCCCCAGAGGTCCTGTGAAGGGGCCCTACGATTGATGTTACTTTGTATTGAGTGGGAGTCTCTTCTTGGACCAAGAAGCGTGTGTTTGCAGGGTCTGAGGCAGAGGGAGAGCCTGGTACCCACCAAACTTGCCTGCACAGAGCAGAGTCCCTGACATAGGCTGCTCTGCAATGCCTGCCAGTCAGCCCGTTCCCAGTCTGGAATTTCCATCCTATGGTGAATACCCTCCCTCCTGTGGCACTGTGTGCTGGGGCCTCATCTCACTTTAGGTGGTACGGGCCCGTGGAGACCACAGAAAAGGGAGGCACAGCGCTGGCAACGAGCCTCGGTTTGTTCCATCAGAAGAGAGCCTCGTCTTTTCTCTGAGGAGCACAAGTGACGAAGCAGTGGGGTGGAGGGAGAAGTGTGTGGACTTCACAGCCTGCAGAACTGGGTTTCGATCAACCTCTACCCTTGTCTGCTGTGTATCCTTGGGTCAGTCCCTTAATGTCTGTTTTCTCATCTCAGAAATAGGGATGTGAATCAGAGATGACGCCTCTGAAGTGTCTGACACACGATGCGAGTTCAGCAGATGGCAGTTATTACTGGCAGCGATGGCCTCTTGTATGAGGCAGTGAGTACTGTCATGTTTCTTTCTATTGCCCTGACCACTCGCTTGCCATACAGTAGCTAGTAGCACTTTTCAGTTAGTTATTTAGCATTTCATTTTTCTCTGGCTTCTTTCCTCTTACTAGACTGAATCTGAGGATTCTTTGAATCCCATACGTCTAGAAAAGTGCACACAGGGTATACTAGGTGATATTTGTTCAATGAACGCATCAATGAACCTTTTGAAGGCAATGCCACAGAACATGTACACATGAATGCAAAAGTGTGTGTGGATATGCACGCATGTGTGCAAACAGAACTGTACCCACAGCATCCTCCTACACACACACATACGTGCAGCTCAACAAACACATCCTTATGAAAAGCAATTAAAGCACATTCATGACTGAGTGAGCTGAGCCCCAGTCCTGTGGATTTCAAATGGTTCTTTGCACTAACTTAAATCGGTTTTTAAAATGTGTGAGTGAATGGATGCTCTGAAATTGGATATTAAAGCGTTCTACAAAAAAGTGCCAAAGAATAGCTACATATATCCACGAACAAATTTCCGACAATAAGTGGGCTTTTGAAGTTTTTAGAAGAACATTGTTTCCAGGGCTACTTCAAACATGAAAGCAGAGAAGTGCCAAATTCTGAAGCACTCTCTCTCTCCTTCTATGAATGGGAGTTCAGTTCTGTCAAGATAATGCTATTCTAATTGCTCACCAAAAATAATGGCCACATCATATTTATTATTAGTCCTTTTGAATTCTAAAGAATCTGTTCTAACACATTAGGTTCATGTTACATTTCCCAGCACAGACTTGATCAGCATTTTTCCTCTGCAGTTTTGCAGCGTATTCTCTGGGTGACAAGGATGTACACGTAAGGTGTCTCCAATCCACCTCTATAGGTCCAGAAATTTCACTGAAAGGTGTGTAACATGAAAAATCACAGATATAGAGTGATGTGGTTTGAAAAAACAAAAACAAAGACCACTGACTTTGCAACCTAACCCTGGGATTTATTGCTTACAAACTGTGTGATGCTGGGAAAGTCATTGACTTCTCTGTCTTATTCCTCAACGGTAAAATATGGGGAAAAATACCCGCTTCCCATGGGGCCATCGAGCCCTTTCAATGAGGTAATAAACAGAAAGATTCTAGTGTGTAGTTGGAACTGTTGGAACATAGGAACTTTGGGTTACAAAAAATGAAGAACTGAAGACCAAAAAAAAGTCTATAAGAAAGAGATTTTCTTTTATGAAGAAACCTAAAGCTGCCTGCCCTAGGTGTTGTGTCCAGTGCTTCTAGCTGCAGTGACCATGAACTGCCATGATCCCCTGTGTCCTCTGAGCCACCCAGAGATGAAAAGTCTGACAGTGCCACCTGTGACCGTCTATCGGTGGTGCAGAAATGTGGTCTGCTCGGGAAGATCCCCCCTAAAAATGGCATTTGCCAGGCTTTGACAAGCCAGAATTCCTGCATCAGTGAAGGCCTTGCTATGGGCTAGAGACACAACTCTACCCTTACCATGTCAGTCATACTCGGGGTACGTCTGTGACCTTCCATCCTCTGTGTTTATCTAGAGCCTAGCACTGTGAATGGCACAAAACAGTTTTGCTGACGGAAGGAGGAGATAGAGGAATGAATGGATGAACTCTCTCTCCTGGTCTTTTTGTGTCGTTCTCCATTCTTAGTGCTCCACTCATCCCTCCTCCTTCATTCCGGTCATCAATCCCAGCACTTACTTATCTCTAGGCAATGCTCACCTCCTCCCTGATCTATCACACCCCCAGTGCCAACTGCAATATCCACTGCTTGAGCTGTCTTCAGACCTCAGAGTATGGCATTTGGATAATGATTTTGCACTTGAGCTGTCCCATGTTTTGTTTCGTTTTGTTTTTGAGGAAGATTAGCTCTGAGTTAACATCTGCTGCCAATTTCCCTCTTTTTTTTTTTGGTGAGGAAGACTGGCCCTGAGCTAACATCTGTGCCCATCTTCCTCTACTTTATATGTAGGATGCCTGCCACAGCATGGCTTAACAAGCGGTATATAGGGCTGCACCCAGGATCCGAACTGGCGAACCCTGGGCTGCCAAAGCAGAGCACGTAAACTTAACCACTGCACCACCAGGCCAGCCCCAAGTTGTCCCAAGTTTTTATATATTATATCCCCATCAACCCCTTCTAGGGCAGGAATTGTCTTTAACATCTTGAAAAAAAATTTTAAATGAGTTTTTAGTATATTTGGGCAGGGGCCTATAATACAACAGGCTTTATTTATACAAAATAAAATTAGACAATGGTTCTACTCTTAGAAAGTTTACTTGACAAGGCAGATAAGACCTAAAGCTGAAGAGTAAAGTAGAAAGTGAAGAATGCTGAAAGACTGATATGGATGAAAGGATGAGAGGAGAAAGGGAAGTTTCCATCACATCTTCCAGGTGGCGCAATCACGGCAGACTGTTGGAGGAGGCACCATTTGAGTTGGGCCTGGAAATATGGTAGGAAAAGCCCTCCAGGCAGAGGAGAAAACATATGCAAAGGCATAGAGGAGGGTGGGAGGTGTTGTGGCAAATATTTATATCACACTTTACAATTTTCAAAAAGGCTTCATGCCCTTTCTCTCCTTTGCTCTGCACAGCAGCCAGGTGAGGAGGACAAAGCAGAGGTTACCTGGCTGCTTCCACAAGGGTGCAGAGAAGCTGAGGGCCCAAGCTGGTGGTTGAACTAGGACATGGCTGTCAGTAGAAATGAGGTCTGACTCCAGGTCCACAAGCAAAATCTCCCTCTTTGGATAGAGCAATGGCCCCTGCGGAAATCAGTCAGTCCTTGGTCATGGATGATGAGCTTGGATGGGAGCAAATGATGCCCCCCTCTTGCTTCTGAGAGGGCAACAACCCAAGAGGTGTGTGGATACCTGGAAGGACTGTGAGAGCACTGGGTACTAGGGGTGGACACAGATCACGAACACCGCTATGGGACAGCTCTGAACAATGGAGCACCTTGTGAGGCAGGTGACACCACAGGGGAGGGAAGGCCTCCGAATAATCACGAGGGTTGTCATTATTGAGCCTTCCTCTGAGCTACGCACTGTGCTCTGTGTATTACGTGGATTATCTCATTTGATCCTCACAACAAACCTATGAGGTGGGTTCTCCTTCCATCTTTAGAAGTTGGGGAAATTGAGGCTTAGAAAAGTAAGGAAACATTTCTCAGGTTCTCAGTGGTGAGGGGTGGAGTCAGGACAGAACAAGAACTGACTGCCCTCTGAACCCCTGGGCCAGAGGTTCTGAACCATCTGGGTGCCATGAAGCCCTTTGCTATCTGGTAAAGCCTGTGGACCTCTTCCTAGAAAAATACTTTGAAATGTATAAAATAAGATAGGTAGGTTTACGAAGAAAACCAATCATATTAAAATTTAATTACCAAAATATTGAAAAACACATTTTTTTATATAGTAATATATGTGCTGCTTTGTTAAAGGTTAAATGATAAGAGCTGGTGGCAGGTCAGGATTTGGGAGTTGTGAAGAATGTAAACAGTATTTTGAGATAGCGACAACTGTAATAGGATATGAAAATCTCTGTGATTTTTGCTGATGACACAATCATAGGGACCACTAATACTACCGTTTTGTTCCACTCAAAATGGAAGAAAATGCTAAATTTCAGTTAAAAGTTAGTGAAAACTAAAATGCTTTGGTTCCATTCAAGTTTCTAAGCCAACTTCTCTTCAGTGACCCTGGCCTAGGGACTCCTGGGCCGGTCTCCACTGTCTCGTGGCCAGGCTCCTGATGGGCAGGGTCTTTGCAGCCGGACCCTTCCCGCAGCCCCAGCACTGCCTGGGTTGGTGGAAGCAGAGACTTTAAACACTTCCTGGGAAAGATATGCCTGGGACATAGTGGGTCACTCTCTAGGGGAGGGCAGGGAACAGCTCAGATGGGGCTCATAGGACCAGAACCAGATCAAAGGGCTCGAAGAGTGAGCACAGGAGAGCAATAGCGGGCAGAGGGGAGGGGCTCTCGGTGGTGACTAGATGGATGGAGCAGGGTTAGGGAGATGGAGTCATCGGCTCCATGTCAGAATCCTGCACTCCAAGAGTGGGAGAAGGTTCGGGGGGAGGCGAGGTGGAGAGCAGGGGAGATGTGAGCTGCAGAATATTTCTCTTTCCCTCCGCTGGAGACAACGTGAAAGAATGGGAATGTGAAGCACGATCAAGTTGGCCAAATCCTGTTGTCCTCACTTTCCAGCCCTATGGCCTTTGGTAAATCACAACCCTTCTCCAAGCCCCTGTTGCCTCATCCGAGTGGGAGGAACCGAAATATTGAAATCATAAGCTAGTTGAAGGACTGACCCACTGATTGGCATTTGGCAGAGTTCCTGACATGTGGTTGCTGCTCAATAAAATTAGATTGAATGTGAGATTGCTATTTCTGAAGGTCAAAAATGGCTGAATATGAATAGTTCTGTATGGTTCCAATGATAGTTCCCGGCAAACAGGGGGAGCTGTTGTGAACATACCCGTCTCCGTTTGGTGGCGTTAGTTGCAATATAGGATTAAAGGAATCCAGCCATGGATAATCCCACTCCATCTCCTTTAGGGGAGGGGAGTTACTGAGAACTTCCTTCGCCACCCTCACCCCATAATCCAGAGAAAATTCTGTAAAGGGAGGCTTACATTTTCTTTCGTATTCCAGGGAGCCGTAAATCACGAGTCACAATATGGCACAGTATGGGCTCTTGTGATGTGGATGAAGAGGCAGATGGAGGAGAAAGGATTTGCCGTGTCTTGGACCAGCACTCCTATTTGTCCGGTATGAGCAAAAAAAGTCCACAGTGGTGAACTGGAAAAACCTGTGGGCTAGACCTGGGCTTTAACCCATACTCTGTACTTAACACTTAATTGCTTGTATGACTTGGGCCTATCACAGCCACCCTGAACCTCAGTCTCCTCTTCTGTAAGAAGGGGATGCTAGACCAGAGCATCTCTAAGATCCTCTCCATGGGTAACCTTGACAATGGAGGCTCTCTTTTGCTCCTCAGCTCAGTTCTAGGATGCCACAAATTCATTGTGGGTCTCAGTTCAGCCATCAGCTGAGCAGTGTAACAATAACTCACCCAGTATGATGGGACTATGGGAACTCAGGTTTGGAGGTGCATCTGCAGAACCGGGCAGGTGTCTGGAGAGGCACGTGGAGGGGCCTTGCGACGAAGCTAAGTGGGAGCCAACAGAAGCATGGAGGTTAGTGGGGCAGGCAGAGGAATAACTGTTTAGGTTTGTTTTGAAGTGTAGTCTTTCTGAAAGCTCATTTCACATTAAATTATAAGAACCTCATGGAAAAGTGATTACAAGCTCTTTTTGCAGTAATAAAACAGCCTTTTGGACAAAGAAGCACTAAGGCTTAAAACTTCTGAAAATATCTGATTTTTCTAGGGCTTGATTGAGACTGATGTAGGTGCTCTTGGCATTCAACTTGGGGAGGTCGCGCCTTTTTTTCTTCTTCTAATAATACTGTTTGGCAGCTTTTCACTCTATCTCACCACAGATCTTTGCCAAAACTTGAATTTACTTCCGTCAGATTAACTGTCTCCAAAAACAAACTGGCGTTTCTTCTAAGGGCTCCGATTAAAAGGATAAGCTTGAGTGACACTCCCTTAAATGGCTGGATGTTCTCACCGGGCTAGGAAATCAGGACTGGAAGAGTGGCAGGGCTGAATTCAGTCACACGGCGGCACAGGCCTTTGGATAGTGAGAGGGGCTGTGCTGTGTTTGGAAAGGACGGGTGAATTATGATTTTGAATTCATACCTCTCAAAAAACTGTGAGAAGAAATCCTTTCAAATCGCTCAACCACCGCTTTGTTCTAGGTCTCGACCCTTCAGCTCTTTGTTTGTTTGAAACATCGCCTTCAATAATTTTACTGATCAAATTATGTTGGCTTCCCCAAAGCACCAACGAAATAGAGGCCTCTTCTGGCTGCACAGCTGAATGCATATGGAATTTGAATGAGTCGACTATGTATGGGCCAAAGAACTTTCTCTCTTTAACATTCCAGTAGAAAAAGAGGAAAGTCCAGGAAAGACAGAAAGCAAGAAAAGATGAAGGAGACATTCACTGGTTTTCCCCTCACCCCTATCTATTATTCGATCCCTCAAGAATAAGAATAAGGGTCAAAATAATTTTCCAAGCAGATTTTTTTCTTTTTTTGTTGTTGTTTATTAATTTTCTTTTAAATGTACACATGATGAAGAAAAAATAGGGAGGAGACAGGGAAGAAAAAAACAGGATTGCTGATTTTCTTAACAGGTTACAAATCTGAATGCCTAACAAACAGAAAAAATTTAAATGAGATAAATTTCAAGAATTGAGCCAAAATGTGGTTCCTGAATCTTCTCTAGCTTTCTTTCTCTTATTAAAAGTGTCTCCCTCAAAATAACAGTACCTTGAATGAAAGGGCTGTGAGAAAGCTATGGAAAACTTTTTGTCAAATGTAAATACTATGCTAAATTCTCTAATCCTGTATTGATACCAACTACCCAGAAATGGAGGACAAAACAACTATCATTGCTTTTCTCCCCTAACTTTTATTACTCAGCCTGAGAAGATGTAGGATCAGTAAATAACACTTTTAATTAATTCCGAGAAAAAACCATTTTGCTCAGATCGTTATATATACTTAAGCTTTTTCATTGCTCAAATCCAAATTTCTCTGAGTTAGAGCCTATTTGGCTTATCTAGGCAGGTTACGTTATATTTTTATTTTACATTATCCATCTCTTTGGATTCTGAAAATGAGACTGTTATCCCTTCTCTGGATAAGTTAGGCTGAGCACATGAGAAACGCATGGTCACCAGCCTCAAGCCTATTAAGTGACTGAGTTTCCTTCCACTCTCTCTATAAGGATGAAAGCAGGCTAACTGCTCGGTGCCCTCAACTGTGATACAAATGTCCCATCGAGAATGAGATTGTTCGTAGGGCCTGGTATAAACGGAAAGGAATTTAAAAAGATATCTCAGTTCACACTGACAGTCGTCTCAGTAGAATCTCCTAACCCCTGATGACCAGTGCGATTCCTCGGACTTCGTACATATTTTTGAAACAAGTGGTTGCCAAACTTCTTTTATTATACACCCCAAAAATATCATATCAAAATATGCATATTCACGTATTTATTATATACACTTACTGCACCACTGCTGTATTACATACTTTATGAAATAGGCACGAAAATGGAAATTTTAAAAGAATCAGATGAATATAAAACAAACATTTAAAACAGTTACTTTAGTTCTTAAAGGCACAATAATATTTTGTTCTCGATAAAAATATGACTAATCATATTTTAATGAGAACAATATCATTGAACATATTTCATGTTCTACAAAAATCCTGACATCAGTTTAGGATTCAAAGGTCTGGCTCTGAGTTCTCCTTATTGTTATGCTTGTTATTAATGATGTCAAAGCTTAAACAGATTGTCCCTGTTCTTAGCTCAATGCGGCTATTGGTGAGCTCGTCCTAAGGGCAGGAGAAGCATCAGCTTTGCCATTTTTTGTTCATTTGTATTCACACTACTAATATTAATTTCAGGATGTGGTTTCACTGTAGGAATCTTTTAAAGCTATTAGTCTATTTTGTGAGGGATCCTGTAGTTAAAATTGGATAGTATAATCCACAATTCCCTTGAGCTGAGCACGTGAAAACTGGAAAGTTTTACACTATATGAAAGCTACCCGACAGGTGAGGATGCCTGGTTAGCACCTGGGAACAGGGTCCCTCCCTTGGGATCCCTCCTGAGCTGTTTGAGACCTGCAGTCATCTGACATGTGGGACAAGCAATGGCCTCAGGGTCAATCCATGCGTCGAGTGTTCAAGTCAGCAGAGTTCTATATAAATAAATATATTTGTACATAAAATTATAATGCATAACGTATATACACACATACAGAAAAGCATGCCAATTCTTTCTTCTCTGCTCCCCCCTCCACTAGAATGAGCATATCTGATTTTGGAGGCCACTTCTCAAGGTAATTTGCCTGGTAAAATACATACAGTTATCCTCATATTTCTGATGAAGCAAACTAAACTAAGTTGCTCAGGGTCACGGTCAGTAACTTTTTCTGTAGCCAATGGCCAGCGTTTTCCCTAAATACGGGCAGACAAATAAAATAAAAACACGGTCAAGTAGTTTAGTCGCCACTGTTTTTGTTTTACTTTTTAATTCCATTCCTTAAGACTTGTTTTAGGGGGGGAATGTGTTTTCACTTGGTAGGATATGGGAAAAAGGCTTGTAAACCAATTACTAGTAACAACCAGGAAAACTCAGTGGGACCTAAACTAGAATCAGTCGATAGTACCCTGATAATAAAATCATCAATGTGCCATTATCCTATTATCTGGTTATTCTAACCATTGCCCCTCTTTTTATTTCTTCCTGTCCATCAGTTATATAGACATATAGACATATATATAGATATATATAGTTATATATAACCCAGCTATGGGTTAGCCTTCATTGGTACAGACTCAGAATTCATGTAAAATAACTCCAGTGAAATGGAAGAACGATTCTAAACATTACTTGAAAATATGACTCAAACTCATGCTGCTCATTTTACATGAAGACTTTTATATTATGAAACGAATATATACAAAATGTGGAGAATAGTGAAAAAGAAAATTACTCATAACTCTGTCAACCAAGATAATCCCTGTTAACATTCTGTTGTATTACCTTCTAAATTTTTTTCTGCTTTTCTTCTACATAGCTGCAATCATATTGCATGTGTAATTTTGCACCCTGCTGTATTTTGGCCTTAACATAAATACAATGAACATTGTCCATGTTTATAAATTCTTACTATAAATATTTCCTAGGCATAAGTTTCTGTGGAGGCATAATAATCTATCAGGTGGATGGCAGCACACTTTTACATGTACAAGAATCCTTGTATAACAAACTCTTGATTCCGATTCTAATGGGAAATATAAATAGACTAAATAATTGAAAATCAATTGCATTTTCCTTTCTTTTGGTGACTAATTTATCTTCTGAATTTTACTAATACGGGATGAAAGATATTTTGTATTTCCCAAACACTCATCTTCATATAGGAAAGGAAAAGTGACCGAAGGAAACAGTAACTGGCAGAGGAAAACCAATTTTTAAAAAATTTATAGATAATGCATAAATATTCTCTGTACTTTATATTGTCTTAAGTATTACATAAAAAGATTAATGAAAGTTAATTATGTGTACAATATTTTAATAAATCATTTTTAAGTTGCAATTTCTTATTGTTTCTAACAATATTAGTGTTGATTACTGACATGAAAAGTTTGGCTATTATTTTATAAATATATCTCTGCATCAGTGAAGATGATCTTAACAAAAGGAGGCTAACTTTTACATGACAATTTCCACTCCTTAAAATAATAAGCACTGTATATAATGAAAGAAGGAATGTAGGAAACATTCATGGAACTATTCTTGAATACAAGCTGTTGTATGGAGAATGACCATGTAAGAAAATGAGACGATAATCAGCTATTGAAGAGTATTGTTAATATCATTCCTGTTTTCTCATATGTACCATTTTGAATAAAACTGCTTGCTTTATGGTAAAATTATAATTATTTTAAATCATATAAAGGGACAAAATTTAAGAGGTGCTTTTCTATGTGTATATATATGTGTGTGTGTATATATACCTATATATATATATCTATGTATTTTCTATATTTAATAGTACATATGAACCAAATTTGATTACCTATTTATGAAAATAAAAATAACAAAAACATTTAAAATTTAGTTAAGGGGATATATCTGTTTAGACAAAAAATGTTTGGATAATTCCACTGTATTTGTTTTAACTTGCCAGAAAAAAAGGTTTTCAATGGTTCTGGCTTTTGAATAAAATCAGCCCCCTGTCTTTCAACAACAGACTATGTTAAGATCTAAGATTCAGTGTGGCTGCTAAAGCACTTAAGCCAGTTCAGATGTCTGTACAGTGCCACTTCAAGCAGTTGAACAAGTGAAGAATTTGATCAACCAGGTGTTAATTTGATGAATTTCTTTCCTCTCTTCCTTCTTTCCTTTCTTCTTCTTCTTCCTTTCTTTCTTCATTCCTTCCTTCTTTCCTTCCTCTCTTCCTCCCTTCCTTTCTTCTTCTCTCTGTTTTTAGCTGCGTTCATGGAATTTCTTAAATGTTTCAGGGTCCTATAATCAAACTGTAGACCATATAAATTGTTCATCCTTTCGTCTTCTGGAAATTTCTGTAAGTATACTTAACAGAGATTCCAAGACAAGCCTTTTGAACATTTCTCACTGAATCGGTAATCAAACAATCGCTTCCTAATCAAAATAACTTTTGAATCCCAGAAAGGATAGTGTCCTGGCTCTAGAATTAAAGAAAGAAGAATCAGGTCTCAGGTGCTGTGGCATCTCACAAGCAATTGTAACCTTGGGTTAACCTCACTGAGCCTCAGTTTCCTCACTTGTGAAATAAGAATGCTAATGACACCTCCCTCAGAGGGTTGACGTACAGACGAAGTGAAAGGGCATTTAGATAGCCCTTGGCAGAGTGCCTGGCATATAGCAAGTTCTTACTAAACAGTAGCTCTTAGTTATTTAATAGATCATTTCCTTGTATGCGCAGTACAGGCAGTACTGAACTCATGCTATGTAGAATGACTGCCCAAATGCTCAGTTATGTTGCTCTGGGTAACCAAAGGACTATTCTAGAACTCAGGACAAGTACATTTAATTCTCAGATGGCGTGTTTGTTGATATTAGTCATCATATGTAAATGGTGAAAATAGGAAGACAAGCAATTACGCCTAGAAATACTGCAACTGACAACAAAGACATTTTATGAAACACATTTTATGTGTTAAATGTGGTCAGGAACTGAAAAAGAACCAAAGACTTGATAAAAGATGATAGAATTAAAATGAGCTGTGAAAAAGAAACCCACGTAAATACTCACAAAACGCTTTACCAAATAGTTTGAACCCTGGCTTGACAGGATCTGAGATTTTTAATGTTTTGAGGGCATTTTACTGACCTAACAGAATTTCACTTACACCATAAAAAAAAAGAAAGAAAAAAAAAAAAAGCATAACACCTGCTGTATTTAACCACTTTTGAAAACCAGTTAAAGGGCCTCACGCAAAGTAGAGAGCAGCCGGCACGACAGTCCTATATTGTAACTTACAGTCACAGTAACAAAAAGCCGCTCCAGTCTACCGGGTTGGAAATACGAAAAACAGGTTGGAAACGGGAAAAATGGGGGTGTTGCACCTGGGCCCATTTGTCTTCTACCCGACTTTAAAAAACAAAACAAAAACAATACATCTGTTGTACAACTCCAAACTGTTATACCATACAGAGTCAAATTTATTTGGTGACTACTGAATGACGTGGAACCTGTCAACGTAATTCACCAAAATAGGAGCCAAAGAAGATTGGAAACGAAAGTTTAAAGTAGAGGGACTGAAGTTTCCTTAGAGCCATCCCAAAACATAAACTGCATCACGCTAAAAAAAGAAAATCTATTAGTCTGCTTTTCATCTGGGGAAACTAGTCCCTCAACTGCCATAATTTTCCCGCCTTTTGTTTTACGTCTGAGCTTCATGTTTCAGTATAGTAAATAAAGATGTGATTGGGAGTGAGGGAAGGCCAAGGCACACAGCTGTCTCTCCTCAAAGATCTTTGGGGTTTCCAATCAATTCAGTCAAGGGCAAAATGAATTAATTAGTCGAAAGTCATATTTCAAATAAAACAATTAGCACTTTAATCCAATTTTGTAGGGGGTGGGGACTTCACCGAGTCTCCTGCCTTTTGTTGAAATGGATTCAATTTCAAAGTTAATTTAAAAATTAAAAGCACAGCCTTGAACCTCAACAGAAATACTTAACTATTTGCAGTGGGTATGTTTTTAACCTACCCCTGCTGAGCGAATGAGAGTTGACACAAATTTCCTCTCCACTTTATGGAGGAGAAGAAAGAAATGCAACAAACAAACCAAGGTGGGGGTGAGGCGTGACCTCCAGGGCTGCAGTTCTCTGAGGCATTCCATAAGAAACACAAGTTACAGGGGCTGGCCCAGTGGTGTATGGGTTAAGTTCGCACATTCAGCTTTGGTGGCCCGGGGTTCCCTGGTTTGGATCCCAGGTGTGGGCCTATGCACCACTGGTCAAACCATGCTGTGGCAGGCGTCCCACACATAAAGTAGAGGAAGATGGGCACAGATGTTAGCTCAGGGCCAGTCTTCCTCAGCTAAAAGAGGAGGATTGGTGGCAGATGTTAGCTCAGGGGCTAATCTTCCTCAAAAAACAAAAGAAACACAAGTTATAGATTACAGCATACATCATCAAAATGGGGTAAAATACATGGTAACTGATTAATCTAAGAGGAAATTAACAGTCACTTTTCCTATTCCATATGGAGCATAAACATTCTAACTTTATGTTTAAATTTTTTGAAATTGTATAAACAATATACAATTCTATAAATTGAATCAAAAAGCATGAATAATAATGCAATAATTTATGCAATGATTCTGAAGTCGAGGGAGTTTTATTTCCTCGAATCTATAAAAAAGTAAATACAAAAGTAGCCCTATAAGCTGTTTTTTTTTTTTTAATAGCAGAAACAGAATGGATTTTTTAAATAATATTTCATAGGACATAAATCGCTGCATCTTTGGTATCTGGGAAAGCTAGGTACCACTCAAATTTTAATATATGTAGTGTAATTTAGCAGAGCCCTTAAAAAGTGCTACAAGAAGTTTAGTGGAGGAGTACCATTGAGTATTATTGATCTGGCAAAGAAAATGAATGCTTGGAACATAAACCAAATTGCACAGCAAGTACCAAGTACAGGTTTAAAACTGAACCTCCCAATCTTAAACCGAATGATCACCTGGTGAGGAGAGAACTTCAGGAAGAGTCATACATTTAGACAGGAGGGAGCAAATGGGTTCTGGTGTAAATCTGACTGCTGCCCACATCGTAGGCAGCCATTCACAACCATGCTTCCACCTGGAAATGTTAAAAGTCTGTTGTACCCAAACCTAAGTAATAATCCCCCTGCCAGACACACACACACACACACACACACACACACAATAGCCAAGAAATGAAGAGAGGGCAAAATAACTTTTTAGCGAATGGAAACTTTCTGACTCTAGAGCCATTTCTAACACTGCCGGTCCTAGGCATTCCCCGATGAACAACTTTGATAAGAGCGTTTTCAGCCACATCACTAATTGGTCTACTCTTACTCTTCGCTTTAATTTAAAACCAAAGGGGGGGAAAGTGATTTCAAAAGCACCTGCAATCTGACATGTGTGAGCAGAAGTGAAAGTATTTTTTTTCAAAATTGGATTAATTAGCATTATCAGAAAAACAAAGGGAACAAAGCCACCAGTAAGTAGTGCATTAATCATATTGCTAGTAATTAGTGCCACAATAGAAATACAAGACAAAACAAAGAAGTTGGAAATAGTTCTGAAACTAGTCATATTTTGTAAGTATCACTAGCCAAGAAATAGACACACTTGGACGTGCAGAGAGGACAAGAGTAAAATAGAATCTCAAAAATCACATAAAGTTGAAACACTCAATTGCATAAATCCTGAACTTCAGAGAAATGGAGAAATTGATATATTTATTGCGTCTAATACCCAGAATTAAAAAAAAATAGGAAAAAAGGAGATGGAGGAGAAAGAGAAAGAATTGGAGGAAGAGACTGTATTTCCATTTTTAAAAGAGAGAGCTTATGCTATTATAACAAAGCTAATACCAGGTCTAGCCAAACCTCAAATATGCAGGATCAGTTTGAAACACAGAAATAATGAGATTCCTTTTTGCTTTAAATATGTGATTGGGTGACACTGGAGAATGCAAAACCTTTCTCCGAGTGATAAAATATGAAATTAATTATAACATTTAAAGAATGGAACAAATCATATGGTTGATTTCTTGGCCTTTGATTTTCGTATCAGAGTCTATTCCAAGAATCCTTTATAAAAATGTTTCATATGAAAATGCTGATTCACGTTGATTCATTTCACGAAGGAAAATTGAGCCCAGTGAGGTCCAGAAGAGTATGGATGAGAGGAAGACGAAAATTTTTCTTCTGGTTATGAATAGCCCATATTAAGTCATTCACTTCTCTGTGCTCCAATTTTTCTTACTCAGAAAAAGGAAAATTGGCAAAATAAATAGCTGGTCTGAGTGTTACCTCTGTGAACATGGCCTTCTAGGGGACACATGGGATAAAGGACATTTTTTTCTCTAATTAAAAAAAAAAGTTTGTGCATCTGCGAATGATGACAGGTAGTGCTGACTTGGAGTTGATTTTCCTCTCTGAGGCCTGCAGTGTAGAAGTATGAAGGAAGGGACCTCTTAGAAACTAAATGGAACGGAAATATTTGCCTGGGGGCTTCCCCTCTTCCACTTCTTCTGGACCTTCCACTCTTGTTTTCAAGCTTCACTAAATACCTTCCTCAGTCTTTGAACCTTTCTTTTCACCACTCCATCTCTGCCTCTTACTGTGTCGCCCTTCATCATTGGATTATCTCCTTCCATTCCTCACTTATTGCTCTAATTCCTTTCCTCTTCACAAACATTTTCTACTTTCACAATTTGTCAATGCCTTCAGCGAGTAAATCTGGGATTCAGTCACCATCCAACTCCCTCTTTCTCTCACCCCGATCAAGTTTTTTTCAATTCTTTAATTTCCCTATTTACATGACGGTATTAGCAGCGCTTATTATCTTAAGTGGTTTCAACCTTTCAGATAAAAGAAAATCCATTCAACAAAATCCTTTCTTACTTAATTTGGCTAATGAGGTAGCTAATATATTATTTTAATAGTCTTTGCAATATTAAAAAGAAAGGCTTTATAAATATATCTCTGCAAAAAGTCCACGTTTAAAGTATAAATATAGCATCAGACATCTAGAAATTATAAAGGGAAAGGCTGATAACTCTGATCCTGTTAAGATAATAAATGCTTGTAGAGACAAAAAATAAACGAAGTTAAAATATAACAACATATGGGGTAGAAATTTGTTCAATATATATGCCAGGACAAGGATCATTTTAATAAATGCACAAACAGCACTTGTGAAGTTAATGAGAAAAATACAAATCTTTCAATACAAAATGGACAAAGGACACAAATAGGCAATTTTTAGAAAATAAAATATAAATGGCCAGTAAATAAGTAAGTGTTCATCATCACTCATAATTATAGAAATGCAAACTAAAGTAATAATGCACTACTTTTCATCTACCAGATAAAGATTTTAAAAATTCAACAATGCTCTTGTTGACAAGAGCATGGAGAAATGGGTGCTCATTCACACATACATTAAACAAATATTTACTGAGTCCTACTCTGAAACACTGATGGAGAGATCGCAAATTGGTGCAATCTTTTAGGAGGGCAATTTAGAAATATCTAACAGAATTTAAAATGCACACATCTTTTGACTTAGGATGTATCTACATAATGAACTTATTAATGCAATACTTTTAAAAGCAAAAAAAATCTAACTGTCCTCCAATACGAGAGACTAGCTAAATATATCGTTATACATATATGTACAATGTATAACATTATACGAGTTATAAAAGGAATGTAATAGATCTATATGGCTGATATAAAAAGCTACCTAAAATATATTAAGTGAAAAGAAATTATACAGATAGTATATAGATATACCTTCTAGAATGATCCCAATTTATAAAAATAGGAATATGTATTTATGTCTATGACATG
Organism: Equus quagga; assembly: GCF_021613505.1. NCBI lineage: Eukaryota > Metazoa > Chordata > Mammalia > Perissodactyla > Equidae > Equus > Equus quagga. The sequence continues at coordinate 39,244,630 of NC_060270.1, forward strand.
TTTATGCATTAAAAATTTCTAGAAGGATACAGAAGAAATTGTTACCAGTTGTTACCCATGGAGAATGGTAATAAAGGGTAAGGAGAAAAGGGCATTTCATATTTTCACTTTGTATTCTTTTGTCCTGTTGAATTTTTGTTTTTACAAGGAGTATATGCATTGCTGTTATAATTTTAAAACTAGTTTACAAAATAGGCCATAAAAATGAACTTTCTGTCTTTGCAAAATTAATTTCATAAAGAGATAAAGAAATGTACGTGTATATGTAGGTTTTGAAAAAAATCCATGAAAAAAGCCAGAAAACATTTTTTTCATAATATTACTGTATATTTCATACATGGATATGAATACTATAGGAATAATTAAAGCAGACTATAAATAGATATTCATCAAGTTTGTCTTGGGGCAGCTTTTTTGTTTACATGTTTGAAGTTGTGAAATTAGGATCAAAAACTAATTATAACAATCCTCTCAAATAAGACAAGAAAAAGAATAGTAGGTTTCTAGTCTTAGTAAAGCTTATTTTTCACCATTCTTTGCAATGTACCTTATAATTTTAGCAAGAAAGATCATATTAAAAATTGCTTTAAATCTGACCCAGAGGTTACACCATATTGAAGCAAGGGCAGGTGGCTTCTGCATCCTCAGAGCCCTTCAGGGGAAGTCAAGTGAATTAGAAAGAACATGGACTGTGGATGTAGACCCGGGTTCCATTGCAACTGGGCCTCCCAAGCCAAACACTTCATCTCTCTCAGCCTTAGTTTTTTTAATTTGCAAAACAGAGATACTAACACCCACCTCAGGATGTATATTTATGAGGGACATAACCTGATTCACGAAGGCAGCATAACACTGTGTGAAGGATGTGCACTTCAGAGTCAGTTATGACTTTGAATCTTCACCCTACCAAGACTAATGTGTGAACTTGGATAAGCTAATCTCTATGCTTCAGTTGTCTCATTTGGAAATTAGCTATAACAATGCATACATTTGTTATGGAGGGTAGTTTCAAAGATTTAAGAGGTAAGTGACATAAAACATTGAACATATCCTGGGACCTAGTTAGTGCTAAGTAAATCTTAGTCTCCAATGCACATGAAGCATCACAAAAAAAAATGTTAATTGTTACCAACCTGATAAGATATAAAGTTCTTTCTTTTATTTCCTTGGTCTATAGAGAAAGCAAAGGCATAAAGAAGAAAGAAAACTGTGATTTTTCCATATCTGGATTTATAAAGATTTCTGTCTAGAGATAGGACAATTCCTCAAAACTTCCTTTGCACTTCTGCTTTTGGCCAAGATACAGTAACAGGAACTGGATTTACTCTCCCACCTGAAAGAACCAAAAAACAGATGAAATACATGAAAAAAACAGTTTTCAAGACACTAGCACCAGGCAATGAAGGACAGTGATCCCTGAGAGATAGAAAACAAATGGGCTGAGCTCTACTATTGTCCCTATCTTACCGCCTTGAGAGTGTTTTCAGGCTATGGCACAGGGAGTGAGAACCCAGGTGGATTCTAGCAGATGCCCTAAGTTGAGAAAATAGTGCTGAGAGTCTGGGAAGATCAAGGTGGCTGGAATTCACAGAATAGAGTACTAGAGAGGAGAAAGCTGCACAGAGAGAAAACTCTGGATATCTGCAGAGGATCTCTCTCAAATATTCAGCAAAACATTGATCAATGCATGCATCTGAGGAAGGTATCTGAGGCCCAGGAAGAACCATGATAGAGGATGAGAAGTAAGTGTCCAGTGCTGGGTGCCTGTTCCCATCAGCCAGACTGAAAACCCTCATGATTTACAGGGTGTTGGGCAGAATATACACAATAGTCTTAACTCAGAAGGAAACAATAATTAGACTTAGACCAAATACTGCCCTGGTCCTGCTTTACAAATCTTGAGTGTGAGACTCAAAAAGGATAAAACTGTTTCCAAGTAATTTAACTATATGAAACAAAACTCAAGATTATATTCAAGAATACAAAAATATTCAGCAGCCAACGAAGTGAAATCACAATGTCTAGAACCCAATAAAAAATTACCAGGCACATAAAGAAGCAGGAAAGGGTGAAGGGAAAAATCAACCTATTAAATCTGACATAGGACCGACACAGATGACAGAATTAGCCAACATTTCCTTTGCCATGTCAAGTTAACTCCCTCACAATTCACCCCTTCTGTGCTTGCATTACCTGTAAATATGCCTTATTATGCTTTCATTCATTCATTCAACAAGTGTTTATTGAGGGGTCACTATTTGAGACAAGCAGTGTGCTAGGCACACACTTTGCCTCCTTAACAACCCTATAAGGTTTCAGAGGCTGTTAATACTATCCATATTTAACTATGAATTTACTAGTCCAGAGAGCCTGAAGGACTTGCCCCAGGTCATATGCAGTGTTAGATATAAACTCTAGTTCTCTGATTTGTGAGTCTTTGTTGTAGAATCTGGCCCACTGTGGATTCTTTATATGTATTAGTTCACCTTTCCCTGTAATTGATTATCTTGAAAGTAATGGCCTTTGAACTCTTATGATCTTGAGAGATCACACTCCTAAATCTCTAGAACCCAGAAGCCCCAATCCCCTGTTCCCTGATGCAGCCACACCTGAGTTACTTCTGGATGAGAAACCAATTCAGCTGTTCTACTTCTCTAGCTGTCAGCAGGTCTAGGAGCACATCTAGGTGTGGAATGTCAGCCTTCAAAAGGACCATGTATTATTTAATAATGAAGAAGAGGAAGATGATGACGATAATAGTAAATAATTTCAAGGTGAATTACAATTTACAAAGGATTTTGTAATATATGATTGGAAATGTAATCTTTACAACAAACCTGTTTGGAAAATGTTATCATCAGCCTTCTCATCTCCATTTTACAGATGAGAAAACAGACTTGGAGAGCTAAAGGAATCTTTCCAAGATCAGCAGCTTCTAAGTGGAAGAGCCAGGAGTAGAATCCATGCCTATCTGATATCAAACCTCATGCCCTTTACTGATAGCTGCAGTCTGCCCATTTCCCATTTAACGGATTGTTTTAAATGTAATTGAAAATGTCAAGGTCCAGGCTTACTGTCAACTTTTCAAATTACAGATCTACCCTCCTTATGATTTCTTGGCTTTCCTTTTGACTATGTGTAACTTTATAAAGGTTTTTTCCATGGAAATCTGCTCCTGAACTCTTAATAATTTAATCAGCTCTTCACAAATGAATAATTTGCCTTCGAGATTTCTACAGTTAGATGCAATTTTGAAATTAAGTAGGTTTTGCTTTTTTTTTTTAAGGACTCACACAACCACAATTGTATTTTATGAAACCAAACAGGCTGAAAAGTAAGAGGACAGCAGAAGAAAGACTGGGAAACGTAAATCTCAACTTTCAATTCAAGGCATTCCTCATTGCAAAGGAAAAAGAACAGAAATTCTTCTTTCTTTAAAAGTGCTGTTTTGCTCACCCTGGACCCCTCTCTCCTCCAGTTGCAGGCAAGAAAAGAGGGCCACAAAATGAAGGACACAGAGTAGAAGGGAAGTTGTATTAAGTAATCTTGTTCATGGAAAAAAGGAAAGAAATCATTTTGAGAGACTGTCTTTGCTTTCTGCTCATCTCCTACCCTGGACCCTCTCTGGAGACTTCATGGGCTTTTAAAAGTGTCGCTGGGGTTTTTACCTATTGAGTGTTTAGACTTAACTGGAAGATTGAAAGCATAAAGTGGTGCAAATCTGAATTTAGAATCAAGCTCACAGGACTCCCAGACTGTTGCTCCAGCCACAAGAGGAATTCTGCCAATAATTGCTGCAAGTGACTCCCCTCTTTTAATCTCATGCAAATCCAAGTCCTTTCACATTGAAAACCTGTTTTCTATAGAATGAAAGAGAACTGCCTCCTAAGTTTTCTGGGCAGCACTTTGGAATATAGCATGTTCGAAGGACAAAACTTTCACCATTAACAATAACAATCCAAAGACGCGGTAGGCAGCAGGCTGAGTTTAAAGAACCCTCGCCGGCCTGGGAGCCAGATTCCAGTTCTGACTGCATTACACAGTCTTCAGGAAGTCATGCTTCTCTCTGGATCTCAGTGTCCTTGCCTGTAAAATGAGAGCGTTGGATTAGAGAACCCAGCTCTAAATGATTATGTCTAAGATGAGCATTGTAATAAATAAAATGGATGGGATTATATCAATATGCTTCAAAAAGGCATTTTGTCATCATTTGTCCTCTTTCACCAGGGAAGGGAGAAGAAAACATGAACAGGGTCTGATTTTGCTTTTGCAACATGTCACTCATCTTTTAAACTCAACTAGGAGAAGGCGTTTACTAAGAGGACACAGCATTTGGAAGAATTAATATACCACCTGCAAGTGGGAGTTGGCACATTTCTTACCAGTGAGAGCAGCCCCCCAAATAGCACCTGCAAAACTGGTGATTGCAAACCTGTTTCCTCCAGCAGTACTCTGAAAAACAAGTCTTTCTGGAGATTATAGAGTCAGTTATTGAATTTCCATAGCATAGATTAGAGTAACATTGGGCCCATTTGGAACCAGGATTAAATTTACAGTTTCTCTTCAGAGTCAAACATTTCTAGTGTGTTCACCTTTTATACTCTTAAGACTGTATTACTTATTGATGTTGCCACCTACTCTTATCTTATCTCACCCCATCTTACCTTTTCTTACCTTATCTCATCCTCTGAAGTCATTACACTAATATTAAGACACCTTCATAACAAAAGGTTTTTGTTTTCAACAGGACCTAAATCCTCTTTCCCCTCTGCCCTAACATAAGAATGCACCTTGATTCTCCCTTCTTTCTGAGTCAAGCATTTAGATGCAAGCAAAAAAAAAAAAAAAGGAACCAAGCAAATATTTTGTAGAACATGAGCAGATACACGCGCACATGCACCCAACCCCAAACCAATCAGAAAAGCACGCTGCCGTGAATAGTACGGAAGGCCAGGGGAGAGCATGCCTTTTGTTTAAGCAGGTGCCTGGGAACAAGGAGACATCAGCCAGATTCAGGGCGTCGTGTGAAGATCTGGCTTCACTCATCGCTCGTTGTTGAGCACCGGGAGCAAAAATGTAGCAAATAATGCAAAGAAAATCCTTCTAAGAGATCTGGGCCCAGAAGCTAATCCAGGCAAGTATGACTTGTGTCTCTGTAGTTTTATAAGAGCAGATTGCTTTGGTATTTAATTAGTGAACGGTTGGAATCTGCACGTTGAATTTAAGAAGAAAGCATTTTGCTTTTTAGTCCCTGAGAAGTCATGAGCAGTCCAGGAAAGATATTGAGTAACTCACAGCAATCACAATAGTGCCGATGGCATTTCTTGAATACTTGCATGCATCACAACACAACAAAATGGAGCAAGGCCTTCGGAGGAGAGTGCTCTCTCTGCAAATATGAGTGAGAATTACAAAAAGACTGCGAATAGATGGACTCTCCTGGGTGGGGATTATCCATTTCAACAGGTGTGTGGGAGGAATTCAAAGGAAGAGGGGGTGTTATTTAGCTTTAAGCTTTCAATTTATTGGCGTAGGGTGCCCATCCACCACCACTACCGGTCATATTAAAAATCCAGATGAGTCTACCTGAGAATATTCAGTCCTTGTGCCCACAGGGGGCTGGAAGGGAGAAAAGGGAGGAAGGATAGGCAATTAACATTTATTAAACACCTGCTGTGTGCCAGATATGCACTGGGTACCGGCAGGCCACTGGCTGGGAAGGGGTGAGGGAGAGAAGGGAAGTAGAGATGAGGGAATTTTGGATAGTACTGAACTCCTGTTCCTAGTTTCTTGGGCTGGAACTGCTCCTGTCCCCTTACACTTTTTCTTTCTTTCTCCCTCTCTTTGTCATCTGCAGTTAGCTGTCACATCTCTCAGGCTCTGCCTCGACTTATCCTGAATGGAAGCTGAGGAAGGTGTGATGGTCCTGTGAGCTTGACCTCACCTGTCCTCTGAGGGTGGGAGGAAAACGCCATGACACCAGGGGAGTGGATGTCGAGGTGAGAATGCTGGGAACCTCAGGGCTGTGCTTGAGGAAGACCTGCTTTGGGTTACCGGGCCTGCCACTTACAGGCCATGGAATCTTGGGCAAATTACTATATTGTATTTTTTCTCTGACCCTTACTTAGCGTAGTGGTTAAATGCACAGGTTCCGGAGCCAACCCACCCAGGGTTTAAATACAGACTCTGCAATGTATTAGCTGTGTGACCTTGGGCTAGTTACTCAACCTCCTTGCCTCATTTCCTCTTCTATAAAATAGGGGTAATACTCCCTCATGGGGTTTGTGAGGATTAAAGGAGATACCGTGTGTAAACTGGCAGTACAATTCCTGGCATATACTAAGTGCTCATAGTTGGGTTTTTTTTTTTTAAACTATTTTTAGCATATTAACCTCACTGGACAGATTCTCTACTGTCAATCTTGGAGAAATAATTTTGAGCATCTATTTTTTTCTCAAAAGCTACTTCTTGGTAACTAGTTAAGGGATATTTATATCCTTCTTTATTTATTTCTTGCCATGCTTAGTGCTCTCTTAGGTTGCAAAGAAATCATCCTGGAGAATAATAATAGTTCCCTGAATTTATACACCACTTTTCTCTGAGTCCCTGTGGCTTTTTAGATCAGGTGAACCACATCTGAACCACAGCTAGCAGCGCGTGGTGACGGTGGCTGGGTTATTATTATCTGCATTTCATGTGAGAGGAATATGACTCACAGAGAGCTTGTGGAATGCAGTGCCCAAGGTTGCACAGGGCATTGAGGGTGTCTGATCTCAGACCCCGGCTCACCACCAAACACTTCCCAACCTCATTAGCCATCCACAATTGCCATTTCCTGAATTGTCATAGTCTAAAACAATAATAATAATGACTGACTTCTCTCCTGTTTTGTACAGCACTTGGGTACTGTGGTGATAATGTTACATACATATCAAGTGGAATGGGAAAAAAACCATCCAGAAGGCAGAAGGCAATTTCAAGCATGCAAAATGGGGTCACTGACATGGAAATGCAGAGATATCTAATTCCCATTGTGCCAGCATTATGTAAATATGTAAGTAGGTGGAATTTCGTCAAAACATTTCTTAATTACTACAAATTACCATTGCATTTTTAAGATCAAAATTTCCAAGAGGGTTTTGGAAAAGACTTGCACATTTGTAGTTGTATCTTATAGATAACAATGTTTTCTTGGAACCTAAGCATCTAGAAGCTTTTGAAATGCTCTTGGGTTTGAGACTTGAAATTGACAATAAAATGTATAGCATTTGGATACCAATGATACATGGTGAAATCTAGAATTACAGAATGTAAGACTTCAAAAGATATTAGTGTTAATATAGTTTGGTGAGCTCCCCACTCTGCTAACTCATTTTTACAGGTGAGAAGACAGGCTCAGAGAGATTATTTACTCAAGTTTGCATCGATTATTAGTTTTTATAATAAATATTATTCCATAATCAGGTTGCCAGATTCCAAATCCACTGATCTTTCCATTTCACTATATTAAGTTTATGAAATCAAGTCAATTAAAATGTTAGCCATAGCGCTAACCACAGCATCACTTAGGAAAGCTCACCTCCATATTATAATTTATTTTTATAAGTTACATAATACATTTATAATGTATTTGGAGGCTTTCCATTTTCATTCACTATATGTTTATGGTCAATTCAAAATTTTATAGATGATTCAACCAGTAGTTTCCTCTTAACCAGCCCTTCAGACAATTATATTTGCTTTTGGTTTTCTAGAAAATAGGATTCAAGTTTTTGTGAAGATCTTTCAACTCTATACATCATATCTAGACACCTTAAATTTTATTTTGCTGCGAATATTATGGCCTTTGATGGTCCCCTGCATCTCATTTTGTATTTTTACCCGTCTGAGCCTCCCTAAACCTCATTCCCAGGGAGTCTCGTTGTCCTTCCTTCCACATCCATGCCAGGTAGAGCCTTTCTCTCCTTTAAGCCCACTGGAAAGCTGTTGCTAACATCCAAACCAATTTTCATGCTTTATTTCTCCATTTCATCTAAGCATTTTCTCAGGGAAGTCGATTTCCATTCATCTACCATATGCTCATTTTTTTAGGTGATTTCTTTAATAAATACTTTTTTAAATCATGTCCTTTGCCTCTGAGGAAACCAACTTTTTGATTTAATTTTCTTTTCTTTCTGCTTTTTCTCCCCAAATCCCCCCAGTATATAGTTGTATATTTTAGTTGTGGGTCCTTCTAGTTATGGGACGTGGGACGCTGCCTCAGTGTGGCCTGATGAACGGTGCCATGTCTGCGCCCAGGATCTGAACCAGCGAAACCCTGGGCCGCCGTAGTGGATGGAGCACGCGAACTTAACCACTGGGCCACCGCCGGCCCCTGATTTAATTTTTTTAAATGATCAATGTTAGCAAATAAAGAGCCATCAAAGGGAAATGGTGGCCACACGTCACACACTGTTGTGTAACCAGGTTCTTGAAATCTGCTCTGGCTCTGCTCACCTAACTCACTCTAAAACTTTAGTGTGGATCATGTTTTAATATTTATTTGTGTTCATGGGTATTTTGGGCCATTTTCACTTTGTCCCCATAGGTTAAAAGAAATAATCATATGTTTATTTTTTTCCAATTTGAAGTTGCTTTCACTATTTTCTGAACCACATTTTTCATTTGAGTGCCATGTTCACTTTGATAAGAGATCATTCTCCTGTTTTCATATCTCACTGCCAAAAGGGACTCACTGGTTATCTCTGATTGCAGGCCATTCGAACTTTAAGTAAGCCTGTCTTTATCAACTACTGTTTTAACAGCTGATTAATTAGCGCTGGGAGATCCAGGGGAGGCCTTTATCTGAAGAGCAGTTCGACCATTAGCAAAGGAAACTTCCTTGTGCACCAGCAGCTCAGATAACAAGGTAAGATAATAGTCACAATCCTTCTCTGCCTAACGCAAACAGGAGCACTCCCTCTTACCCCAACACAGGGGCTGGAGAGAAATGCTCAGCCGAATTCTCAAAATACCGTGGTGTGCACGGGCAAAAAATGGCCATTTCTGTGAGTACTTTTTAGAACAGCATCTTTCAGTGATACAGAATAGCTGGCACTTGGAAGTTCAGATCATACTGGATGGCTGTTGGCTATTCACAGGAGGAAATCAAGCCCCAGTAGGAATCAGCAATGAGCATGGCGGGATTTGTCTTATCACTTGAGAGTTCATCTGTGGGCTGGGGCCAGCTCTCTTCTTTGCTATTTACTCTTGGACAAGCCACTTACGCTCCCAGTAATTCAGTTGCCCCCTCTGTAGAATGGAGCTAATATAGTACCCGGCATTATGGTGAGAATTAAATGAGCCAATGCTTCCAATGCTCTTAAAATTTGTCTGACATATGAAAAGTGTTCAACGAATGTTGATGTCATGACTAAGGAAAGATGCGAGTAATTTAGGCTCTTCAAAGCCTAAAAGAATTAACCAGAGGTAATTAAATATAACCAGACAGGATCTGGGGCTGTGATTGGGCATAGATGGTTAAAACTATCACCCCTCACCACCACTATTATGAGTTCTACTAGAAGCAACTATCTACTCACTGTAATAAGTTAACATTACTCTAAGCACTTTATAGAAATTAATATATTTAACCTTCACAACCCTAGGAGGTAGGTACTATTTTTGTTCTGATTCTACAGTTGATGGAATTGAGGCCCAGAGAACTGAAATGACCTGCCCAAGGTCACACAACTTATAATGCTGAGATTTGACCCAAAGCGGTCTGGCTGCAGACTACCTGCTCCTACCCACTTGCTATTTCAATCACATTATTATTATTATTACGCCATCCCTATTTGTGGATGCTCCCAGGTGAAGTGACTTCCCCAAGACCCAAGGCTAATAAAGAGTTAAGCCAAAAATCAAAGCTAGATCGCCCCCAGCTGTTCTCTTTGCCGTGCGCGATGCCTCTTCAGAGTGGAAGTTTAGAGGAAGCGGATGGTCAGGGTTAGGGGGAAAAAAGTGACTGGGGGACCTGGACATGTGGGTTTGACTCATTTGACTTTCTACCCCTTAGGATTCCCTCAGAGGCGCTGGCTCTTGTTCTGAAGCTGTCTCTCCCATCACTTTGTAAGAAGCAGGAACCTTGCCTCATTCGTGTTTGTAACCCAGCTCGTAACATAAGCTTAGCACATAGTAGGAAGCAGGTAGTGTAGCCCCTAGCAGGAAACCTATAGAGGGCAAGGAGATTTGTTGAAATTAATCAGTACAGAACATTTATGAGCGTTGATTAAAAGAAATTATTGTTGCTCCTAAGAGATAGAATGTGACTGAACACTTTTAACAGATGAAAACAACTGAGACTATTTCAAGGCTAATGCAGGGAAAAGCCCAAGGCAGCCTTTTGAGAAGAGTAGAATAAGCCAGCGAATGTTTAGAATCAGAGGTTCATCGCATTTAAGAGGTGGTATGCCATTTGTGCTTAAGATTGTCTTTTTCTTTATAAGAGACTGAATGGTCTATAGAGGTAAGTTTAGCAGTGCTTTTCTGAATATAAAAGGTATAATTAATTTTGAGTATAAAACATCAAGTTATTTCTGGAAAGCATAGACTCTTGTATAAACCTCGGCCTCTTAATTCTTCTAACTGACCTAGGAAATTCTAAACCACTTTTCCTGTTAAACTTCTCAAAAGACCCACCTCTGGTCACCTGGTAGTAGATGCATCAAAGGACTAATTGACCCCTTAGGACATATCCCCAAACTTCAACCCCTCTGCTGAGAAGGAAATGTCACATCAATTATGGAGGGAAGTTGGCAGGACACTGGACTTAGGACTGGGCCACGGGACTTGAGGAAGTCGTTTAGCTGTTGCGTAAACATTTATGGAGTACCTAATGTGGACAAGGCCCTGGGGGATACAGAGACGAGTCCCACGTGCCCTTTCCCTCCAGGAGTATCCAGTTACAGCATAAATAACATGAAGGGAGAGGGTGTTAAATGCCAGAAAAGATGTGCAGTGAAGTGGGAGGGCAGCGTTAGGAGCAGGGAGAAGGCCATCTGTCTGGTTTCCGATGCACTGTCCTTAACACTTTCTTTCTGTGGTTTTTATGAAGAGTGGAAGCAGAAAATGTCACACCAGAGGAAAATGTTTTCTAAGCAACACCAAGAATAGACAATATATTTGTGAAAGTGTCTGTATGTGCAAAAGATGTTTATATTAGCATTATTCATAAATACAAAAAAAAGAAACTAGACATAGAGGATTTATTTGATGAGCTATTTGCAGGTATTAAAAGATCACATAGAATAGTATTTAACAAGGGGAAGAAATCAAGATATATTACTAAGGTTTTCACACTTGAAAACAATTATTTATATATACATATTATATATATGTTGGTATATAATAAAAGTTTGAGAGCACATATAACAAGAGGTTAACTAGTGATGATTATCACTGAGTGGTAGAATTATGAATGATTGTTTTCACTGTGATTCTGTTTTCCAAGTTTTCTGAACTAGCATGTACGACTTTTGTGTTACCATTAAAAAGAAATTTTGACAAAAGTTTACTATACCCATCCTCCCTGAAAATTGCTTTCTCAGAGCCCACCAACTTTGATCGGTCGATCCTGGCATTCCGCTAGATTGATTTCATTTGTTCTTGAGACAACTCCTTCCCTTTGGATTGTCCTGCTCTTTTTTTTTGCCATGACAGTGACTGCAACCACACTGGAAAAGCCCTGTTTTGTTGCTTCTGCCTCCATGTAACTTGAGTTTTTACCCGTGAGTGTTTCTTATTTGGTTTCTCATGGGAATTTGTTTTTCTTCATTCTGTTTAAATATTTGTATGTTTATGTCATAGTTGCCTATCTTGTTTCCCTAGGCCACCTGTCTTGGGGATAACCAGGGTGTGGATGGTAATGGCCATGCTGCCTGATGACAGCCTTGGCGCACGGCTGCTCCCAAGATGTTGGGCTCCCAGGCGTCTTCCTTTGGTGTGGGTCCCAGGTGGCTTGGGTCCCCGGAAGGCATAGTAGCGATGACCTGTTTCACTTCTGTGGCCCTTCCCCTGCCTCTCCCCATGCCACTGTCCTTTGCCCTGCCTCACTACCACCATTACTATTTCTCTGACCAAGGCTCCAAGCACTGGGAGTTCTGAGGGGTCCTCAGAACTAGCCAGAGGTGGGGGGTCTCTTGGTTATTCGATCCTTTTTAGATAACCTTGAATGGTTTGCAGGACCAGCTTCATGGACACGTGATCTGTGCACATAGGGCCCACGCTCAGGAGGGCCTCATGCTTGGCTTATGGCTCTGCTCTTGCTGTCTCAAAACTCTTAATAAATTTTGAACAAGTGACCCTGCATTTTCATTTTACATTGGGCCCTGCATGTTATGTAGTTGGGCCTAATGCTTTGTTCTCCAACTGGAGCCTTGTTTGGAGAGGCAGAGGGATAGTTGAAGTCAGGCAGCACCATGTCTGAATCCTAGCTCTGCCACCTAGCTGTGTGATCAAGTCGCTTGACCTCTCTGAGACTTATTGTCCCCATCTGTAAAACAGGTATAGAGACACCTCCTTCACAGATCTGATGTTAGAGATGTACATATGCAAAGCTTCCAATACATACTAGACAATAAATAATGCTATTTTATTATTAATTATTGAATAATTACAGCTTTATGACACCCCTCCCCCTAAATATAACTTTGCTCTTTGAGTTGACCATTCACTTGATTAAGGAAACAAATTAGTTTTTCTAATGCCCAGGCTGGATAGTGTCTAGGACATCAGCAAGTACAATTTCATGCCAACCCCGAACTAAAGGACAGGGACTGAGCTGTCTGGACTCAGCCTGTCCCCTGACATCCTCCCCATGAAGGCCAGGGTGGTCTTTCTCTTCCTGGTTGTTCTGGAATGTCAACCCAGGGGTTACCTGAAACTTCCACGTTTCCTTCCCTTCCTCCCCTAGGTGACACAGGAAGTCCCTGGGCAGACAGAATTCCCAATGAGTGACTCTGAAATCCTGAAGTCAGCCCCTTCCTCATCCTAGCCCCACACACGTTTTCAGGCCCCACATGATCTCAGATCTGCTTTTGCTCCATGGCCTGTCTCTACAGCCCCAGCAGCATGAGTACTTCCTTGGACCACAGCTTACATTTTAATAGAGTTTCATCCTTTCCAGAACATTCATGTCATTTTTATGCCATTTGAACCTTGAAACTATACTGAGAAGGGGCTGGAATGATATCACCATTTTCTCAAATGAGAAAAAGAACACTAGCAAGGTAAAGTGACATATTCAAGTGCGCCCAGCAAGCTGGTGATAAGCCAGGTGTAGGAAGAATGTAAGTCTTATTCATTCATTCATTAGTTCACTGAATTTCTGCTGGGCTTGGTGCTAGGAATACAGTGGTAACAAAAGAGGACAATGCCCCTACCTTCAGGCAGTTTACAGTTTATTTGGGAAAGACAGATATCAAAGAGATAATCACAACAGCAAATGTGAAATTTCAGTTGTGATACGCACCAGGAAGAAGAGGCACCCAGGGCCAGGTTCTGACTGGTCAGGAAACCCCTCAGTCAAGCTGCTGCTTTGAAAAAACACAAGATGCGAGTGCGTTTACCAACTTTCATTTATTTGCCAATTTTTGATACTCCCATAAACAAACAATTTCTCTGAGAGCAAAACAACTTGTTTCATTGGGTCTAAACAACTTTAGAGTCTCGTTTCTTTTTAGCCGTCCTCAACACTACTGTTTTGCCAGGGGAGTGTGCTGTGGCTGAGCCATCTGAGTTATGCAGGTCTGCCTGGGTAGCAAAGGATCGAGAAATATTGGATTATTTTGATCCTTGGAACTCATTCATCATCAGAAAAGTTTTCCATCTTAACCCTGCACTCCTGAACTAGAGAATCAGGTCCCGCAGCGCCCACCTGCTGGGGCACAAAACAGGAGCGTGGGCCCCCACCAGCTTCTGCGCTTGGTGCTGAGGACCTCCTTGCTTATTCCCATTCTGTTCTTATTCTGACACGCATTGATTTATCAAAAAACCTCCCTCTGGGCACCAAGCAGGACACTGAAGACTGAATAGGAACGGTGAAGGCTATCGGTCCCTCGTCCCAGGAGCTTACTGGAGGCAGACATTAAGCAAACACATATGAATGAAATATAAATTGCAAAATGTGGTCAGTTCTGTGAAGAAAAGAGACAGTTACCTGGGGAGAGAATCAAATGGGTCTCGAGTAAGGCCTCTTGGAAGAGAAAGTGACAATGGAGCTGAAACAAGAAGAATAAGATGGAGTTCATGCAGGTAAATGGAATGAGGACAAGTTTGCCAGGCAGACGGAACAGCATGTGCACAGAGGTCCAAAACAGAGACAGACAGATATAGGTGCAGCTGAAATGGCAGTTATTGGTGGTATTTCCAAAAGTCTAAATCAAATGCCAACTGAATACCTTAATTCAAGGACAAAGGTGCATTTTGGATATTTTAAAAGTCTGCTTGGATGTATGCGATTTGATAGATGGCATGTGGACAATGCCCTACAGTACTGTGATAATCAGAAAGTTTCCTTTTGTTTGGTTTTGCTTCCATTTTATATATTAAGTGGTTTAAGTGTTGAAGGCCTCTTTCCCCACCTTTGGCCTCTCTTGGGTTTTTTCCCCCATCCCAATTTTGTGCTTTGTAGTTTCAGTACTGGCCTTTGAAACAGAACTTCTTCCTGTCACCACCTTGAGAAGGGCCAACTCGCCAGCGATTGTTTGAAAGCTCCTATTCTGTCTGTACCAAGTGATGCCTTCTTTTTCTTGGCCGAGTACATGTGACTTTAATGTGGCCCTGAAAGAAGTTTTATAATCTGAAGAATAAACAGATTGCTTGTCAAATTCTCTTTGTCTGTTCCATTGTGACCTACTAACATTTACACTGCTTTGTGGAAACATGGCAAAGGTTTGGTTGCCTACATCAACTATTTCCATTGCAGGAAAATGTGATTATGCTGGCTTTCAGGCAAAGGGTGGCACCCCACCTCAAGGCCAAGACCAGTTAAAGACAGTGGGACTGAATGCTCAGTAGTTATTCACAACTTTGAATGATTTTAGAAAATTCCCTTGAAAGAATGGATGCACAGACAAGACATTTTTTTTTTCCTAAATAAAAACCTTCTTCTCTAAAGCTATTGTTTGGGACTCATTTTTTTCCTTATTGTATTTGGTTGGATGTTGAATATGCATTTCTAAGAATCCATGATTTTTAAATTTCAAAAGCACGGACATGGAGACGTGTTTCTTAGCGATAAAGGGAAGGGTTTTAGAAAATTCAACAATGGCATTGCGAGGTCATATAGTGCATTATGCCATCTCAGCTTCATTCCCTCCTCTTTATAAACATCTTCAGCCACGGCAACCTTCCAACACAGCCCATTACATCTTTGGACAGCTCAAATCATTAGGAAATTCTTCCTAACATGGAACCAGAATCCACCTTCATTTTTTCCCCATTGGCCGCCCTTCTCTGCACAGGGCAACACAGAGCCTTACTCTACTGAAATATTGTTGAGGAAAGAACAGTGAACTCAATTTCTCTAGGCATCTGGTTTGAATTAGCTATTTCACAAATCCTTTTCTCCTAACTGGCACCAAATTTCGTTATAATTGAAAAAAAAACCCACACATTTTCACCTTACAAACAAAAATTTCCAAACATCTTAATGTAGAAAACGTTCCTATGGTTTCTTGTTCTGGGGAGGCAAGTTTTCTTCTAATGGCTTTAAGTAGAAAATTAACATTTTTCTGAATCTAGTGATTTGATTTTTTTTTTCTTCTCATGATAGCGTGTTGGAATTTTAGGAAAATATTGTGACTTACTCGAATGTGCTGGAGGGAACGGTGTGAACCAACGTTCTCTGCTACCTAGAGACTGGATGCCACTGCAGATTTGCCCCTTTCTAAAGCCCCACCAGCGCAGTCCATCCCCAAAGAACCGGTGATTGCTGGGCCAAATAATTACTGGGCTTAGCTGCCAGATTCATTCAGAAATTGCTGGTATTGTCCTCCGTAAAATGATATGTCCCTATGATCTCTCTCTCTTTTCAGCAAACCAGAATCCTGGATATAATTTGATCTTCATTATGGAGAGGGCAGCGGAATCAGATAATAGAAGTCCTGAAGAGTTTAAGTAACAGAGGATCAACCTCGCGTTCCCCATCCGGCCCTGCTCCCCAGCTGAGGTAGCTGTTCACGGTTCAAGTTAATTTGATAGGAACCGGGGAAAGAATATTTTGAGTCCCAAACTTGAGGCTATGGGCTTTCTCTTTGCAAACTCCCATCCCCGAAATCTACCCGAATCTTAGATTGACATCTTACAAGGGGAGATGCCAAGTCGGCTCTGTGGAGGAGCACTGCAGCTCTCCCGCTTGCCTCCAGGAGCCTCCAGGTAGCAATTTGCCACATCCTCTGCCTTTGACAGAGGCCTAGGCATTAGAGGAGGTGTTTTGCTCTCCTGTCACTTGCCTCCTCACAGTATAATTATCTGAGTTCCTAAGCACTGCAGTGATATGTGAAGAAATCCAAAGAAGAAATACAATCTGTCTTCATTGTCTTTCGTCATTCGCCCTCGATTAAATATTTCTTACCCTGGGCTAAGGTAGCCTGGGGTGGAACAGGCCGTGGGCTGCAGGCCAGAAGAGGTGAGTTTTAATCTCTCTTCCACAGGCATTAGCTGTGTGTCTGCAGTCAAATCACTTTTCGTCTCTGAGGCTTGGTATTTTCTTCTATAAAACCAGGGGATAGACTGGACTATTTCTGAAATTCCTCCTTGAGCTGAATTTCTTTTTATTCTGTGACTGTATTTGACACTCAAAATCATGATGGAAAAAATACTCTAAATACCAAGTGAAGGTGGTTAAAATCAGTAAATTGCTTAATCTGCTGACCATCTATCGAGGTTTCCTCCATAAGGTAATTGCTAATGTTGCCTGACCATTTCAAACAGCTGGTAACGTTAGGGAAGTGGCAGGAATTGAAGCAATACTTTACATATAAACATGGCACTTTTGTCTTTTTTTAAGTTGGAAGCACCTCTTAGGAAATATATTCAAGCAACCCATGCATTTCACACTCTTTATAATTAAACTCTGAGATGTTTACAAGCTGTATGTTCATATTTATCCTATCTAGATATGCCTAAAAAGTAGGGAGACTAGTTTTTAAAAGCCACACTCAAAGAGGTCTCCTCGTGTGTCATACATCCTGTCCTCCTTTCCACAGAAAAGTTCTATTCTAAGGAGGAATAGAATTTAATAAGCTATTTTTTCCTTATGCCCTGCCCTTTTTGTCATCCACAGAGAAAACAAAAAGCAAACAAACAAAAATGAAAACAAATCCCACTTTTACCATGAAATTCAAGTCTTAAGTAATACTATCATTCTGTATTTGAATGGGGCTTTAAAAGTCTTTAAAGCACTTTCACATTATTTTATTAGCTTCTCCCACTATGCTTGTGAAGTACAGAAAAGAGTAAGGTTTTTCCCATTTTATAAGTGAAGAAATGAAAACTTGGTAGTAAAACTCAAAAGAAAAGAGAGAGGAGAAATGGCCTCTGGGGTCTTGTGCTGAAACCAGAGTGCCATCGAACAGGATTGCTTTCAGAACACACAGCTAGCATTTAGGGAGCATTGTATTAGCCTTGCTCTTCCTCAAACGAAAATTCATCCACTACGTCTCAAAGGCAAGCTCTTTGGGTCTCAGGTGGCTTGTGTTTCCTGCATGGTGTCTGGCATCCGTGGTCCTCTGTTTAAGGAATTTTGAAGGGCATCTCTTAAAATCCTGACTGTGCCTAATAACTGCAGCCTGTGCTATACACATAAGGGAATAGCATGCAAAGTTCTGAATGAGCTTCTAGAAATTCCATGAGACCAGCCTGGTGGATTTTCTAGGCTGCTGACAGTGACTAAAATCACTATGGACTTTCTAAGAGAAGATTCTGTTGTATAAATATGGCTTTGATGCACTTAAATGTCTCAAAACTTTTTTTGAGAATGGGTAGTCTTTTCTGCTTAAATTTTGGATTGACAAATGAGTGACATTGTGCTGCATGACTGTGGGTTGGTTTGGAATCTCTTTATCTCCTAAGATCCGTGGACTTGAGCGACAAGAAGGTCAGAGTGGCAGTCACATTTTAGGAGCTCGTAAGTATAATCTAACAGCCTGAAGAGACATCTCCTATGATTCGAATGACCCCTGCGCACCTCCCGCAGGTCACCTTACACTTCCTAGCTTGAGGCCTTTGCAGAATCCATACAAGCTGTGAAATGATTCCTTTCCATGAAGCCCCGGAACAAAGCCGCTCGCTCTCCGCTTTCTGGTAAGCCTTGCTGAGCTATCTAGAATTGTGGTTTAGCTCCATAGCCTTGGACCTTTTGCAAACAATATCATTTCTTTCAAATGAAGATAATAGCAAGCAAGGCTACTACCGTTATTACTTTCTTTTTCATTCTTTTTTCTCCGTGAATGTTTCAAGGTTTTGGAGGCAGGAAAAAAAAATCCAGGTTTGCAGGTCAGTAGTAACAACTTTGGACAAAACTTCTTCAATAAAGCTTCGCCTCATTTGATTTAGCCTATCTGAAAGCAATAACTTGCAGAGACAAGTAACATCTTGCAAAACCTGTTAGCTGTTCAGCTTTGTCATCTGATTTCTTAAGGAAAATACCAAGTAGTCTTAGATTTTAACACTCTCTGTTTCATGGTGCCTTAGTGAAATAAAATATTTCAGAAAAGTTAGGTCCTAGGAGAATCCAGTATTAGAGATTTATTTAGTGAAAGGAGAGATAATTCATAGGGCAGAGCTAGAAGTACATGAATGGAGTCTGGACTTCCCTGTGAAATCACTCAGTTTCAGAACCACTCAATTATCTTTGACTGGGGAAAATTGGGGTTGATTTAATTTCTTGGAATGCATCAAACTGGTAGGAACTCATAGTAGGAATATGAATCATCATGTCCTAAAGTTAAGAGGGCCCTTATGTGTCTTTTTATCCAAATGCCCATCTAGGATATAGCAACCTCTTCTATAACAGCACAGTCCCTGCTTGGACATCTCCAGTGACGGAGAGCTCACCCCTCCACTAGGCAGCTCACCCCATGTTGAATAGTTCTGATTTTTAGAAAGTTCTTGCTTGAGCTAGAATTTTCTTCCTTTTTAACTCCCATCCAGTTCTGGTCTTTGGGATATGGTGAATAAATTAATTCCCTCTTCCATTTGACACCATGTTTGTGTCCAAAGGTGATAATAAACTTGAGTATTTGCTTCTTTGAGATAAACATCCTCTAAAATAAAAAAGTGGCTCCTACAATAGGGCTACCAGAACTTTGACTAAAAAAATAGACATTTTGGTAATTAGAAAGACATTCACTGTTCTTGTCAGGATTTTGTATGTTAAGGGTATCATATCTCCCTACAGTAATCTATAAATTCTATGTGATCCCAATCAATAAATACATAAACTCAAAACAATACCTTTTTTTCTAGAATCATCAAAACTCATTCAAGTTACATAAACAAGCACATGGACAAAGAAAACAGTTCAGTAGTTACCAGGGGAAGGGGAGTTGGGGGGGGGGCACAGGAGGTGAAGGGGAGCACTCATGTGGTGACAGACAAGAAATAATGTACAACTGAAATTTCACAATGATGTAAACTACTATGAACTCAATAAAACAAAAACTCGTTCAACCTCCTATGGGCTTCCTATGTACGAGGTACTATTCAAGCTACTGTGTGTACATCTGTATGACAGACAAAATCGCTGAATCATGGGGTTTACATTCTAGTGGAGAAAGACAGAAAATACCTGTCATCATTTAAGAAAGGTTCAGGTGAGATGAAGAAATGAGGGCATAGGGTAGAGAAGGACCAGAGTTGCGTGTGGAGGTAGGTGTGTTTATCTAGGGCCGGTGGGGAAGCCTCTTGCAGAGATGACATTTGAGCTAAAACCTTAAGGATGAGAGAGTCAGCTCTATAACCCACAGGGAGAGGAATCCTTCCAACAGATGGAACAGCAAAAACACAGGCCCCAAGACAGCTCATTGTGTCCAAGGGACTGCAAGGAGGCCAGCATGCTGGAGGGGAGTGGGTGAGGGAGGGAGCTGAGTAGGGTGGTCACCAAAGGCTGGGCTCTGCAGAGCCTATGCTCCACAGTAAGCAGCTGCATTTCATGAGAGAAATTTAAGCTGGGCAGTGAGAGGGTCTGATTTGAGATTCTCTGTCTACAGTGTAAAGAATCAACTGCCGAGGAGTGGGGAGGCAAGACTGGAAACAGAGAGACCAAGTGGGAGCCCAGGACTGAGAGAACAAAGCCTTCAGCTCCAGCAGGAGCAGAGGAGGTAGGGGGAGGAGAGAGGACTTTGTGTTGTATTTTGCAAGTAGTGCTGACAGATCTTGCTGATGGATTGAATAAGGAGTGTTAGGGGGAGAGAGGAGCCAAGGACAATGTCAAAGTTTACGGCCTTAGCAAGGAAGAGTGGGGAGTGCTGCCATTTGCACCTCTGGTTAAGACTCGGGGAGCAGCAAACAGAAAGTGGGGGTAGGAAACAAGAGTTCTGTCTCAGACATATTAAGTGTGGCATGTCTATCAGACATCCAGGCAGAGATGTGTGTAGACCATTGGAGAGAGAACTCTGGAGCTTGGAGGAGAGATCAGGCATGGAGATAAATAGAGTATTGAAAAGTGTACAACTGGATAAGATCAAGTAGATGGAGGAAAGGAGAAAAGAGTAGAGCACGAAAGGAGGAAGGGAGATGAGGAGATGTGAAAACAGGGGAGGAGGAGAGACCTGAGGTGCTCTCATACTTAGAGATTAGATTTAAGAGACTAGACAGCAGGGGATACCAATGAGGTTGGGGGCAAATCAGGGGAATGTAGAGACCCTAAAGCCTCAGAAGAAAATGTATCAAGGAAAAAAGAAAGAGGAATCAATCAACAGCGTCAAAGATGTTGAGAGTCAAGTAGAATGAGAAAAGAGATGTGACCATAGATTTGCCAAATGAAAGAGGTCAGGGCCCTTGATAGAAGCTTCAGGGGAGTGGTGGACAGAAAAGCTTGATGAAGTGGTTGAAGAGAGGATGGGAGGTGAGAGCAAAGACAGCTTTTAAGGACTTCTGAAAAGATGAGCAAAGAAATGGAACAAAAAGGAGGATTGGAAATAGAGCCAAGGGTTTTCCCTTTCTTTTTCTTGTTGCAATTGGGTGGTATTGAAGGCACATTTAGGTGCATAGTTAGCTGGTAACTAACGACGAGTGAGAGAGAAGGATAAGTGCAAGATCAAGAGGGGATGTGGGTCACGACCACAGGTGGAGAAAGTGGCTTTGGACAGGAACCCCTCTTGCTGTAACAGGAAGAAAGCCCAAACATAAGGTGGAGATTGGTGTTTTTGGTGGAGGGATAATGTTATTTTGTTCTGATCACATCATTTAATATAATTTTACCTGGAAAAATAAACATGCCTAAGCAACCAGAAAAATGTGATGGAAAGAGAATAGTGGTGAGAGTATGAAATCTACCAGAAATTGAAACGTTTGGTGCTGTATGGGAACTGAAGAGAAGGTCCAGAAATAGAGCACAATGCGTACGAATTCAGCGTATGATAAAGGTAGCCTTTTAAATCAGTGGGGGAAAGGCAGCTTAATCAATAAACGACGTTCAGATACGTGTCTAGTTGTTTGGAGTAGTTTGAAGTTTGATCTCTGCTCCACTCTTTAAAGGAAAATAAATTCCAGATGGATCAAATATTTAAACATAGAAAACGCCATAAAAATATCTTTTAAATGGAGAATGTAAGAAATGTAGTCTTGGCATGGTGAAAGCATGACAGAAAACTCAGAATCATAAAGGAAAGAAATGGATTAAATCGAACTAACTACAAATTTAAGTAAAAATATTAAAATTTACAAAAATTAAAGTTAATGAAATAAAAATACTACTATGTCAAAATATCTCATAAATGAAGTCAAAAGACAAACCAGAAATTAGAAAATAATATTTGTAATATCTATGACAAAGGGACAAGGGGCTAGTTTTCTTAATATGCAAGGGACTCCTGGAAATCGATATGACAAAGGAAAAGACAAATAATTCAACTGAAAAACAAGAGACATATATAAACAAGGAGTTCATAGGAAAAGGAATACCAATTGCTTATAAAAATATGGAATAATACTCAACTTCACCTATAAGATAAGAAATACAAATTAAAACAGTAAGATACCATCTTTAATCTATGAAATATTAAAGAAATCTAAAAATGCCTAGAGTTGGTGAAGGGGTGGAGAAACAGACAATTTGGACCAATTGGAAATGGTTAATAGAAAGAAGAATGACAAACACTCATGTGCTCTTTGAGCCAGTAATACCATATGTAGAGGTTTACACTGTGGATACTGTACTGATGTACAGTGAATGATGAAAAACTATATTGCAGTATTGCTTGTAATAAAAAAAGGAACAACTTAAATGCTTATCAAGAAAATATCACTAAATATACTAAGTAGTCAAAAGAGAATTATTAATTAAACAACGATACGTTCATGTTATAGAATATTATGCAACAATTAATAAGAATGAAGTATATTATATATGGATAAAATGGAAATATAATCAAAAAGAATTTTTTTTTCCTGAGGAAGATTTGCCCTGAGCTAACATCCGTGCCAATCTTCCTCTATTTTTTAGTGTGGGCCAGCTGCACAGCATGGCTGCTAACAGAGTGATGTATGTCCACGCTCAGGAACCGAACCCAGGCCGCCGAAGTGGAGCACGCTGAACTTACCTACTAGGCCGCTAGGGCTGGACCCCATAATCAAAATGTTTTAAGTAAAAAATGTCAAACTGTGAAAACTTGATCCCATGTGAACTTTGAAAAATATACCGACATATGGTAGCACATGCATAGAAAATCTGGAGTAGACATATTGAACTATTTACATCACTTTTTCTAAAGAACGAGATTAGTGTGTTGGGATGATGATGGGAAGACTTACATTTCATCTTCTCCCTGTCAGGACATTTGCTTTCTTAATATATAAGAATCTATTATTCCCATAATAAGAAAACTAGTTAATTAGAAAATTATATACAGACCCAATAACCTTAATCCAGGTATTGTCGGATATGTGCAGAATGCAGCTGTGGCTCCTATTCCCATCCATCTGGCCGCCCTCCTCCTTCCTTTCTGTGGAAGTTCTCTTGTCTTCCCTCAAGTCTTGATCTTCGCTAGATGATTCCAGTTTACTTCATCTCCACTCAAATGACAGGATCCAAGACCTGTCCACATTCTAGGTGCCCACCAGCAGAGACACTTTAGTTTGTTAGCATAAAAATAATTGAATATCTTTCGGGGGGCTGGCCCAGTGGCATAGTGGTTAAGTTCATGTACTCTGTTTTGGTGGCCCGGGGTTCGTGAGTTTGGATCCCAAGTGTGGACATAGCACTCACTGCTCCTCAAGCCACACTGTGGTGGCATCCCACATAAAACAGAGGAAGATAGGCACAGATGTTAGCTAAGAGGTAATCTTCCTCAAGCAAAAAGAGGAAAATTGGCAACAGATGTTTTAGCTCAGGGCCAATCTTCCTCACACACACACAAAAATAACAATAATTGAATGTAGTTTTTAAAAGATGCCTGAAACTAAACACAACATTCCAGATTACATCTAAGTGAAAAAGGTAATGAAATATCACCTCCTTTATTTTGGACACCATACTTCTTATAATGCAAACTAAGCTTCTATCTATCTATCTGTCTATCCATCTATTTCTTTCTTTAGGGAAACCATGAAATGCTGTTAACTTACTAAATCTAAAGTCAACCTAAATCTCCAATTTTACGGACACCCTCTTTTTTTTTCAGCTCAAGTAGTAGGTGTCACATTTATTCCTAATAAATGAAATTGAATTAGTTCTGCCCAATAATATACCTTTTCAAGATGTTTTTGAGTCTGTGACACAGACTTACTTCAGTGCCATTCACATTTGCATTAATGTGAATGTTCTGGATAAAGTTGTTCACCCAGCTAGGAAACCAGCTCTTGAGGTCCTACAGTGTTCAAGGAACGTTTGTTAAATGATTCAGATTATAAGTTTCTCCATCAGTGCGAATGGAGCCCGATATGTTTCCGTATCTGATGGAGAACATGATGGAGAGACTCATTTTAGAAATATTGACTGAATAAAAGTGGGCCTTGAGTTTGCTTGTTGCCGTGAAGACTCGTGTGCTCAACAGGAACACGGCACTGTTATATTAAGGCCTATTCAACTAGCAGGGTAACCATTAATAGACGCTAGGAGGAAAAGTATTAGGTTATGTTTTCCAAAGTGTATTATTTTTTTAAAAGCAGAATTGCAACTCTTAGTAGTATTAGTCAATTTACTGAGAATTTCACCTTCTTTTTTTTTTTACCGCTTCAGTGCATGGTTGTGTACCCTAGTCGTTAGTTTAGTTCTCTCTGTGAGCTGCCGCTGCAGTGCCATAACTGACAGACAGGTGTTGCGGTTCCATGGCCAGGAAATGAACCCGGGCCGCGGCAGCACTGAATCTTAACCACTGGAACACCAGGGCTGGCTCAGATCTACCGAGAATTTCAAAGAAAAAAAAGAACTAAACAGGAAAGAAAAGGGAAAACTGAAACAAAAAAAGATTACCCAAGAAAATGTTGCTAATTTTCTAAAGAACTCTGCCCCACATCAGTAGAACTCTCCTTTTAGGAAGCTTGGACAAAGCCCAGCCCCTCAGTGGGTCACATTTATTTTCTGTCTTATGTCTAAGTCACTTTTTTCTCCCTTTTCCTCATTCAGGTTCCCCGAGTTTTCTATCACCTCCTCCTCTACTTCCTCTCCTCTCTTTAACCCACAATAAAAACCTACCCAAATAAAGGAGGTGTTATTAGTCACTCACACTTTAGTATGAATTTTCAACATTTTTCTTTTCCAAGATATTTGTATTTAAGCTATTAATAGTTCTTATGGAGTGAAGTTTATTACCCCTATTAGCAGAATTTCAGACGGAATTACTCTAGAGTTAGAATCCCCTCCAAAGTCTTATTCTTTTGTTAGAGCTAATAGTACTTGGTTAATCAGCTCTAAAGGTGCCTACCTTAGGTTTCTGGAGTCATGATAACAGTTAGAATACCCACTATAAATTTATTTAATGGGAAAATTAAAAAGAGAGAAACTTAGATTTAAGAATCTTCCCCAGGAAATGTTGCCAAGATAGAGCGTAAAGAAAGGTACAAAGACCCTTAGGGAGCACATCCTTTCAAGTAGGATTTAAGGGTAAGAAGAGCAAGGAGGCTAAGAGCTGAAAGGAGCATGGGAAATCACCAGGCCCAACATTCTCATCTCGTTAATGACAAAACTAAGGCCAGAGAGGTTGAATACTTGCTCGTTGACATATGGCTGTTAGTGGCAGAAATGAGACCAGCATTCAAATCTCCATTTCGGTTTTGAGTTTGTTCATTCATCCATTCCTCAGATACTCATGGAGGGTCTCCTGGGTCCCTGGCTGTCTCTGCAGTTCTGGGATATAGCCATGAATAAAGCAGACCAGGCTCCTGTGTGAGTGTCACTGTTGATCACATTGTCATAGCTGTGGGTCAAGAGCTGCTCCCCAGATCATTGCACAAGAACCTGATTGACCTGCAGGACATGTCAGTGAGCAAACTTCCCTGATTAATTCCAATCAGCGGAGTGCTTAGTGGGAGCTTAGCAGGAGCTGACATAAGTACTTTCTCACCATAGATTTCAGGGGAATTTCAACTCACGCGTTTCTGACTCACTGGAAGTTTAAATACCTATTGGGCTGTTACGACAGGAAGACTGGATATCCAAGATTCTCCTGTCATAGCTATGACTTGCAAGGGTAAAGACCCTCACATTCCACCAATAAACAAATAGACTCACAATAGATTCGTTCTTCTTTTTTTTAAATTCCAGCATATCACATTTTAGCCAGTACCAATTGGTCCACCAACTTTGCAAAGATTGATTGGAGTACTTTATACATCACATTTGGTAATAAGTGTGAAGGAAAGCTTCTCTCCTGCCACATGTGTCCAATTGCAGATATGCAAACATTTCAAAACAGATTTATACATCGGGGAAGAGAGACTAAATTTTCCTGAACAACTCTTATTTGTTAGGCATTGAAATCGATGTGTTGCACATGTTGTGTAACTTAATCCCGCCGATACCCCTGAGAGAGTTGGGGTTTTGGACTTAGGGGCCAATGCCTGGATCCCAACCCTCACTGTTATAGGTGTGTTGTTAGTGACTGGCCTGTCTAAGCCCCAGTTTATTTGTAAATTGGGAGCAATAGCCTCTCCTTTCAGAATGGTGATGAGAATTGTACATGGGGTTGTATGAGAGAGAGCCCAGCTCTGTGCCTGGACTGTGGTGGTTATTTAGAAAACATTAATCTTTCTTGTTTTCCTCTCCCCCTTCCTTTCAAAATATTTATTTCCACGTGGTTCCAGAGGTCTGTCTTGCAATCTGGCTTAGATTTCCTTCTGCCTCGACCTCGCACAGCTGAAGGCCCTGATCTTCCAGGACGCCTGGTCTGGTCAGCCCAACCTATTCTCCAGCCTGCCATCCTCCTATTTTTTAAATTTATAAGAGCTTACTACATATGTCATAATGGAAGCTGGATTCAAGGAGAGGGGTCTCTTCTAGTTACTCCTAGTGACTTACCCATAGTCACTGTTAAGGGAGGACAACACATACAAATGCCCACAGTATATTATTACATTAAAAAAAGCAAGCTTCAAGACAATATGCTCAATATAATTTCCTTTTATGACATAAAATGTCTAATCTATGTGTTTGTACACGCGTAGAGACAAACTTTAGACTCATGAACACACCAAACAGTGTTTGCTTTTAATGAGTAGGACGGGGAAGTGGAGAATAAATACAGGACTTATTTTTCACTTAACTGATATATATATATAATGTATATAATATATTATACATATTAATATATATAAATTTATGTATAAAATAATACAGCAAAAAATTTATTTAAAAAATACAATGAAGAAAAAAATGCATATTCAGTTTTAAAGGACCTAGGATTAGATGTTTGAAATGTTTTCAAAACAGGAAATGGAATGATTTAGTCCCTCATTAACATTTTCTAATGATAAAAATAATCTTGCCATTTGGCTAATTCTGTGCAAACAGAGATATCTCCTTTTAGATTATTTGATATGTAACAATCTGAACTCATACATCATTTAAATTTGGAGGTGACCATTAGTGTCAGAGAACTAAGTCTTCCTGCCAAGTGGCACCTACGCTTGAATTTAATCACAGACAATTCACAAACCAGAAAGCACACAAGGGTAGAGCAACTTGGTTATTTATTTATTTAGAAGGTATTGATTAGAAGGTACCAAGTTCAAAATGAAAATGAAGCATCTTTAGATTCACATTCAATGAATTTTTATAAAATGCTTACTACGTATACCCCTTAACGATGTTCATTTTCAGGTATATTTTTCTTTTGGGGTCTCAAAACAATCTGGTACAACAGATTCTGCTCGCCTCGTTTACAGTGGAGAAATCAGGTTTGGTAGAGACAGGAAGAAGGACTTGTCCGGGGTCACTCAGCTCATGGCATCAGAGCCAGGATGCCAACCCTGTTCCTTTGACTCATGGACTTGTGCTCTCCGCTTGGCATCACTTTGCTGGTGAAGATATTCTGATCGATTTACGACTTCCCAGGAACACACAAGACAGCCAAAGGGGCTCCTGAAGTCAACTAGCATGCTTTCCCCTTATACTCTTTGTCTACTTCCACTGTACACATCCTTACCAAAGGCTATATTTGCATTCATCTGCAGAAACCCCGTAGAATTCAAAAAAACAAAGTCATCCGATTATTTCTGAAAACTTCTTTCTGTGTCATCATAGCCAGTCTAAAACTGGTTAATGACAATTTGGAGACAATATCTGCCATGTCCTCTTCGGCAAACTGTTTGACTTAAATTGGAATGTCACTGTGCTTCTTTGTAGCTAAACAAAGCCTGCATCTTGTTGTAAGTAACAGAACTTATTTATACTTGATATCCTTTGAAAAGTGGTGGCATTTTGGCAGCTCAAGCAGAATGTCTTTCCTAATTCTTCCAGGTGAAGTGACACAACATTATCAGATAACAGCGTTGTTAATATTTAAATATTCACTATCTATTCACTTCCCCAACTGTCTGAGATCCACCAGAGGGAGGTGAATTTGTGTGTGTCTCTTGATTGAGCTTCTCAAGGTTTGGAGGGCATCAGTGAAACAGAAGGATCACCCTAGCACCAGATCCTGCACGACCAGTTCAGTTTCTGCAGCTCCGTGATGAGTTTGCAGTTATGCATGGCTTGTCTCATTGCCAAGATTTTGGCCAGCATTTCTTGCACATCACTCTTCATTCTTGTCTTTGCGTTTTGGCTGAGTCATTGCCATACTTGTCACTGAAGATTCCTGGGGTGAAACTCTGGATCTCTTTTTCTATCATCCCAGACAATCCTATTGGGTGAGTTTACCTTTAATTATGTTGTTTGCTTGTTTGTTTAGTTTGCGGATACCAAGGTATGTCAGCCCTAAGTCAAGATGTCAACTGTGTTTTCCTTTTTGTAATTCCTGGCCGATAGGAAAGTCCTAACTTTGGGAAAATAAGAGAGAAAATTTACATGTGGTCTTTAAGTCCACCTCCACCCACCATCCCCAACACACGCATTTCACCACTGGTCCCAGGGTCATACCCTTGACCTAGCCCATCTGTGATGCTGAACAAGTCTCTATCTCCTTCTTCTTAGATGAGGGTGCAGGTGTGTCAGAGACGTGCTTCCTGTCACCGCCCCTCCTGTGCCCACGAAGGCATCACCAGCGGACACCAAACTCCTTCCTGATGAGCCGGGAAATGGCTACAAGTCCTCAATACGACATCCTCAATATGCACATGTAGATGATACAAGGTTCAAATAACTTTTGGGGAAACTTTTTCCTTCTCAGAATCTCTCTATCCAAGTTAGACTCCTTTAGAGGATATTTGGGTTTCAAATTTCAGATTTTTAGAGGAGAATAGAAGGAGCACCAGTGAGCGGCACTCCTAGAAAGCTTCCCTAATGGCCTAGACTTGTGCCCGTCATCCTAATGGGGTCTGCAAAGTGAGGCACTCAGAGAGTTTGACGGGTTTGATGATATCTTTATAAGATTGACCTGGAAGTTTTGTATTCAAATGCTGGTTGAACTAAGGGCATCACTTTGCTATTCTATTGCAAAGATGAGCGATGATGCTTGGAGAACACTTGACTAATTTTAACAAACTCTGTAGCACTTTCCATGCTCTCTTCTAAGTACATTTCAAATATTAATTCATTTAATCATCACAATAACCTTATGCTGTGATTACTACTAATACCCTCATCTTATAGATGATGAAACCAAGGCTCAGGTTGGTTAAGCAACTTATCCATAGTCACACAGCTGGTCCAGGGTGGAGCTGAGATTTAAACCCATAATTCTACCCTTGGATGAAGTTATTAATCACTATACTCTTCTCCCTCTTTAAGTTGTAGAAACTCTGTGAGGCCTGATCCATCTAGGGGGTATTCTTGAAAAGATAAGAGGTCACCCTCAACCAATACTACCCATGCCAGATTAATAACCCTGCGAGGATCAAATTACATAAGATATACAAAGGATCCGGTGCACTGAGTAGGTGTTTAATCTGAGCTCCTTATTACTCTACCTTTCCATGTAAGGAAGATTGCAAACATGTGATTCCAGGAGAAAATCAAGGAGACATGTTCTCTGTACATAAAACAAATGTCTTTAGTATTGCATTCTGAAAGGAATTTTTATTAAAAGTGCCAATGTAGAAATTAAATAAATGAATGCAACCAATGATTTGAAGAAGGCAGGAAATAAAGAGAAATCATTCATTGTTTAGAAAACGTAGTGGGGAGCTTTACAAATACATTTATTCCACGGTAATATTCTAAAGCCGCTGGTTCACTGACTTTACTACGTAAGGGATGAAACTTTTTACTCCTACCCACCTTCTCATTGTTCCCATGGCATAGAGACACTGAGATTTCTTTTTATTTGACCTGATAAAATATTTAACAAGGGCCTTCTCATTTCAAACTCTGTTCCATTCATCTCTTTCTTGAAAGTCAGCACTAAGGTTCTAAGAGTTCAGAGGGTCTCCTGACAACTGGGGAAGTTTCTCCTGAATTCATTCTGGCCAAGCTTTTCACTCAAATGCTGTGGAAGGTATTTAGCAGTTCACTCCGGGGATGGTGGCATCCATTGATTGAGATTCTTTTGTGAGTGGTCCTACTGAGCACAGGACATCTTAATAATGCCTATTTCAGCCTGAAAGAGTCAAAGTAGGATTTACAGAGGAGGCTTGGAGAAGAGTGGGATTTTGAATGAGGGGAGAAATCTGAATTGTAAAGGCATGAGGGTGTGCTGGGCTGGGGGAACTGGAGTGAGGAGTGAAAGGCGGGGAACAAGGTTGAATCTGTAGGGAGAGAAAGTTTAATTTCTATTCTGTATGCACGATGATGTGTCAGTGAAGTCTGTTTTGATTGCAAATGACAAACAACCCAATTTAAACTGGCTTAATGGGGAAAGAAAGCGAAGGTTGAGGGTGCCATTGGCTCACATAACTGAAAAGCCCACATAGCGACTTGGTTTGGGGCTTGCATGGTCCTGAGGATTTCCCCTCGGGCAAGGCATTTGTGCCCTTTCTGTTGGTCAAGCCTCTAATTTTGTTTTAGTGAAATCATCTTCACTAAAGGAGGTGGACTTGAGACTGGATTGGAGATAGAAAATTAGAAGCTTAGCTGTGTGAAAATGCAACTACTGCTCTAGTTCAGGAAAGAAATGATGAGAGGCTGGACTCTGGCAGACGTAGTAGTATGGAGAGGACATTAAGGAAGTCTAGCAATTGAACACCAGGGATGCGGGGAGGGAGAAGTCCAAAGTGATTTTTAACTTCCTGCCTTGGGTAACTGGATAAAAGTTGGGCCTTTCATCAAGACAGGTATACAAGAGGTTTAGCGGGGAAATAGAAACAAACTCAATTTTGAATTACCTCTGGGACATGCAGGTGCAGATTTCTAGTAGACTGTTGGATATATTCATCTTGAGCTCAGAAAACCACTATGGGCTGGAGATGTGGATTTGGGGCTCGCCAGAACATAGGGGCCACCAGATTATAGCAGCATTCAAAGGTTTGAGACGAGAAGGAGGAAGATCTGCAAAGGAAACCAAAAGGAAGGCAGTCCGAGAGGTACAAGAAGAACCAAGGGAGAGTTTCCACAAAAATGAGGCAGGCAGAGGAGGAAAAGTGTAAATTTCTAGGTGAAATAAAATAAAAGATGAAAAATGTCCATAGGATGTAGCAAACTAAAAGATCACTATCAAACCAGGTCAATGGTGGAAACCACACCTTCAAGAATCGGATGTTGGAAAGAATCACAAGCTCTGATTAAATGAAGCCCATCAACATATTTATCAATTACCTGCTGGGTGAAAGACACCATACCAAGTGAATGGAGAAACAACAGTGAAAACCATGCTACCGTCCCTGAACACCAAGAACATACATTTGTTATTTTATGTTTAATTTGAATTCAATCTGGCATTATAACTTAATTTGAAACATGAGCTGAATTTATTCAGAGGGTTAAGCTTCCTAAAAAGGGAAGGTGGTTTATATACCAAACTGTGTAATCAAGATCAGAGGATTTTGTTTAAAAAAAAAAATCAATCATGTATGATTGTGCTCATCAAAATTATTCCTCGTTATCTCCGTTTAAGCCCTAATAAGTATTGCAACTTTATCCTATTTCTAGAGTATTCTTGCCACCAGAACAACCTCCAACTCTTCCTGCTCAGTGGCTTGATACAGAGAAGGCTTTTTGTCAATAGCAGTTGTCACTTAATGACTCCAGTCCCAGCGCTGTTGAAAGCACTTCTTCAGTTTCTCCCTCTATTCTCTTTTCCTTTGAATCAGGCATACTAATGGCATCTATCTGAAAGATGGTCACTTCACCTCGCTTGTCTGTCTTTTAGCTCCTGGACTCCCAGGGTTTCATCTTAATCTCTCTTGTAATGCAATATGACTTTTGAATTTTACTGCAGGCCTTCCCAGGTCTCTGGGAGGAAGTGAAAAGTCTACCACTGACAATGGCAGTGGAGTCCATAATTCCCATGACCTCGTAGACTCTGGCTTAAATTGTGGAACTAGCACTAGAAATGTTTGAGCAGATTTGTGGTCCAGCCCTGACTCCAGGGATTCCTTATCCACATCCTTGGACATCATTTCACCAGATTTCTGTGGATGACAGACCTTCTTCCCTAAACTCACAAGCCTTCTAATACTCCCAGTAGGAACATCTAGAGCAAATCAAAGCTTTTCTGTGACTTACATGAACTCAACAAAACTGAAACAGGACTCACTTCTTTTCTTGTTCATGTCACAGTTCTGGCTGTGTAATCTCCATTGCTGTATTTCCCTTGCTCTTGCTACCATTTTCTTTCCTGTTTTTCTCCTGGTGATGGAACATATATAACGCAATCAAAAGGCAAACAGAAATTCTGAAGTATCTGCTGTTTTCCTTCCTCCGTGCCTCTGTGCCCCTCCATTGGCATGGACCATCAATGGCCAGTTGTTTCTGTGTAGCGTGTTCCTGTGATTGGCACCCCTGCAATTACCCTTTCCACAGCCTCTGCCCCCGAGCAGTGCAGCTTCTTGGGTTACTGATGGCCTCACAACAAACCTGACTTTGTTCTTTTAACCATCTTCTCTCAATGCCATCTCATTAAAGTATATTGCCAGTGAAAGCAGCCCTGACAAATGTCTTTCCACTTGTAACCTGGTCTGAAACTCCCTTCTAACTTTTCTTGTTGAATGGGCTAAATATTGCAAAATAATTTAGCAGAGAAACATGAAAAACACCAATTCATGGTGTCATCTATATTTTTAAGAAGTTGTGTTAAGCACAGACCGCCAACCTTTGACATCATTGTCCTGTTCCAATGAGACAAGCAAAGTTTCATTTCGTGTCCTTTAGTCTTAAATATAAACTACTATAGAATACAAGACCCAGGCACTAAGGGAAACAATGGGTGGCTGAAAAGTACAGGGACAATGGGAACTCCAAATGTTGAGTCTCTTGTGGGAATCTTTGGGAACTAAGGCTTTTCCTGGAAATTCTTATTAAAAAGTGGTCAACTGTTCTGCGTCTAGATGGAAAGCTATCAAGAAAAGATTTGTTAATGTCAAAATAATTACACTAATAATTTCCAATGGACTAGACTAAACAATATCACTGAAGACAAGATAGAAAGCCCCAGAAAGCCCCATCTCCTGTCACTTGCTCCCTTCCCCAGCCCCTGGTTTGTTCTCTTGCAAATTGATAATGTTGCAGAAGCCGGGGAGAGGAGCGGAACTGGCATTTTCCAATGGCGAACACAGTTCTGCTCCCAGTTACCGACAGACAGTGAGTGTTTCTGCTGGATTCCTGAACTTTACATTTGGTTGTCCTATCACATCCCTGCTTCTTCAAAAGGAGAAAAGAATAAAAATAAAATGTATTTTTTTCAACTTTTCAAAAAGGAGAAAAGGAGGAGGAGTTTTAGGAACAGGCTCCTTGTCCTAGACACCCACTACTGTATCCATGAATTCATTTACTTGTAAATATTTACCGAGCACTTTCCAAAGAGACTATACAGTGAAGTGGCTAAAAACGTCGACTTGGGTTCAAACCTCCCGGGTTCAAACTTCTGATCCACCACCTTGTTGTTCTCTGACCTTAGGTAGCGAGGCTAAAATGCATTATTTAGCCTCCCTGTGCCTCAGCTACCCCATCTGTAAAATGGAGCTGTGGAATGATTAGGGTAGTCTGTATCAAGCGGTTAAAACAATGCTTGGGACTTGGTAAGCACTCATTAACTGTTAGGATTATTTTTCCTCTATATGAGGCAATATTCTAAAAATTCTAATAACGTATTTCTACCCTAAAGAAACCTTACATGTGAATCTATAATATATGTAAAAAATTCACACATGCTTAAATCTCCTGAAAAGGGCTGATGTGAAAGGTGAAAGGACTTAAAATTTGAAGGAAAAATGTGGCCACTATGAAGGCTTTATAAATAGATACATAAACTGGTTGGCTTATGACTGACTAGACAGCCTGTTTCATGGTGGCGCTGCTATTTACATAGATCCAGTCTCATTCTTTTCAAAGGACTAGAATCTGGCATTAGTTACTTCTACCCACCTGAATCTTTAAGGATGCACAGACAAGTTCCTCCAATGTGAATCACGAAGGATAGTGAAGGAATTTTACAGACTTATGTCTCTTAACCCTGTGTCCCTGTAACACATGTATTTCCTATTTTACACACATGGAAATGGACACACAAAGAGTGAAGTGTTGGCTCAGACCAACATTACCACGTCCACTAAAAGTCGTATGTGTCCACATCTTGATGGTGAAAAACACGTTTTTGTGCCAGTATGTAGACTCACCAAATGATCCCTTCACTGGTAAATAAATAAAATAAACAAAGGTGCAGGTAAAAGGTGTCATTGTATTCTCACATTAATACGCCTGAGTGAAGCTCAGAGACATAAGTGATTGGTTATACCCTCAGCAGCAGGGGCACTAGGATTCAAACCAAAAGCTTGCTGGTGGGAAGTCCCTGCTCTCTCCACGATATTATGGGCTCTTTTCTTTTTGGTGACTTCCACTCTCCTGGTTTTCTGGGTAATGTGCATGTGATAGAAGTGGCAATGATAAAAAAAAAAAAAGTCAATATTAGCCTACTAAGCCTATGCATTAACAAATAGGAGTTTAAGCATCTACCAGAAGATTCAGTTAGACCGAGAGGATTTATTTCAGCAATGCTTTTGTTACACTTTTTTTTTTTCAAAAATAGAGACATGTTTGTCCCGAGATATATTTCTTAACGCATAAATTCAAACATGCATTACAAAGACTGTTCCATAAACTCGAAGAATTAAATTGCACCTATAAATATTAAATGTTTACATTTTAGGTACTTTAAAAACTTTACCTACATTTAAAAGTAACAGTTAATCACAAATTCAACAGAGAAGGGGGAGATGTACAAGATCGTTGGAGAGATGAGAAAGACATCTTAGAGCTTGTCACTGTAAATACCAGCAAGCTCCCACCGGAAGTCAGCCCGGGCAGCAGTTAAGAGCAGGCATTCTGGAGCAGATGGGCCCAGTTTGAACATAGGATGTGGATGCTACTTAATCTTTCTGAATCTCAGTTCCCTCATCTGTAAAATGGGGTCATAACGCCTAGAAGGTTGTGAGAGTTAAATGAGATCATCTGCCTGGCCCATGGCAGTCACTTGTTAAATGCTGTTTGCCTCTGGTTCCTTTCACTCCACTGGTCTCAATTTTTTCAAAAGGCTACCTTCCGAATGTACCATTTTCCCAAGTATCAAGGGTGATTTCCCACAGAGAATGAGACAGCCAGGATCCTAATTCATCCTTGTCCAAGCTTTGCCTATGTGTCCTGGCACACCTGTCTCGCCTCTCTGTGCCCAGAGGTGGTCACAGCCACGAAGAACTTCAAATGCTAATTGTCATGGGGTTGACTTTCTGCTGCTCACTCAAACTGTCAACATCCAGATGCCGAACACTCACCTATTTATAATCAGGCCCCCCTGACTCCATGAGAGAAAGCAAGTCTGCTGGCCCGCTCCGTGGTCTGGAGACACTGCTCCAGATCATTCCATGTGGCTTGAATTCAGGGGAGCCGGAGGAAGGGTGCAGTGAGATGTGAGGATAGCTATAGCTCCAACTTTGAAACGGCCACAGAGAAGAATGGTAACAAAAATCAAAATCACAAACACTAATGAGGCTCCCTAGTTGGTGGCAGCTCTATTCCTGTCACCACCCTCCACAGCCCCAGAAAAGAGTGGAGGATTACAGGTTTGGTGGAATCCTTGGGGCACATTCAAAGAGTTTGAGGTTTTGTTTGAAAGTCTGTTTGCAGACAGTAAAAAATGGATTAAATTGCCTCTCCAACACAAAGAAATGCCAGGTCTCAGTAGAGGTAAGACACCCGAGACTTAAAGTGCTACTAGAAACAAAATAATGAAAAGAGTCCGAAATGCTGGACCACCTTTGCAGCCAACACTATGTACCTCATGTTCAAGAGTATCTACGTTAATTGCGGTGGAAGGAACCAAAGAAGTGATGCATTGAAGAATATGTCTTTTCTTCTTGAAAGGAAATGGGTTATTTAAGGACCACGGTGTATATTATACATTCCTTTTATTAAAAGCACAACAGAAAGTTATTTCCTTTGTTCTATTTCCCGTTGCTACTCCCTTCTATAAAATTCAGATTCTTTACAAGAATAACTTCTATAAGTGATATGGGTGGGTCAAACTGTATTTACAAAATCCCACTGGAATCCAAAAATTAAATGAAGAATAAAAATTAAATGAATAATAAAGATGTGACTTTTTAATCTCTTAAGTGGCAACATTTCAAATCATTCTAAGAGGTTAAGTGATTTTTTATTACTTTTATGTACATTAAAAAGGCTGGGTTACACATCTAGGAGAAAATTGGGGAGAAAACTGTTCATGATGGCTATAGCAAGATCATGCTAATAAAGAAGAACCGTATATTTGATAAGATATTGATGATTATCCAAGCTTTAAAGCTCTAACGTTTTCAACTGACAGCACCTACTAGAGACACTGTGAGAAAGAGCAATCATGTGAGTATTTTTTTCTCTCAAATGGCCTAAATCACCATTAATTCTATACAAGTAGATGAGTAGCTATTTTCAAGGCTGAATTAGCATTTTTAAAACTTAATAAGTCAACATGTGTAATGTACACTGCATGTATATTTTGTTATATATTTTTTTCATTTTTGCCTGTCTCTGTGTGTTCATGAATGTGTCTGCACCTGGGCCTACCAGTTTCCGGGCAGTCTTCTCTGCGGCAGACATTGTGCTGGGCATAAGGGCAGACACATGGCCCAGTTCCTGCCCCCTGGCATGTGCTGTGGGAGCAGTATGAGTCATCAGCTGTGGAGAAACTATGGCTTGAAAGAGAAGAGAAAACATAGTGGAGGAGTAGGCACTGTAGCTTGAAGAATGTGAGGAATTATTTTGAGAATGCTTTTCTTTTTATCATAAAATACATCATGTTTATTTTTTTAATTAATAGGCTTTATTTTTTAGAGAAATTTTAGGTTTACAGAAAATTGAGAAGATAGTACAGACTGTTCCCATATAGCTCCTCCCTCTCTCTCAGACAATTTCCTCTATTATTAACATCTTGCATTAATATGGCACATCTGCTATGATTGATGACCAATATTGATACATTATTATTATTAACTAAAGCCCATAGTTTACCTTAGGGTTTTCTCTTTGTGTTGTACAGGTCTGTGAGTTTTGACAAATGCATAGTATGATGAGTCTATCATTATAATATCACACAGAATAGTTTTAACTCCCTAAAACTCTCCTATGCTCCACCTATTTATACCTCCCTCCTTTTCCCCACACTCCTGGCAACCACTGATCTTTTTACTGACTCAATAGTTTGGGCTTTTTCAGAATGTCATGTAGTTGGAATCATACAGTATGTAGCCTTTTCAGACAGGCTTCTTAGCAATATGCATTTAAGGTTCTTCCATGTCTTTTCATGACTTGATAGCCATGTTCATTTTATTACAAATAGAAAGAAAAGCACCATTTATAATCCCAGAGATAGGTACTATGAATAATTTTGTGCATTTCTTTCCCACTTTTTTCTTTTTTGGTGAGGAAGATTGGCTCCGAGGTAATATCTGTTGCCAATTTTCCTCTTTTTGTTTTTTTTTCTCTCCCCAAAGCCCCAGTACATAGTTGTATATCTTAGTTGTAAGTCCTTCTAGTTCTTCTATGTGGGATGCCACCACAGCATGGCTTGATGAGTGGTGTGTAGGTCCATGCCCAGGATCTGAACTGGTGAACCCCCGGCTGCTGAAGAGGAGCATGCAAACAACCACTACACCACCAGGCCAGCCCCTCCTCTTTCCAATTTCTTTAATAGATAGATAGATATATACATATCAAATGATCATACTATCTATACTGTTTAGAAATTCTTTCTGTTACTCATAATTTATCAAGAATATTATATTATTAAACATCAGCTTGTAAAATTACTTGTCATGGCTAAAGATTATTCCATTTCTGGATGTATCATCATTTATTAAACTGTGTTAATAAACATCATTTATTAAAAAGCCCCCATTTGGGGGCATTAAGATTGCTGCCAATTTTCTGCTATTGTACACAATACCATCCTTCTTACCAAATATTTACTTCCATATACATGTGTCCTTAGGAAAAAAAAATCCTAGAAGTATAATTGTGGTATCACACAGTGTACAAAATTTCCAGCTTTTGATAGTGATGACCAAACCCTGCTCCAGACAGTCTATAACAATCTCCATTCCCCCGGAAGACAAGAAATTGCCCATTTGCCTGCACCTCCTCAGAGCTGGACACCAGCCTTTTAAACAATGTTTGAATTAGAAGGATATTTGGCATGTACTTATTGGGTGGTTCGGAGGTTAGGGGAGGGGAGAAGGCATTTGGTGATGAAAATAGCGTGAACAAAGGCATGAAGGTGGGTAAGCGCATTCATGTTCAGACAATCAGATATTCTAGTGCAGCTGAAGTACAGAGGAGCATGGGGGCCAAGCAGCATGAGCTGAAGGCCTGAAAAGCAGCTTATAGCCAGATTATGGAGGTCCTTAAATGCTCAGCCAGAAGTTTAAATATCTTGAGTAGACAAAAGGGAAGCCCAAAGGTTTTGGAGTAGGATAGTGAAAAAAGTTATGCTCTTGTAAGGTCATTTTGGTGGCAGCATAGGGATAAATTGAAGTAGGATAATAAAGAATTCTGGGAACCTGTTTAGAGATATTGAGACAGTTGAGTATAAGAATGGCAGGGGGCTGGCCCCAAGGCCGAGTGGTTAAGTTCCCACGCTCCACTTTGGCAGCCCAGGGTTCACCCATTCGGATCCCAGACGCAGACCTACAAACTGCTCATCAAGCCATGCTGTGGTGGCATCCCACAGAGTAGAACTAGAATGACCTACAACTAGGATATACAACTATGTGCTGGGGCTTTGGGGAGAAAACAAAACGAATGGCAATTGACTGTTTTAAGGAGACCACAATGGAAATGAAGAGGGAAGGATGAAATGAGCAGGTGCCAAGCTATGTTCCAAAACTTCTTTGGCCCGTTTGCACCTTCTGTCTCCCAACAACTTTTCCTTTGAGACTTCTGCCTCCCAAGCTGGCAGAAATTCCCAACTCAGGGATTGTTGCTTTAACACAGTGGCTTTGAGGACCCCAAACTGAAAGGGAATTTATTGTCCATTGTGAAATTTCAGATAACGTGACAAGTCAGGGAGGACATCTTTAAGCAAAGGCTTTTAGCGGCATTTGAAATACATAGTAATTTTTTAAGCCAGCTGAGAATCCTTCCATGGTCGTAATCTCACCAAGAAATTGTTCTAGGTTTGAATTTGTTTGCATGAGAAGCCACATAAAGGTGTAAAGTTGAAATCATATTTAGTTCTGCAGTCGATAAAACCGACTCTATTACAAAAGAATACAATTACACGATACTGAAACTGTGGCCAAATTCTGGGATGTGTAGTTACCACGATCATATCATCTGGCCCTCTTGTGGACCCTTACAGCTGTTCACAGAATTTGCGAACACAAGATGAGAGAAGCTAGTCCAAGGGGAAGGGGCAGAGGAAAGGACAGGGTTTTGAAGGAACCAGTGAGTCATCCACATTCGAATGTCCAGCCACAGCTGGAATGATTACCGGAACCCAGGGGAGAGGTTCAAGTCGCCTGCCCTCTTTGGGAATTCCTCTGCACATTCACAATTGTTAAAACTGTGAAAATTCCTAACATTTCCTTAAACCCAAATTTGGGGCTATGTCAGATGCTTTCACTAAGAGAAAAACTGCACTGTGCGCACCCTGTTTATCCTATCTTCTTTTGAACTGGAATGTATATTTAGTTTCTGGCCCATTATAAATTACTTGCCTTTTGACAAGATTGTTTTTGTGTTCACTCACTAATATGTGTGTGCATCTCCACGTGACTCCTTGTCTGTCTTTTTCTGTCTTCTGTTATATAAGATCTTACTGCTGTCTTCACCGTGATCACACTTCGACAGTCAAAAAAAAAAAAGATATATTTCAGGTGTTTGAGATGAAGGAGGTTGCGTGAGTTTAACCTTCCTTGGTATCCTTGTGAGCTTTCTGTATTTAATACTTGTTTTATCTGAAGCCTGTGGAGGTTCTAAACTATTAGAAGACACAGTTTCTGAGAACTACCTTTCTAGTAGCCTGAAGATATATCATTGATGTTGGGCAACAAAGTTATTCTCTGTAATCCTCTTGATGTTGTAAATGAAAAAGAAGACGGAGCCAGCACCATCTGAACTTTGGGCAAACCATTTGCTCAAAAGGATCATCAAAGGGCCAAGCCCTGCCAAAATAATATTTAAAAAAAAAAAATCCAGCAGAAAGGAAAACATTGAGGAGCACGCACAAAAATGAAATTGGTGCAAATTAACTCCATTGTGATTGGAGAGCAATACAAAACAAACTCCCACCACAGCCTCGAAAGGAAAGCCACACAAGACAGACATTGAAGTGGGAGCCTCCCAGTAGCCATCTTTTAACAGCTTTCTTTCTTCAATGCTTCAACCTAAAAAAAAAAAAAAAAAGAAAGAAAGAAAGAAAAGAAAAGAAAGAAAAAGAAAAAAAGGGAAAGAAAAAAAAAACCTACCCATTCTTATGCCCCTTATTCATCCTTCATTCAAAGTCATTCACTATGCACTAATTACCACTTTCTTCAATGCACTGGGAGCTCCCCAACACGGGCTGTTTTCAAAGAGGCACACTTCCATGCCTCTGCTATTTATATGCAGACACTGCTGAAATTTTCATCCCAATACTTTGAGATCCCCCTTAATTTTTGCATACTGTAATTGTTCATACAAAAAAAAAGACAAAAGAATGATCTCACGCTTCCAGGACAGTTGTTTGCATCGCTTTCATTTTTCCCTCCAGCTGTGACTGGCAGCAGTAGGTTCTTTAGCAGGTGTCCTGCCTGCCCTATGGTAATTTTTAACTTTCCTTCACTTTCTTTTATGTCTGTCACATTTATAGAGACGTTTTTACCCCTGTTGCCTGGTACTGTTTTTTCTACCTTTCTTTTATCAATCTAATATCTGGATTTTTCCTTAATATGTCATTCTCCTTAGGAGCCATTTAGGGAGGAAGGAAAAGGACTGAGT
Source organism: Equus quagga (assembly GCF_021613505.1). Taxonomy (NCBI): domain Eukaryota; kingdom Metazoa; phylum Chordata; class Mammalia; order Perissodactyla; family Equidae; genus Equus; species Equus quagga. The sequence goes on from NC_060270.1 coordinate 39,286,052, forward strand.
CAAGAGTTCAAAATCTCATATAGACATTTTAACTATACAGTAATTGGATTTCTGACACCCACTACACTTTCATTCCTATGGGTCTGATCACCCTGAAATTTGTGAAAACTACCGTGTTGGTTAATAGGAAATTAATGCGTAGTTGACAAAAAGAAAATTTGCTCCAGAGTCACTCCTTAGTAGAAAGCTTTGACTTTCTAATACTATTTAAACATCAGAAGATTGATGGAGCTGATTCTGCAACTAAACTTTAATAATTAAAACAATTAGGAAACATATTTGGGAGTCAATTCAGATATTCAGGCAAATGTGTGATGTTCCAGCTTATTCAGGCTAAACAACAGATATTAACGTGGTCTTAAAGAGGAGGCAAAAAGAAAAAGAATTAATAAATTGTATACACCTGGAAGATTGTATACACTTATGAGAACTCAAAGGGTTCAGGCAAATTGTAAAAGATAACTGAGTACCACATCAGGGCATAGAATGCTAGACTTGGAAGAAGATTATTTCAGCTCTTTCTTGTTCATAGTTGAGGAAACTGAGACCTAGAAAGATTGTGACTTGTGCAAAGTCACCTAGGACTAATGAAAGGTAGATTTTGGTCCTATGATGCCAGTCGCAACATATTCTCCATGACGTGCCTGGTGCTTAGAAAACTCGTACTGTTTTTCACGGGCACTGAAGTGGCACGAACATAGTGCACAGTGTGTCTCACCCATCCCTGGCACCTTCACAGGGCCATGACCTCCAGTGTCGTAAGGATGCAGTCAAGTTTCTGTATGGTGGTCGAATATGGTAGATGCTTTAGAAGTGACTGCTGCTGTTCCTGCTGTTGTTACATTGCTATCAGTGCAGGGGCCCTTCTGGCAGCACTGTTTTTAGTGAAGATCAGCATTTTCCTTTATGCATCTGGGCAGGTTCTATTTTGAAAGTTATCCGCAGCACATATATATATTCAGATAATAGAGCACATGTATGAAGACAATAGTATCTATTTCACTACCATAATCAGGATCTCTAATAGGTAGAATACACTGGAAAATATAAATTATAATAATAGGAGCAGGAGATCTCATAGATCATCTAGTTCATCTGCCCTCTCATTGTGGAACTCCCCTATACTTATGTTAGTTTTCTTACATTAAATAGTACAGTGAATCACAAAATAGATCCAAGAATGATTTGAAAGGAAATGAATCCTGTTAACAATAGCCACCATTTACAAAGCACTTGTTTTGTCAAGCACTACATAACAGGTGTGTTACATAATTATTGCTAATGCTTACAAGCAAACTTGCAAGTTAAATATTCCTATTAACTCCACTTTAGCATATGACTGAACAGAGCCTGTGAGGGATGTATTGCTGAACGTGTAAGAGGCGGAAGATATGAGCCAGGTTTCAACTCGGGCCTGCACAGCTCTGAAGTCCAAGTTCATTCGCCCTGACATCCGGCATCCAGATTCTTCAGTCAGGAGAAAATGGCTCCCAAATTCTGAAGAAATGTGTTTTATTTCTTTTCTTTTTTTGTTTTCCCTATGAATTATTTCTTAGGTTCTAAACTGTTCACCAGAGGGCATTCCCAGCCTTTGAATTGATAGACCAATCTTTCAACTCGAACGATGGCTGGTTGTTGAACCATTTTATAGATTAACGGAATCTAAGCTTCAAACTAGGAACGAAATGACTTGACTTGATCAGGGTGAAATGTCACTTGATGCATATAGTAGCCTTGAAGTAAATAATTTTAGTTTAGTCGCACTAACATTTACATGAGACCCAACACTAGGAGAGGTCTGCATTCAGGTGCTGGCTCTGTGGGTCTCTGTGCAGCCTTGGCCAAGTCACAACCTCTCTGAGCCTCGTCTCCTCACTGGTCAGACGGAATGATCAGTGCCCCTCTGCCTCTCTAACAGAGTGGGCCCAGTGCCAGGTCGGGCAGTGTGATCCTGAATGTAAACATGGTTTGTAAACTAAAATGCATGACACCAAGTTTCATAATTAATAATGATTCATGTACAAAACCTCTATGATTTAAGACGAATTTTATTAAATATTTGCAAAATAAATTATTTTAGAGTAACAAGGAAATAATTCCCTTGCTCTGAAGAGGTACTGAAATACCACCATTATCTTTTGGGTGCTTGAAAAGAGAACTTTAAAGGCAACTTCTGTCGTATTTGTTTGTCTGTTTTTGGTGAGGAAGATTGGCCCTGAGCTAACATCTCTGCCAATTTTCCCCTATTTTGTATGTGGGATGCTTCCACAGCATGGCTTGATGAGTGGTGTATAGGTCTGCACCTGGGATCTGAACCTGTGAACCCCAGGCTGCCAAAGTGGAGCGTGTGAACTTAACCACTATGGCCCCTTGCTCGTTTGTATTTAAGGGCAACTTTTAGTTATTAAAAATAAGGAGGGAAAAAAATCAAAGCAATTGACTCTGAAATGTAATTCTGTTCTTTGGTTTCTAGGCATTTAAGACTTTTTTTTTAATTATGGGAAAGTAACTAATAAAATATAAAAGATACAACAAACAGTAGAATCAAAGACTCCTAGAGCTGGATAAAGGCTTTTAGAGATAATCTGGTCTGGCTCCCCCAATTGCCCCATGGTGACACCCTGCCTCTGGAACAGAAAGTGATTACCCAAGTTCACCCAGCTCAGGAGCTTGGAGCAGAAATTCAAATGCAGCTCCTTCTAATTCAAAATCCAGGTGTCTTTTTGCTGCACCACAGGCCTTTGTTGCTACCATCAAGGACACCTGGAGGGTTTACAGTTTACTTTGTTAAGGCTTTAAACTCCTAGTAAAAATGTTTGTCTTCAATTTCACACACCCTTCAGGATATCATGGCTGCCCCAGGAGCCACCCGGGCAGCATGGGCCAGACTAGAGATGCACCAGTGCGAGTGTGTGCGTGTGTGAGAGTGTGTGTGTGAAAGTGTGTGTCTGTGAGGGTGTGTGTGAAAGTGTGTGTCTGTGAGAGTGTGTGTGAAAGTGTGTGTCTGTGAGGGTGTGTGTGAAAGTGTGTGTGAGTGAGGGTGTGTG